>NC_092147.1:20933830-21245080 GCF_045791955.1 Oncorhynchus clarkii lewisi
ATGGCTTCAGTGTAAGACCAAGCACTCCAGCTGTAAGAAATGTTTCCCTTATCCAACAAACTACACTGTAGAGTGACTAGTTGGTTTGACTGCCCAGTTTGACTTTTACAAGTATTCTTGTACAGCTCCGTGCCCCCAATGTTTGACATGGTCTGTATCTTTGTAAACTAGCTACAGTATACTGTATTCTGTATCAACAAACGACTTAACTACAGAACGTCATTAGTGAGAAGAGGGCTAATCATGGCCTAATGGCATGAACAGGGCTATGTTTAAGTGTAGATAATATCTTTCATATCTTACCTTGTGTAAATACAGTACTACTATAATTATACTATCTCTCTCATTTTCCAAGTTTTATTAGTTGTATGTACAGGATACACCTGGTATACACCATCCAATGAAATGTTTACTTGCAGGTTCCCTCTTGACAATGCAACAGTAATCTTACATATTCCCATGTAATTGGGTCAGCAGCTGTATGAAGTTGACCTGAGGAGTTGCTTGGCAACAGTGTCAATGCGTGCTACATCTACTGTATATAAAATATGAACTAGTTTCAGCATTGAGGTTATGTAACAGATAGGCACCTCATTCTATCTCACACTGATATTCTTCAATCCCACAAAGTATATCAGTTAATAAGGGCACCGGCAACCTAGTATGTAGCAAAATGTATACATTTTATTGATACCATTACTCGGCAGACATTTATTGAGTCAACATGTTTAAAAGAGATATCCTTTGTTTAAAAACCACACACACACACAATAATGCAAAATAGCTGTCAGTTATGCATCACAATACCATGTATGACAGCAGGGGGAACATTCAGTTCCAACCAAAGCACAATATTTTACAAACATATCACTAGATCACTTCTAGTGAGATAAACACACTCATTTAGCCATTGCCCCATACATTTAGCAATTTGTTGCCTTGTTGCAAAGCCGTATCTCCAAAATGAAATAAGTTGAGCTGTAATGAGGACTCTGACCTGTAAAGTGTAGAAGGGGGATCACTGAACCAAGGACCATACGCCACTTACATGAACTACATTGACCTCTTCACAGAATTGTCAGCTCTCGCTGTCTCTGACACATACACACGCGCACAAACTCAGACGCACAACACTTTGTTAGAAAACACTTAAATAACAGAGCATTGGTATACAGTAGTTGCACACTTAACATATGTGATATAATAACTCTCATAAATACAAAAAACTCCCACTCTCTTTTGCTTGTCAGCTGTAAGAGGTCACATTCTCTATGTGTTCTCTCAAACCAATCCATACCCCAATACTGGCTTCAAACCAAGGTCTTACTTGTGGTACATATACTGCTGGGGGATATGATATGGGTAAGGTGCATCAGTTAGATTTGGTGTTCTTCTCTCTCCTTCTATAACAAAAGCACATTTACCCCGCCAAGGGCAAATTACCTTTCTGACCTAATTGGCATTACATCTGAGTATTTTGACCAGATAGGTGATCATGAGGTGACTTTTTAATGTTATTTGAAAATAGCTTATGCCTTTTATCTTGCGTTTGATAATACAACCAGAAAATGAAGAGGTGGTCATAGTATTATCATCATCGTAACGATGTTTAGCAATCTAGTCATTTCTATGACTACAAGAGAAGAGGCACATGAAGATGGGATATGTAAGAATGATCAAGATAGCAAATGAATTCAAAAACCTGTGATAAAGTCTGAAAGGGTAAACATTGTCCAACATTGTGAAGTGGAACATTGAAATAAACAAGACAGACACACATTATCAGACGTCTTCTGTTTTGCTGCCTGTGGTATAGACTATGTTGCTGTCCTTTAGTGGGCATGGGTTTATCAAGGCACCTCTTCAACTGTAATACTCAAGTTGTACACTATAAACTAGCCATGACCATTGTGTCATACATCGACTGTAGAAATAGTTCCCCACAGAGGCACCAAAATATGTCACGGTAAAAGAGAAAACATCTTGATATTGTAAAAACGTCAAATCTAGCGAGAGCACCATGTTGACAATAGAACTTTACAGTGAGGGAGGTTAAAATAAGCTGTTTGTCATTGTGTTGGTGTCAGCTTAGAGGTTTTACAATTCAAATAAATAATAATAATAAAATGCCATCAGGGATATCACAGTAGCAAAACAAAGTGGCCATTGTAGCTACATCCTCCTGCTCCAGGAATAATCAGTGTTGAGTTCAAAATCTACCCAGACTGAAAAAGATCTAGACTGAAATTGAGTTTCAGTTTGGTCTCTCTCCTGTGTCTGCTCTCCTCCCTCCAGGCTGTGTGTCTGTCAGTAGAAGCATAGCAGTACTTCCCCTCAGGGCAGTAAGGTCAGGGCGGTGACAGTTTGCCGACATCAAAGGAAACCGCCGGCTCTCTTGGCTCCGTGCCTTCGATGACAATGCTGGGATGCGTCTCCTGGGTCTCCATGGAAACAGGCGAAGTGGAGTTGGTGGAGGTGGCAGAGTGCAGAGCAAAATGATGCCCATCCACCGACAGCAGCATGGGGGTTCCGGAACGTTTGAGCGCCTCGCTCATAGAGATGTGCACCTCCTCTGGCGTGAGTCCCATGTCCTTACTATACTCAGATGGAGACTTCCTCTTGATCCTCTCGTACGTCTTGTCCACCTGGCCCTCCGGGAAGGTCTCGCTGTCCTGAAAACGTCCCAGCAGCCAGATGAAGAAGCCGAAGAGGACAAAGGCAGCCAGGCTGGGGATGAAGGCCAAGCACTTGACTTCCAGGCTGGCACCCACGTAGCGGCTATGCAGGAACATGTCCCGTTCGACATATGAGCGGTTGGTCAGCGGGTCCACGTGGCTGGAGCGCCACTTGTAGGTGAGCGTGCTGCGGTTGAAGTCGCCCAGTGTGTTGGGCTCCTCCACAGTGAAGATCTTCTCCCCTGGACCAACGTATTGGCCGTACTCGTAGGGCTTGTAGAAGATCTGGTTCTTCCACATGTTCAGGTCCAGGATTAACACCAGGAAGATGATGCCGTAGTTGAACCACTTACCTGCAGGGACAAACAATATGGAGGGCAATTAGGGTAATTTCTAGATGTCAAAATCTAGTATTAGTATTAGTATTATCTAGTATTTATTGTGCCCAAGCTGACGTTGACATGCTCTATAATTCACTGATTTCTGTACTAAAGCTTTTATGAATCAAATTAATTTAAGGTAATCAATTGACAAAAGACAGACAGACAGACAGACAGACAGTGTGTTAAGGCATATGATAATATACAGTGCCTTGCGAAAGTATTCGGCCCCCTTGAACTTTGCGACCTTTTGCCACATTTCAGGCTTCAAACATAAAGATATAAAACTGTATTTTTTTGTGAAGAATCAACAACAAGTGGGACACAATCATGAAGTGGAACAACATTTATTGGATATTTCAAACTTTTTTAACAATTCAAAAACTGAAAAATTGGGCGTGCAAAATTATTCAGCCCCTCTACTTTCAGTGCAGCAAACTCTCTCCAGAAGTTCAGTGAGGATCTCTGAATGATCCAATGTTGACCTAAATGACTAATGATGATAAATACAATCCACCTGTGTGTAATCAAGTCTCCGTATAAATGCACCTGCACTGTGATAGTCTCAGAGGTCCGTTAAAAGCGCAGAGAGCATCATGAAGAACAAGGAACACACCAGGCAGGTCCGAGATACTGTTGTGAAGAAGTTTAAAGCCAGATTTGGATACAAAAAGATTTCCCAAGCTTTAAACATCCCAAGGAGCACTGTGCAAGCGATAATATTGAAATGGAAGGAGTATCAGACCACTGCAAATCTACCAAGACCTGGCCGTCCCTCTAAACTTTCAGCTCATACAAGGAAAAGACTGATCAGAGATGCAGCCAAGAGGCCCATGATCACTCTGGATGAACTGCAGAGATCTACAGCTGAGGTGGGAGACTCTGTCCATAGGACAACAATCAGTCGTATATTGCACAAATCTGGCCTTTATGGAAGAGTGGCAAGAAGAAAGCCATTTCTTAAAGATATCCATAAAAAGTGTAGTTTAAAGTTTGCCACAAGCCACCTGGGAGACACACCAAACATGCGGAAGAAGGTGCTCTGGTCAGATGAAACCAAAATTGAACTTTTTGGCAACAATGCAAAACGTTATGTTTGGCGTAAAAGCAACACAGCTGAACACACCATCCCCACTGTCAAACATGGTGGTGGCAGCATCATGGTTTGGGCCTGCTTTTCTTCAGCAGGGACAGGGAAGATGGTTAAAATTGATGGGAAGATGGATGGAGCCAAATACAGGACCATTCTGGAAGAAAACCTGATGGAGTCTGCAAAAGACCTGAGACTGGGACGGAGATTTGTCTTCCAACAAGACAATGATCCAAAACATAAAGCAAAATCTACAATGGAATGGTTCAAAAATAAACATATCCAGGTGTTAGAATGGCCAAGTCAAAGTCCAGACCTGAATCCAATCGAGAATCTGTGGAAAGAACTGAAAACTGCTGTTCACAAATGCTCTCCATCCAACCTCACTGAGCTCGAGCTGTTTTGCAAGGAGGAATGGGAAAAAATTTCAGTCTCTCGATGTGCAAAACTGATAGAGACATACCCCAAGCGACTTACAGCTGTAATCGCAGCAAAAGGTGGCGCTACAAAGTATTAACTTAAGGGGGCTGAATAATTTTGCACGCCCAATTTTTCAGTTTTTCAATTGTTAAAAAAGTTTGAAATATCCAATAAATGTCGTTCCACTTCATGATTGTGTCCCACTTGTTGTTGATTCTTCACAAAAAAATACAGTTTTATATCTTTATGCTTGAAGCCTGAAATGTGGCAAAAGGTCGCAAAGTTCAAGGGGGCCGAATACTTTTGCAAGGCACTGTATTTGCAGGTATCAGGTCCAACATTGACACTTAATGAAATGAGGTCATAATATTAATGGTAGCAATCTCTCCAGGTTTACTGATCTAAAGGCAGATAGCTTCATCGGTACATGTGACACAATTCCTTCCCTTTCCTGAGACGCACCACCGTTAACAAGCTTTTAGTCAAAGCAATCACGTATCAATCAAGAATATTAACATAATGCTAAATGGATGTGCAATGCATTAGGGTTAACAACCAAGTGCAAATCAGGGAGCGTTTGAACATTTTAACATCTAGCATGGGAACATTAGTTTCTCTCCCCCTTAATGGTTATCACATTTACACTTTAGCAGATGCTCTAATCCAGAGCGATTTACAGGAACAATTAGGGTTAAGTGCCTTGCTCAAGGGCACATCCACAGATATTTCACCTAGTCAGCTTAGAGACTTGAACCAGTGACCTTTCAGTTACCGGTCCAACGCTCTTAACCTCTAGGCTACCTGTCGACCCACATGAGTTTACCAAATTACTTCAAATGAAAGAAAACAAGTGCAACACATTTAATAATATCAATACTTGGGGAATGCTGTGGAACAGAATGAAACCTGGGTGATTGTTTAAATGGAAGAGTTAACTCTCACATGCTTATACACGTTGCACCTTTCTGTCTGACGCAGCAGGGATGCTAGGTGAGGGGGGAGGGCAGAAACAAGCAACACTGGTAGGATGAAGAAGACATGTCAGAACAGGTATATCTGATCTGTATTCATCTTAGGCCAGTGTCATGGTGCAACCATCAAAACACAGCTAGTCAGATGGAATGTGAAAATATTGAAGTAATAGTGGTAACCCTCTATACCACCTAAATCAATTGGGATAGTATGTTTACTTATATAGTATGCTTTAATATATGTACCTGTGATATGGATGTGGTATTCCTCTTTGAAGATGCTCTTGCAGACAGGAAGTTTGAACTTGAGCTGAGTGGTGGACATGCCAGGCAGGTTCATATCCAGGTCGCCCATGAACTGAGGAAAATCCCAATCCTAATGACATCAAACATATGATCAAACAATGCAAATACAAAATACATCAGGCCATCAAAATCATTTACTGATAGTGAAAGCTTTTACTGAAGTAAACACACATCATGTAACACCTAGCGTAAAAGCAAAGACAAAAGAAGAATACACCGGCTCCAAAGTCTAATGGTGCGTGTGTAGCAGGGATTTATTTTAATATAGAAAATGATACTAACTAGGGATTCATTGTTGTCCATTGATGGGTAAGTTCCACAGGGGTCAAAAGCCTAACTGTGAGCTGCAGTGCACAGTGTGTGTTTACATGGCCTTGTATTGTGCCTGTGTGCATTGAGGTTTTCTCATGTCAAAACACCTCAGGAATCACTCACAGACATCTATAAGTTGCCCTCTGTGTCTCAGTCTTTGCTTTGGAATAGTCAATACAGACTCAATATCGTATAGATATAAGATACCGGAACATCGTCTGAAATAAACAGGTGATAATGTCTGGGAAGAATGTGATGTGTGTTGAACAGATAGAGGGACATACTGTACATTTTAGACAACAAAAGCACACTGAGATCTTTCTATCTTTTTATGAATAGCTGCATTTTCCTCATATTCTAACAGTCTAGTTACATACCTAACCAGCAGCCATTTCTAATGCTATTCAATTCTATACATTTTAAGATGTTAGGGTGAATGAAGAATCCATATGTATGAATGTTCATATGGAAAAATATGAGAAGGAATTTCCCCCTTGATATTAATTAGACCTTCAACCTACTCAACTGTACTTTGTTTCCTGATACTAATAAGCTTGACATTTAAGTCATGTGCGCCCCTCACAGCAAATAATGAGTCTCTAGGACATACTGTAGTAAACAGTGCACACACGCACACATGCATGCACACGCACAAAAGCACACAAAACAATTACAAGCTTGCTAGGTCACAATTGATTCTTTGGAAGAGACACTCACACATTGGCTGTGTTCAGTGTTCTGTCACTCATGGGGACACTACGTCACCCGCCTTTAGTAAAGGTAGACATCAAGAATGTGAGCCCTTTGGGTGTTGCCATAGAATTGCATTAGAAGTGCCCTTCCAAGAAGGCTCAATGTCATTGCCCACAGATAAAATTATGTCTAATCACGTGATATCTACAGTAGCTTTGATTGGACAACATCTTACTTTCAAAATCTTAGTTAGCAGTCATCATCATAAATCAAGTAGACAATATTTGTAATCCTTGTCTTATGAAGATAAATAATGAAGAGAAATTATAGATAAAACGTATTGGTGCTCATCGGCCATTGGACATAAACATTACACAACAAGTTGGAGTTGTTTGGAAGGAATCGGTGACAGTGGCTATCCGCAAGCATTGCAACTGAGAAGTCAGACTGAAAAAATACGTTTTGAACGGTCATTCCACTTGGAATTGAAAATATTTTTCTTTGATGACAAAATGTGCCATTGAAGGACCGCCGCGCACAACGAGTCCAAAAATGTCTTATATGATGTAATATGCCAGGGAGATATGGTCAGCCATGTCAGCTTTGTTTAAAAAAAAAGAGGCAGTAAGGCAGTAAACAAGGCTGAATTAATTGTTTCATGCCAGACAAGGCTCTGCTGATAGCCAGGTGTAGCGGTGGTAAGAATTCACTCCATTGTGCTGTTGGGACATCTTTATGTAAGCCCTAACAGTTTCTGGGCATCGCTTGTCGCCGTTATAGTGCAATTAATGTATTGTTATGTGTTGGGATAACCCAAACATGGGTTAATTTATTTATTTTATTCCTTTTCATGCTGGGTTGACCCAGCAGCTGAGTCTTTTTTAACGTAATCCTCAGATTCTTTTCAGGAGGTGTGGCTTATTAGGGGTGTGACTTCCGACAGTTATTTTTGGCCATCTGTGAGAGTAAATGTCATTCCTGTTCATCATGTTTTTTACTTTTCTTGTTGAAAGGCTTTATCTCAAGTAGAAATACAGTAAACACACTAAAAGGTAAAAAAATATATGTTTTGAGAAAAATAGTGGTTAGACAACTGCAAACTTCAAGGAGTAGGGCATTCAAAGAGTTGGTTTGATGGGAAGTCATGATGTCATCGGCCTTGCCCCTCACTTGAGGAACAATAGAGGAACAACAGAGAACAAAAGAGGAAAGGCCCACCCCCCTCACTTGTGCTAGTTCATGACTTACCTGGACCACCTATTGAGATGTGCCTTTTGTAAATCAGATGACATGAGGTGAAAAGGATACTGGAGTACCACTAAGTTTGTACACTGCAAATAAAAATGTTCTTTAAATATTTTTACACATGACATATTCTACTATAATATTAATAACAGGATTTTTTTACACATTGCAACAAAGTGATGCAATGTGAGATTTGTATAGGCTTTTAAGGAACTCCGTTATCTTCAGCAAAGCTTCAAAAGTGTCTGTGTTCAACCTTACCATGTGAAAACAATGGCCATAATATATCTAAAAGCCACAACTTTACTAAGCCACACCTCCAGTCTTCTGATCTAACCCGCTGGGTCATATCTCAATAACATAGCATCAATAACCCAGCACTAACAACTCAACCTTGCTCTTTTTAGAAAACAACCCAACTAAGTGGCCCAATGCCTGCACCCTGCAGTTGGGTCATCCAAACAACCCAACATTTTTGAGACTATACCAGACAGAACACATACATATGAAGGTGAATGAAGCCATTTCAAAGGCTGTGACATAAAGGCTGAGTAGAGGAGTGTTTGTTGACTACCAGAGTAAAGTGCATGGACAGCCAGCCTCAGATCCATGTGAGCACAACCGGCGGGGAATGATTGAAATCATAAATAACCGTAGTAAACGTGCTTGCTGTACACAGAGCAGAAAACGAGAGGAGGCTAGCAATCATAAACAAGTCTGAAAGATGCAGGGGTGATGTGATTGGTGGGTAGTTGGGTACTGGCTGGGGCCAGGGAGTCAAAATAGGGATGTCATACTATGGAGACTGCTGTAGTCATGAGGAGATGAGAGCTGAAACTGACAGCATGCTGAATGTAAGGTACCTGTTGTATTCGGCGCACGTGACAAATAAACTTGGATTTGATTTGAATAATAATAATAATATATGCCATTTAACAGACACTTTAATCCAAAGTCCCTTACAGTCATGCATGCACACATTTTACAAATGGGTGGCCCCAGGAATCAAACCTACAACTCTGGCATTGCAGACAACATGCTCTATCAACTGAGCCATACAGGACCAAGATGGTGCCTGTTTCTGAGATGGAAAGGGACCCTGGTGAAAAGCAAGGAGGCCTATGCTAACAAAAGCAGGCATGGTAAAAAGTTGTGAGAAGTTGTAATCTTGTAATAAAATCCTTTAAAACTATTGAATGGCTGAGCTGAGGCAAATGAAATAGCATTGAAAATTCATTATATCGGATTCGTTCTTTTTTGTCAGTTATTGTGCTACAGATAAATCATTTGAGTTAGCTAATAATAAAAGTGTGGTAACAACAGGTGCCAAGTGTGCAGAATAAGGTAGGCTGAGGTATTATTGACACAATAAGGTTGTGCACTTATCCATGAGCAGCTACTAGGTAGTTTCAATAATGAATAATGTAGAAACAGATATTTAAGGGATACTACAGATTAGACTACTCCATATCCTTTAAAACAACAAAGCTGTGGAAATACACTACATGACCAAAAGTATGTGGACACCAGCTCATCGAACATCTCATTCCAAAATCATAGGCAATAATATGGAGTTGGTCCCCCCCCTTTGCTGCTATAACAGCCTCCACTCTTCTGGGAAGGCTTCCCACTAGATGCTGGAACATTGCTGTGGGGACTTCCATTCAGCCACAAGAGCATTAGTGAGGTTGGGCGATGACGTTGGGCAATTAGGTCTGGTTCGTCCCAAAGGTGTTCATCCTAAAGATGTTCGATGGGGTTGAAGTCAGTGCTCTGTGCAGGCCAGTCAAGTTCTTCCACACCGATCTCGACAAACAATTTCTGTATGGACCTCGCTTTGTGTATGGGGGAACAAACTTTACATTTGACACTTCGCATTCGGGCAGGTTGTGTTCACTGCCAGATGGTGAAGCGTGATTCATCACTCCAGTGAACGTGTTTCCACTGCTCCAGAGTCCAATGGCGGCGAGCTTTACACCACTCCAGCCGACGCTTGGCATTGTGCCTGGTGATCTTAGGCTTGTGCGGCTGCTCAACCATAAAAACCCATTTCATTATGCTCCCGACGAACAGTTATTGGGCTGACGTGGCTTCCAGAGGCAGTTTGGAACTCGGTAGTGTGTGTTGCAAGCAAGGACAGACGATTTTTACGCACTAGGCACTTCAACACTCGGTAGTCCCATTCTGTGAGCTTATGTGGCATACCAATTCACGGCTGAGCCGTTGTTGCTCCTAGATGGTTCCACTTCACAATAACAGCACTTACAGTAGACCAGGGCAGCTCTAGCAGGGTAAAAATTTGATGAACTGACTTGTTGGAAAGGTGGCATCCAGTATAAGTACAGTATAACGGTGTCACGTTGAAAGTCACTGAGCTCTTCAGTACAGGCCATTCTACTGACACTGTCTATGGACATTGCATGGTTGTGTGCTCGGTTTTATACACCTGTCAGCAATGGGTGTGGCTGAAATAGTCAAATCCACTCATTTGAAGGGGTATCCATATATAGTGTATGTTAATTAAACATTAGCAGAAGCCAAACTAAATCCGGCTAGCGTTACAAACCAACCAGTCTGCATTTAGCTTGGAGCTACTGGGTTGAAAGTCTTCTCTCTTTGAAACACTGTTATGCATTTTCTACCCAGACAAAACATTTGCATATTCATGAGTATGCCACTGACAAATCCTTCATTGATGTATAGTCTCCTGTGGGATGTAGAACATTGGGTGGAAAAAAGGAAAGAAAACATAAAATTTTATGAGTCATCATTAAGGAAGGCCTGGGTTCACGGAGGAGGAAAGGGTGTAGTTCCTTGCCTGAAGCCTGGCCGGATGGGGGGATTGATTGCTGGATAGCTGGGTGGATGGTGGATTAAGGGTAAAGAAAAGGGGTTTGTAGACATGCAGATTCAGACTGATTAAATGTCTCCCTATCTCATCCAAGTACCACAGTGTCCCTTTTTTATTTAACCTTTATTTAACTAGGCAAGTCAGTTATGAACAAATTCTTATTTACAGCCTAGGAACAGTGGGTTACTGCCTTGTTCAGGGGCAGAAACCTTGTCATCTCAGGGATTTGATCTAGCAACCTTTCAGTTACTGGCCCAACGCTCTAACCACTAGGCTACCTGCCGCCCCTGTGGCTGAGGGAGGGGTGAGGAAGGGGAGAGATAGAGGAAAAAGTGGGGGAGAGTATAGGAGTCCACCTAGTTTTTAATTGGCCATGGGGGAGCCCCTACCTGCATGACAATGAGCAGATCAAAGACCAGGATGAAGGATACCAGGAAGGCCCTGGAGACCTCGTCGCTGGGCAGAAATCCCCGGTTCAGGTTGTCCCAGCTGATCCAGTCAGTGCTGATGACCAACAAAACCACCGATGTCAGAGTGATCAGGACCGTCCTGGAGGAGACAGGAAGTAAAACCGCATTACTTTCCTGGTAATAACCTGGGACACTCCACAGATTTACTAATTACCACTTTAGTAGTCCATTTGTTACGGCAGACAACAATCATTTGCCTTCTGCTCATTTCTCTAAAGTACACAACAACAATATAATTATAACAGGAAGTTATTATAGGTTTATGTAAATATTCATGATGGTTAATAATTCTGTTAGGTATCATTTGACGTTTATCTGTGTGTTATGGACTTTGGATTTAGCAAACTATATTTGGCTCCTCTTTGTACTTGTTTCAATGTCATTCAGTAATTATTACACTGAACTGGTGTTGTGTGGGTTGCTGCATCCCCATGGTGACTGGCTGCGTTGCCGGTAGCTTGCACCAAGTTCATCATATCATATTTCAAATGTTGTGAGACACAGTTTGCATTTTAAAAATCTAAAGTGGATTCTTTCCCCTCCAGTCCAGATTACAGATTTTTGGCACTGTCATTTGTGATTTACCCAGATTCTTTGCCGCATAATGTCAAGATACATTCCTCAACATATTTATTAATCATACTTTCTCAACCAGTATTTGAGATTTACAAATCATACTTTCTCCCGAGAGTACACATTGATTGTGACAGTCAGACGGGGGGCATTCATTAATAAGACAAAGGCTTCCAGAGGAGCCACAGAGACTATAGCTCGACATTCTGCATCCTAAAATAGAAGAACAATCATTTCTATGGGTAACATAATGCATTGGAGAGTGTGACTTTGAACTTCCATTTATTGGTAATTTACAAATCAAACTGCTCAGATAATACCAAACTACTCCAACACATGTAGATGTTTGTACATAAGCTCAAATATCCCCATCCCAGTAGTGACCCTAGTGTCTTGTCCAATAACCACCATTAGGGACATAAATATACTACTGTACATTGGATTTCTGTTACACTGTTTATACACACTGCATATTTATATACTGGATTGTTGACACAACTCACTATAATATACAGTGCCTTGCGAAAGTATTCGGCCCCCTTGAACTTTGCGACCTTTTGCCACATTTCAGGCTTCAAACATAAAGATATAAAACTGTATTTTTTTGTGAAGAATCAACAACAAGTGGGACACAATCATGAAGTGGAACGACATTCATTGGATATTTCAAACTTTTTTAACAAATCAAAAACTGAAAAATTGGGCGTGCAACATTATTCAGCCCCCTTAAGTTAATACTTTGTAGCGCCACCTTTTGCTTCGATTACAGCTGTAAGTCGCTTGGGGTATGCCTCTATCAGTTTTGCACATCGAGAGACTGAAATGTTTTCCCATTCCTCCTTGCAAAACAGCTCGAGCTCAGTGAGGTTGGATGGAGAGCATTTGTGAACAGCAGTTTTCAGTTCTTTCCACAGATAGGATTCAGGTCTGGACTTTGACTTGGCCATTCTAACACCTGGATATGTTTATTTTTGAACCATTCCATTGTAGATTTTGCTTTATGTTTTGGATCATTGTCTTGTTGGAAGACAAATCTCCGTCCCAGTCTCAGGTCTTTTGCAGACTCCATCAGGTTTTCTTCCAGAATGGTCCTGTATTTGGCTCCAACCATCTTCCCATCAATTTTAACCATCTTCCCTGTCCCTGCTGAAGAAAAGCAGGCCCAAACCATGATGCTGCCACCACCATGTTTGACAGTGGGAATGGTGTGTTCAGGGTGATGAGCTGTGTTGCTTTTACAAACAAAACGTTTTGCATTGTTGCCAAAAAGTTACATTTTGGTTTCATCTGACCAGAGCACCTTCTTCCACATGTTTGGTGTGTCTCCCAGGTGGCTTGTGGTAAACTTTAAACAACACTTTTTATGGATATCTTTAAGAAATGGCTTTCTTCTTGCCACTCTTCCATAAAGGCCAGATTTGTGCAATATACGACTGATTGTTGTCCTATGGACAGAGTCTCCCACCTCAGCTGTAGATCTCTGCAGTTCATCCAGAGTGATCATGGGCCTCTTGGCTGCATCTCTGATCAGTCTTCTCCTTGTATGAGCTGAAAGTTTAGAGGGACGGCCAGGTCTTGGTAGATTTGCAGTGGTCTGATACTCCTTCCATTTCAATATTATCGCTTGCACAGTGCTCCTTGGGATGTTTAAAGCTTGGGAAATCTTTTTGTATCCAAATCCGGCTTTAAACTTCTTCACAACAGTATCTCGGACCTGCCTGGTGTGTTCCTTGTTCTTCATTATGCTCTCTGCGCTTTTAACGGACCTCTGAGACTATCACAGTGCAGGTGCATTTATACGGAGACTTGATTACACACAGGTGGATTGTATTTATCATCATTAGTCATTTAGGTCAACATTGGATCATTCAGAGATCCTCACTGAACTTCTGGAGAGAGTTAGCTGCACTGAAAGTAAAGGGGCTGAATAATTTTGCACGCCCAATTTTTCCGTTTTTGATTTGTTAAAAAAGTTTGAAATATCCAATAAATGTCGTTCCACTTCATGATTGTGTCCCACTTGCTGTTGATTCTTCACAAAAAAATACAGTTTTATATCTTTATGTTTGAAGCCTGAAATGTGGCAAAAGGTCGCAAAGTTCAAGGGGGCCGAATACTTCCGCAAGGCACTGTATCTACTGCTGTACATATATATTTTTGAGTTTATCCGCATAGATTGCATTTGGATTACTGATACAGTATTTTTGGGGTTGTTAATTAGATTAGTTTGGACATTCTTGATTTCTTGTTTTTGATTATTTGTGTAAATCTTTACTGCACTGTTCGAAGCCAATAACACAAGAATTTCGCTGCACCCGCTATAACATCTGCTAAACTGTGTACTCAACCAACAAACTTTGATTTGAGATAAGGGCATCAACCTGTCATGTTTTACTGGCAGTAGCGAACCATTTTCATGCTGACCTGGTGGAGTGACGCCCTCTGGGACCACAGGTGACCGTGAGATAGATTTAGACCAGGACGGTCTAAAACGACCATTGACTGCTCTTTTGTAATAAGCATCTTTGGGCACAGTGTAACAGTTTGAGTGGGTCATAGACCTTGCTCTGGCTCAGGGAGGTAAAGGCAGCAGTGTGTGTGTGTGTGTGTGTAAAGGCAGAAGTATAGCTGGCCTCGTGACCTTGCTGTGTCTATTGATTTCCTCTTCCTGTTCTTCTAATTAAAGGTGAAAGATTAACAGGGCTATTGACTGTGTGTTACTGTGTGTAACCCCACGAGGAGCACAGGGCTTTGTCTGAATACCAATACATGAATGAATACATGCATACTAATGCACACACACATACTCATGAACCCTAGCACCCACACACACATACTCATAATCCCCAGCATACACACATGTGCACACACATGTACACATACACTGATTGTGCTCAGAGGCAGCATACTGTAAATGCATTAGACTGGAGAATAGAACATACCAGAAGAGGACGATCCTGTGGTTGCCTTGTTTCCAGAACCTTCTGGCAGCTTTGCCCCAGTCTGGGTAGTGCTGGTCCTGGAGCATCATGTCAGTGACCTGGGAATAAAACAGGGTAACTTAACACGTGACATGTGTGAGGGAGAAATAAACTAACATCAAACTGAGATGGTGTTTCCAGTAATCATTCATTTCTGAGCGATCTCTGAATGAGGCTAAAATTCATTCATAGAATCACATTCGTACAGGATTGAGCTTGTGTTATTTCATTGTGAATACAGTGTTAACATGGATGTTTAGAATTTGCCATTCTGCCGATGGAACGCCGCAATGGAATGGCATAATCAATTCAAATGGCATTGCTTTGTTTATATTCTTATGCTATGCAGTCAATCATTAAAAGTAATCTAGGTTTATTTATTTTCGATCAACATTAATTTAGATTTTAAAGGGTTGTTATACCCAACTATGCAAATTGAGGCGAGGGTTATTTGTCAGCAGGCCACATCTTCAGGCAGAGAGAGTGGAGAAAGATTATGTTGAGAATAGGGGTGTTATGGTGACCGTATTACCGCCACACCGGAGGTCACGAGTCATGACCGGAGTCAAATTCCAAACGGTAACTGGGCTTCTCCGAGCTCTGATGCTGCTGATGGTCATTAGTAGTCTACCAAACCTGCTAACTGCCTGGTACTCAAGCACTATATTGTCCCTCTAATTACTCTGACATCAATGCAAATGTAATCGAAAATATAATCAAACACTTCATGAAAACCCATGAGATCATGTAGGCTCAAATCAAATAACATTGTATTGGTCACATACACATGATTAGCAGATGTTATTTGCAGCTGTAGCGAAATTCTTGTGATTCTAGCTCCGACAGTGCAGTAATATCTAACAAGTAATATGTAACAATAACACAACATATACACACAGATCTAGTTAAAGGAATGTAATTAGAATATAAATATATATGGACGAGCAATGTCAGAGAGGCATAGAATAAGATACAGTAGAATAGTATAGGATACAGTATATACATACGATATGGGTAATGCAAGATATGTAGAAGTGACTAGTGTTCCATTTATTAAAGTGGTCAGTCATTTCAAGTCTATGTATATAGGCAGCAGCCTCTATGTGCTAGTGAAGGCTATTTAGCAGTCTGATGGCCTTGAGATAGAAGCTGTTTTTCAGCCTCTCAGTCCCAGCTTTGATGCACCTGTACTGACCTCGACTTCCGGATGATAGCGGGGTGAAAAGGCAGTGACATCGGGTGCTGTAGGTGTCCTGGAGGGCAGGTAGTGCGCCCCCGGTGATGCGTTGGGCAGACCGCACCACAATCTGGAAAGCCCTGCGGTTGCAGGCGGTACAGTTGCCTTAGCAAGCGGTGGTACAGTTGCCTTAGCAAGCAGTGATACAGAATGACAGGATGCACTCGATTGTGTATCTGTAAAGGTTTGTGAGGGTTTTAGGTGATAAGCCAAATTTCTTCAGCTTCCTGAGGTTGAAGAGGCGCTGTTGCACCTTCTTCACCACACTGTCTGTGTGAGTGAACCATTGAAGTTTGTCAGTGATGTGTACGCCGAGGAACTTAAAACTTTCCACCTACTCCACTGCTGTCCCATCGATGTGGATAGAGGGGTGCTCCTTCTGCAGTTTCCTGAAGTCCACGATCATCTCCTTTGTTTTATTGACATTGAGTGAGAGGTTGTTTTCCTGACACCACTGGCATGACGTAGGCCTGGGGGATAGGTTTATGACAGTCATAAATACCTCTTCCCCCCTTTTTCCTCTCTCTACCCTACTGAGGTTACATTTGCATTTCCATGAGTAGCTAATCATGAAACATACATCCCCGCCCTTCTTCCTGGAGAGATATTTATTCCTGTCGGCACAATGAACTAAGAACCCAACTGGCTGTACGTACTCAGACAGTAAATCCCGAGAGAGCCATGTTTCCGTGAAACAGAGTATGTTACAATCTCTGATGTCTCCTCTGTAAGGAAATCCTCACCCCCAGCTCGTCAACGTTATTATCCAGAGACTGAACATTAGCGAGTAATATACTCGGAAGCGGTGGGTGGTGTGCGCGCCTCCTGAGTAGGACTAAAACTCCACGTACCTCTTCTCCGCCAGCGATGTTTTGGGTCAGCCTCTGGAATCAGATCAATTGCCCTAGGCCCTAGGGGTAGAACAAAGGATCCAATTCTGGAAAGTTGTATTCCTGGCTGTAATGCTGGTAATGCTGGTGAGTACCGCCGCTCTGATATCCAAAAGTTCGTCTCAGCTGTATGTAATAACACAAAAACATTTCTGGCCTAATAATGTAAGAAATAACACATTAAAAAAAATACTGCAAAGTTGCCTAGGGGCTAGAAGCACAGCTGCCCTCTCTATCAACGCCATTTTACACCACTTGTGAATGATGCCCAGTGTTTGCAGTAAGGCAAGAAACAGCACATGGCTTTTTTGCAACTTTACTGCCTTGTGAGCATTGCTGCACTTATTATGTAAAGAGATAGCTTAATAGTTTATCAACATTTTAAACTAAACGTTCTGATCTGTTGCATTTTTGATGAGTGGTTTGATTCATTTGGGATCTATCGCATCCCACAACTGTTTGGAATATTTATTTCTCGCACAGAAGGACAAGTTGAACAATAGAATAGGTTAACTTTTGTACTATGGGGATTTGAGAATGACACAAATATACATTTTCACAAAGTCTGCTTCCTCAGTTTGTATGATGACAATTTGCATATACTCCAGAATGTTATGAAGAGTGATCAGATGAATTGAAATTAATTGCAAAGTCCCTCTTTGCCATGCAAATGAAATGAATCCCCCAAAAATATTTCCACTGCATTTCAGCCCTGCCACAAAAGAACCAGCTGACATCATGTCAGTGATTCTCTCGTTAACACAGGTGTGAGTGTTGACGAGGACAAGGCTGGAGATCACTCTGTCATGCTGATTGAGTTTGAATAACAGACTGGAAGCTTCAAAAGGAAGGTGGTGCTTGGAATCGTTGTTCTTCCTCTGTCAAACATGGTTACCTGCAAGGAAACACGTGCCGTCATCATTGCTTTGCACAAAAAGGGCTTCACAGGCAAGGATATTTCTGCCAGTAAGATTGCACTTAAATCAACCATTTATCGGATCATCAAGAACTTCAAGGAGAGCGGTTAAATTGTTGTGAAGGCGGCTTCAGGGCGCCCAAGAAAGTCCAGCAAGCGCCAGGACCATCTCCTAAAGCTGATTCAGCTGCAGGATCGGGGGACCACCAGTACAGAGCTTGCACGCACAGAGGCGAATAATTTTGGAGGATGGCCTGGTGTCAAGAAGGGCAGCAAAGAAGCCACTTCTCTCCAGGAAAAACATCAGGGACAGACTGATATTCTGCAAAAGGTACAGGGATTGGACTGTTGAGAACTGGGATAAAGTAATTTTCTCTGATGAATTACCCTTTCCGATTGTTTGGGGCATACGGAAAAAAGCTTGTCTGGAGAAGACAAGGTGAGCGCTACCATCAGTCCTGTGTCATGCCAACAGCAAAGCATCCTGAGACCATTCATGTGTGGGGTTGCTTCTCAGCCAAGTGAGTGGGCTCACTCACAATTTTTCCTAAGAACACAGCCATGAATAAAGAATGGTACCAACACATCCTCCGAAAGCAACTTCTCCCAACCATCCAGGAACAGTTTGGTGATGAACAATGCCTTTTCCAGCATGATGGAGCACCTTGCCAAAAGGCAAAAGTGATAACTAATTGGCTCGGGGAACAAAACATCAATATTTTGGGTCCATGGCCAGGAAACTCCCCGGACCTTAATCCCATTGAGAACTTGTGGTCAATCCTAAAGAGGCGGGTGGACAAACAAAAACCCACAAATTCTGACAAACTCCAAGCATTGATTATGCAAGAATGGGCTGCCACCAGTCAAGATGTGGCCCAGAAGTTAATTGACAGCATGCCAGGGCGGTCTTGAAAAAGAAGGGTCAACACTGCAAATATTGACTCTTTGCATCAACTTCATGTAATTGTCAATAAAAGCCTTTGACACTTATGAAATGTTTGTAATTATACTTCAGTATTCCATAGTAACATATGACAAAAATATCTAAAGACACTGAAGCAGCAAACTTTGTGAAAATTAATATTTGTGTCATTCTCAGAACTTTTGGCCATGACTGTAGATTGACATAGGAAATGCTTTTGCTGTTCATTAGGCCTACTCATCTTGTTGGTTGACGAAAAAGTCAATGTGGACAGTATGCGCGTCAGAATTCGTTAAGAAAGACGCGTGCAGTTGCGTTCCAGATGTGTCTGTCTTCACTTGTAGCCTACTTCGGAACTGAGATGCCTGTGAGAAGGACCCGATCACGTGACGGGCATTAGCTAATAAGAATTGAGATATCTGAGAGAGCCATGTGAGCGAGAGGTGCCTCGGAGCACGGAGATTGGCAGCCATGAGAAGGGTGGCTGTAATTATTATATTCAGCCCAAGGGCATTATGGCCACACAAGGGGGATGGTGCCATGACATTCGGGACCTGGTGAGAATATTATCAAGTGCTTGTCCAATTGTGACTAGGAGTGTGTGCAGCCTGCACAAGAAACAAAGCAGAGTTCATGCCTTCATGCAACTTTTTTCAAATCAGCCATGCAGCCAACGTTTGTATCACAACTAATGTTGCATAAATAACACTAAATTTAGCATATAGGAGGACCTGTTTCTTTGTTAACTGCTCAACACAGAATAGCCGCATGTGCACACTCCCTCGGAAATCATTTGGAGAAAATATCCTTTCTATTTTATTTAGCTATGTTCAATTGTGTTCTTCATACTATAAAATAATATTAAATAATGCAATAGAATTATAAGCGAATCTTGTCTGCTAAATTAACTACTGTAGCCCAAAGCCATATGTCAGGGCCTAACATAAGGACAACTCAAAGTGTGCTATTCTGTTCTTCGGAAATAACTACATTCTCTTCATATCATGTTTCTTTAGACCTGTCTAAAATAAATCATGGATTTATTATGATGGTCTAAGATATATTTAATGAATTTATTAGACTTTTTAAAATGTAGATGTTCCAAAGGTCTGCATCAGTGGCTTGTAGGCTATGCGTGGAAGCCAGGAGATGCTAAATGTATTTATGTTAATTACCGGTCAATTGATGTGAGACTGGCAGTTATTTGCTTGACAATCACCGGCTGATAATATTTCATGACCACCACAGCCCTAGTAGAGAAAATCATTTAATATTTTTTGTTATGAGCAGTGTTGCAAAAACACCAATTTCCTGCTCACTCATCTACCGATGACACATTCAAAATATCTGTTCTGTCGAGGAGACACACAGAGGTCGTCTTGAAAGTGCCTTGTTGAATTAATCAACTGTAAAAAAAAAAGAATTAAAAAAAGCCAGAGTAATGTCTGGATTCAGTTCTCTCTCTCTCTCCCTCTCTCTCTCTCCCTCCCTCTCGTACAGTAGAATAATAATGGCGGCTGAGGAAGCGTGACAAGTTGTCTCTCCTCTACTCCAGTGGTTCCCAAACTGTGGGGCGCGAGGGTGTCGGCAGGGGTAGTGCGGGGTTCTCCCCCCACTCTATCCCTCGCTGTCTCTCCTTTCCTCTACTCCACCCCTCACTGTCTCTCTTCTACTCCACTCCACCCCTCGCTGTGCCGCTATGTTTCTCTGTGTTTCCTGTGACCTCGCACTGTTGCTCTGTTCCTGTTACTTCTGTTTGATCTGGTCTGGGACCAGGTGCTAAGGGTATAAACCCTAATCCCACTGTCTTTGTGCTGATATTCTAGTTGATTCTAATCTGTGTTGGGCTACTACTGGGTAGTACCATCTTACCATCTTACCATCCATGCAGTCACAAAGTCCCCCATCCACGTCCCTACTGCTGCAATCTTCATGAAGCTCTCATTCCTGATACCCATGTACTCTGTCACCATGTGAGGCCTAGAAAGAGAAAGAGAGATAGAAAAAGAGAGAGAAAGAGAAAAAAAGAAAGAAAGAGAGAGCGAGAGAGGGTCAGAAAGGGAGGGAGGGAGGGAGGGAGGGAGGGAGGGAGGGAGGGAGGGAGGGAGGGAGGGAGAAACAGAAAACGGTCACTGCGGCTGCTTAGTGTCTTGATGCTAACTGTCAGATCCCATCCAAATCAAACTAGCCCCGTGAAAACAGTGTGCGGCAAGCGGCTCTACCTTCGTGGGGCCCTCAGGGTTGTAAATAATATACACTGAGCTTCCATGAAATTGTTTACCTCCCTACTGTTTGGGAATTATCTTTCCATTTCGCAAATTTGTACCAGTGTCTAGGTGAATTTAAATCAGCATTATCCAAAAGCATGAGATGTCTCCGTTGGTTGTTGGAACTAACAGAACATCCCTGATACAAAGGGCATGGGAGAAGAAACCATTTGTGGTATGCAGTTTGTCTTTGGTGCAGGGAAAAAGATGACATGCATTCGCTGAAGTCCTAGTTATTCCTCCTCTATTTCCTGTTGTAGGTGGAGATGGGAGCAGGAGCCTTTGTTCAGGGTATTCAATAATCTTCCAACTTATCCTGGTAATAACACTGGGAGAAACTGGGTCAAAAGCCAGGTCTATATGACAACCGCATTGACCTGTCAGGGTTGAGAGGGAGGGAGGGAGGAGACCGCACCTACTGTACTTACCGCCCCCCAAAGAGAAGAAAATAAGGATGAGGGAGGGAGGGGTTTGATCTCCTGGCAGCATCTTAGAGGCTGAGTGGAGCAGGTGGGCCTCCTCCCTCCCTCATCCTTCTTTTCTTCTCTTTGGGGGGCGGTAAGTACAGTAGGTGCGGTCTCCTCCCTCCCTCCCTCTCAACCCTGACAGGTCAATGTGGTTTTCCAGCAGGTCGTTTCTGAAGTCAATAGCTCCACTCATCTTCTTTTGGCTCCGTGGCTGTTTTCCAACCTGCCACACATTAACCATGAAATATTTATTTGGCTATGTGGACAGAGGCATCTAGAAAATGACAACCATGCCTGTTTTACTTTCCCATGCATTTATTTGATGTGTTATTAGTGTTTACAATGACTGTACATGACATTGCTTTTGTGAATGAAAATACAACTCTTTCAAAGCGGTACAGGATTATCCATTAAAGCCTATTAAAGAGCTTAGGCATGTTTAAATTAAACTTGAATAGGTATTCATCTCCAATTAATGATAATTGCTCTCCCTTTTCTCACCCATTAACTCATAATTCCCCTTAGTAACAAAACATAATAAAGAATTGAAAGTGGTCCTGGGGCAGAATTGCATTCAGCTATGACGAACCACTGAACCCAAATGGCACTTGTCTTCTTCTGCTGTTTTCATGTTCTTTGAAGTCATAAAAATGAGCTGCTTTTGAAAATGAATGTGTTAAATATGATAGGGTCTGGTATAATTTACTCCTACCCATAATTTTTTGCTCAGTGTAGAGTAAAAGTGCTACCAAATAACTGTCCTGTTTCAAGTGTCTCCTAGAACCTATGACAAACCATTGACCCCAAATGGCACCTGTTTTCTTGTGCCTACATAGACAGTCTCTGTAGTCATGAAAACAGATAGACTGCTAATTAAAGGTAGGCTACAATATAAATCATATGACATCAATACTCTATTCATTAGGTTGCTGTGAAAGGGCTTGATTAACAGAAACGTGAGGGGCATGGCATAGGTGACTTAACACCTTGCAAGTAAATAAAACTAAACTTGATTAGAATGGGGATTTATAGGCCTACCTGCATTAAGTCAGTTAGATGCTCAGCAGCTTGGCCCCGGTCCAGTTGCCAAGGAGATCCCACAGGGAGTCGTGTACCCACTGCAAAATTATAATCGATAGTCCTGGAAACGCTGTCTAGCCCAGCACAACTCAGACTTAAATCTAGCCGATAGCTGGCTGTATCAGAGAAAACACTTGCCCTCTCTCCACCTCTTCCACGGTTATCTAATTGGGCAAACATTGCACCTCTTCTACCAGGCAGCAATGTTTGCCCTTTTTTTCTTTGGAAAGCAGAAGAGCACAGAGGAAGAGTTTGGGGACTCTTCTCTCAGTGTGATTAAAGGCAATGATTCCACGGCTGCCGTGAACCCTCTGACCTAATGAGAGGGTTCATGTCAGCCGTGGAACATCAGTACAGTAGCTACCATGAATAATCAGATCCAAAATGGCTCCCTCCTGGTGGAACATCAGTACACTAACTACCATGAATAATCGGATCCAAAATGGCTCCTGTGGCGCAAAGCAGTGAACCAGTTACACCAAAATCTGCACTCTCGCCAAAATCTGCACTCTCTATGGAACAAAATTGTATTTTTAAGACACCTTAAGAGTCACCCGTGCGTCAATCTAATTAACATATATACATCCAAATCCGTCAGTTTAAGAGAGAGATATCTGTTTTTTTTTGCATGGGCTGCGTCTCAATCCACCACATCCGCCTAAGTCAGCCTTCCACATCTGCGTTGGAAAGTGACAGAGCTACAGTCCTCTTTGTCAGACCAGGAAAAATCCATAAAACCGGTCTTCTTACAAAAATGTCTGTAGCAAACGGTTACTCTAAATTTCACAATCCGTGATTGTGGAAGAACCTGGCAGGTGTGTAACCTCTGAAGCCTCGGAGGTGTCTAGCCTACTTCAGTACACGAACATGGCATTGGATCCTCCGTCATCTACATTGAGATTTTTTCAGTCTCCTCCGTGTGTACAGTACATAAGAGCACACATTTGACAGTGTACACAGCTTTGGACTGGAGAATGGTTGACTGAAGAACATCAAGCTGTCATGGAAGGGCCTCTCTCCTATCACCAAATCATCTCCCAAGGCGACTTAAAATCTCTATCTCCATCCATCCCCCTCTTTTTTAGTCAGAGCGACATCAGCCCACATATTGTATTAAACTTCCTCCAGATAGAGTTCTCTAGTCTCTTATCACCCTACTGGCTCATACAGGGGGGGGGAGTGAGAGTGAATAACCAGCAGGCACTTTCCAGGCCAGCACCAGTATCTGTCCACTGTATCAGTCTTCCATTAAACTAGTCTTAAATGTAGTCTGCAAGTCTAAGAAGCTTATAAATCCACTTGACTTGGGCTTTACAATTTCACAAGTGATAAAAGGCACACGCGCACACACACACAAAATCAATCGTGATAAGCTTTTCTAGAAAGTATTGCTTGTAGATGCTGGCATATGCCTGCTAATTAAGGCTACAAACAGGTGGGTGAGACAGGCTTGTAGCTTTGCCTTACTTGATAAATACAGCCAGACCATGACTTTATACTTGATAGTCAAGACAAGCTCTGAGTTTACCTTTCCACCTCCTCTCGAGATGGGAAAGTGCTCAAGTACTTACATAAAAAGTCACACATCAACACACAGGCAGGCACACACACATGCATGCGCACAGACACACAAAATCAACTGTAGTAAGCTTATATAAAAAATGATTGCTTGTAGATGCATTACAAATGTGAAAATATTGATTAAAAGACACGTTTCAAGTTGTTTGATGTCCCTCAAGGGAAGATTGGTTCTGCACTGTGTGGCATTTAGAAATGTCAGGACACATTTTATAAATCATATTTTATCGCAAATTGTCTGCAGAGCAGCACAAACAATTTATAGTACAGTGCTTGCAAAACTGTAGCCTTAAAGGCAAGATTTTGAAATGCTATCAATGACATGACTGGCTGGTGTGAAACATAATGAAAAGGTAGAGAGATTCACACATGCAGACCACAGGAGGTTGGAGGCTCCTTCATTGGGGAGAACGAGCTTGTGGTAATGACTGGAGCAGTATAAGTGGAATGGTATCAAATACATCAAACAGATGGTTTTCAGGTGGCATTCCATTTGCTCCGTTCCGTCTATTATTATGAGCCGTTCTCCGCTCAGCAGCCTCCACTGATGCAGATGTATGCACACACACACTGTGTTAGGCTTTTTCCAGTTCCCAGTGGACTTCCCCATAGAGTTGTCAAGGTTAATGTGCTATGCTGTTGAGAGTAGCTGTCTGTATGTCTCTGCATGAGGATGACCTGTAAGAGGCCAACTCCCAATGAGGCCTCTCCCCCTTGTCCCAGATAACAGCAGGGGAAGGTGGGCTTATGATACTGAGGTAATGACAGACCCGTCTCTCCTCTCTCTCTCTCTCTCACTATCGACCCTCAGCTACAAAAAATAGCATGGTCTCTCCACCCCTGGTCATGTTTATGTTTGGTACTCCGGCAGGGAAAACCTAAATACCACAACATGCCATTTATTCTGCCTTTTAAATCTGCTAGTCTATGGCATTATGCCCGCCGCTCAGCTAAACAGGGACTCTCACACAAGGAACACAGAGGCATGGTGGTAAACAGAGACAATGTTCTTATGTGCTGCTATAACCCAGCTCAGTCAAAGGTGGTCATCTTCCTCCCTCCCTCCCGACCGCCACTGGGTGAGGACATGGGGCACGCAGGCAGCCGCCCCCTGCCTCCACCCGTCCCATGCAGCAGTGTAGCCTGGTGATAGCAGTCCCCCCTCATCTAAATTAGTCATGATTAACATGTGCGGTGCCACGCATTGGGGTCTCTTAATTAAATAACACTGCCTAATTAGGGGCTTCTTTCTGCAGGTAATGGTGCTGTAAAATGCCAGAATGGGATTAGGCAGCGTGACGGCGCACCGGTGAAGGGCGTCAAACTCCCTGGGCGGTCACACTCCTCTGCTTTCACACAAACAAAAGCCCCCTAATCTGACACTTACATTAAAATGCAAATGACCCAGATGTGAAAGCCGCCCGGTAACAAGTGTGGCTCTGGATAACACTGTGTGCTGTGGGAGCCACAATGGAGGGATGCTTTCCTGGTGTTACATATGAATGAAGGCAACTGGTTGATAGCTGATGACCCTGGGTTATGTTTAAACATTGGCGCTCATGGTTACATGTTTGATCAATGTCCTTTGTCTGGACAGCTTTAAATTCTGATGGACACATCTAACATAGAGAACATGTCGTTCTCATCATTTATCATATTTGAATGAATTTAATTTGAATAAGTAAGTATTAGGCAATTCCTAGAGAAAATATAAATTCCTGTCATTGAATCAAGCTCAGTGGAGTCTGAAAGGTCAAAGAAAATGTAAGCATATCAATGGGCACTGGGTCAGGGACAGCATACGGTGACAGGTCAGAGAGCACGGAGACAGACACACCTCCTCCTCAGCCACACTCACACAGGTCAGACACACACAGTCAGACACACACAAGACACAGCCAGACATCTACAAAGGGGTGTGAGATGTAAACAATATGTGGTGTGTGTGTGTGTGTGAGGGGGGGGGGGGACACGAGCAGTAGGACCTCTCCTGCACCGCTCCATCACAGTTGGATGCCGAGCGCAAGGCATCATGGTGTGTTTTTCAAAGACATCATTATTCCGAGGGAAACCAATGCCAGCAGATGGCCTTTACAGAGCCTTGGCAATAACTGTGCCTTATCCTCTCTGAACAAAAAATGAAAAGGAAAACATAATTAATTCCCACACAGAGGCTTCCTATCCTATTCGCCACAAAGGGATATTATTGTACTTCTCTTTTATGCTTTGCCTCAGTAATATTACAACGGCCTCATATTGAGTAAAGGAACGCGGGATATGGATGCAGAAAAGCTTTGGACACGGATCAAAAGACTTAAGTTTCACTGCATCATCAGAGCTGCAACACTTCCATTCTCTTCTCCATCCTCCTCCCGCTCTACCTCCCTCCCCTCTCTGCTAACTGCTGCATCGGATGCCATCAGAGACCCGAACACATCTCTTCTGAGGCGTGTCCTGGTCCTCTCTGGTAGAATGTAAACACTGCTCTTATAGGTCCACCTTAAACAGAGATGCAAACACTAGTCATCTCTGGCAGACCGCCAACCTTAAGAGGACACCGAGAAAGAGCAAGACACGAGGTGCTGGGAGGAAGCAGGACTAGAGGAGTAGAGCAGAGTAGAGGAGAGTAGTAGAGGAGTAGAGCAGAGAAAAGGCTGGTTGCTGGCTCCTACTGCCTCTTGGTGGGCTGCTGGCTCGATGCGTTCACTTGCTTTACAACAGCACCATCTATCGATCTGAAAAGACAGAACCTGAAATGACTTTTTTAAAATTTTATTTTACCTTTATTTAACTAGGCAAGTCAGTTAAGAACAAATTCTTATTTTCAATGATGGCCTAGGAACAGTGGGTTAACTGCCTGTTCAGGGGCAGAACAACAGTTTTGTACCTTGTCAGCTCGGGGGTATGAACTTGCAACCTTCCGGTTACTAGTCCAACGCTCTAACCACTAGGCTACCCTGCCGCTCACTATGTGATGTCATTGGAACTGTCACATCACAGGCAGTTTGTTACATAAGGGAGATTATTATTTTTTATGTCTGGGACATATAGTTGACCAATTGAAAGTACCTGGCTCGTTGTGTCTGCACTGTATCTCTGTTCATTTAGTGTTTACCACTCACGGTGAGGAATAAATGAGGATTTTCCACCCAGCTAGCACATAACATTCTGAGAACCATTTCTTAGAGCTTAGTGAGAGTATGGTTGTCCTATTGTTATTTTGCATACAAACTTCCCACAACTTTCTGGGAATGATAGTTGCTTGGCTTGGGAACATTCTCAGCACTTTTAAGGAACCTGAAAAACTAGCTAGCTAGCTAGCTAGCAACCTGATAACTTAACCACTAACTAGGCTATGCACAGATATGGATGGCACAGAAATAACTGAAAATGAATAGGGTACTCAAAGAGATGCATCAAAGGTAGGCTGCATATGCAAGAGTGATGTGTGTATTATCGTGTTTGTGAGAGAGGATGTGTGTGATAGCAGGAGTAAGTGTGTGGGAGGAAGGGAGAGCGTGTAGGCCTACAGTATGTGTGTTTTACATTTATCTGAACAGTACAGAAGGTTACAGTGTTTAAAAGATCTTTCTTCTTTGTATACATAGAGACAGTTATTTTTTCCTATTGTCACACTCATTTAGAATTTCTGAGAAAGGGGGTGCTGTGGGATTATTTAAGATATTCTAGGGTTTCAGATCATTTCAAAAGATGGGCAGGAACTCTGCTGTCCTAGCTTCAGGGGAAAGCTGTACCATGGCCTTGTAGTTGATGCGAGCTTCGACTGGAAGCTAGTGGATGTTACGGAGGAGTGGGATGACATGGGAAGGTTGAATACCAGGTGGGCTCCAGCATTATGGATAAGTTGGAGGGGTTTGATTGCACAAGTGGGGAACCCAGCCAACAGCGATCCGCAGAAGTCCAGACAGGAGATGACAAGTGCCTGGATTATGTGATCTACGGATGTTGTAGAACCTTCAAACTCAATTCTGGACCTCGAAGCCAGTTTCACTACATTTTTTCATTGTTCCCCTCTAGTGATTTAGACCTGGGACACCAGGTACATGCAATTCATTATCAGGTAGAACAGAAAACCAGCAGGCTCCGGACCTTGTAGGGTAAGAGTTGAATACACCTGTTGTAGAGGATGAACCTGCAGGAGCAAGTCACTGCTTTGATGTTTGTAGAGAACAACAGGGTGTTGTCCAGGGTCAAGCCAAGGTTCTTTGCACTCTGGGAGGGGGACACCGTGGAGTTGTCAACCATGATGTAGATGTCTTGGAACGAGAAAAGCCTTCTCCAGGAGGAAGAGCAGCTCTGGCTTGTCAAGGTTGAAATTTAGGTGGAGATGCCTGTCAGGCACGCAGGTGTCGCCACCTGGGTGTCAGAAGGGGGAGAAGTAAAAAAAAAGTAGCTGAGTGTCATCCGCATAGCAATGATAGGAGAGACCATGTGAGAATATGACGGAGCCAAGTGACTTGGTGTAGAGAGAGAAGAGGAGAGGGCCGAGATCCGAGCCCTGGGGGACACCAGTAGTGAGTATGTGGAGCAGACAGATCCTCTGCACGTTACCTGGTAGGAGAAGCCTGCCAGGTAAGATGCAATCCATGAGTGTGCAGAGCTTGAGATGCCCAGCCCTGATCAGGTTGAGAGGAGAATCTAATGGCTCACAGTGTCGAAGGCAGCGGATAGATCTAGGAGGATGAGAATAGAGGAGAGAGTGTCATCTGCGGCAGTGTAGAAATTGTCCGTGACACAGAAGAGCAGTCTCAGTTGAGTGACCTGTCTTGAAGCCTGACTGGTTAGGGTCAAGAAGATCATTGAGCGAGAGATAGCGAGAGAGCTGTTCAGAGACAGCACACTCAAGTGTATTGGAAAGAAAGTTATGTGTGAGTAGGACCAGTAGACTCAATAGGCTGAGTGAACAAGGAGCGGATGTCGTCAACCTTCTTTCAAAGAGGTTGACAAAGTCGTCCTCAGAGAGTGTCTTTAGCAGCGGATACAGAGGAAGAGAAGGTCGAGAGGAGGGAGTGATAGGTTCTCCGGAAGTTTCATTTTCCTCCATTTTCTCTCAGCTGCCCACAGCCCTGTTCTGTAAGCTCACAATGAGTCACTCAGGCACGGAGCAGGAGGGGAGGAAAGGGGACAGTACGAGTCATAGGATGGGGAAAGGGAGGAGAGTAGGGTCAAATAAGCAGAATCAGGACACAGGATGGAGAAGGATTTAGCAGAAGAGAGAGATGATAGGATAGAAGAGGAAGGAGTAGTGGGAGAGAGAGAACAAAGATTGCGACAGCGCATGACCATCTGGGTAAGGGCTGAGTGGCTAGGGTTGGAGGAGAGGGAGACAGAAAAATAAACAAAGTAGTGATCAGGGACCTGTTGCAGTGAGATTAGTATGCGAAAAGCCTCTAGTAAAAATAAGGCCTGCCTTGTGAGTGGGTCAAAAGAGGGAGTGGGAGGAGAAAGAAAAAAGAGTTGGGAAAAAATAAACATTTCGACGGCAGACATCGGGAGGTTGAAGTTGCCCAGTAAGAACAATGGAAATGAGCTTATCAAGGTGGCAAACTCATTGAGGAACTCTCTAAGGGCAACTGGTTGGCAATAGATGACAACAATGAGTGTATGTTACAGTGACTTTTGTGGGACGTAGGTCTGCCTTGTAAGGATCCGACAGCGAGTGGGTAATCTGCCTCTACCATCAGTCCTCCGACGGCGAGAGGGTAATCTGCCTCTACCATCAGTCCTCCGACGGCGAGAGGGTAATCTGCCTCTACCATCAGTCCTCCGACGGCAAGAGGGTAATCTGCCTCTACCATCAGTCCTCCGACGGCGAGAGGGTAATCTGCCTCTACCATCAGTCCTCCGACAGCGAGAGGGTAATCTGCCTCTACCATCAGTCCTCCGACGGCGAGAGGGTAATCTGCCTCTACCATCAGTCCTCCGACGGCGAGAGGGTAATCTGCCTCTACCATCAGTCCAATTAGACAATGTACAATCATTGGATAACAAAATAGACTAACTACCATCATGAATATTCTACCAAGGGGACATTAAAAACTATAATATCTTATGTTTCACCGAGTCGTGGCTGAACGACGACATGAATAACATACAGCTGGCAGGGTTTATGCTGCATTGGCAAGATAGAACAACCGCCTACGGTAAGACAAGCGGTGGCAGTCTAAGGATATTTGTAAACAACAGCTGGTGCACAAAATCTAAGTATCTTATGATAAGCTGTACACCACCCTATTTAACAAGAGTGTTTTCATCTACAGTTGAAGTCGGAAGTTTATATACACTTAGGTTGGAGTCAAGAAAACTTGTTTTTCAACCACTCCACAAATTTCTTGTTAACAAACTATAGTTTTGGCAAGTCAGTTAGGACATCTACTTTGTGCACGACACAAGTCATTTTTCCAACAATTGTTTACAGACAGTTTATTTCACTTATATTCACTGTATCAGAATTCTAGTGGGTCAGAAGTTTACATACACTAAGTTGACAGTGCCTTTAAACAGCTTGGAAAATTCAAGAAAATGATGTCATGGCTTTAGAAGAAATCAGATAATTGACATCCTTTGAGTCAATTGGAGGTGTACCTGTGGATATATTTCAAGTCCTACCTTCAAACTCAGGGCCTCTTTGCTTGACATCATGGGAAAATCAAAATAAATCAGCCAAGACCTTCACAAAAATTGTAGACCTTCACAAGTCTGGTTCATCCTTGGGAGCAATTTCCAAATGCCTGAATAAACCATGTTCAGCAGTACAAACAATAGTACGCAAGTATAAACACCATGGGACCACGCAGCCGTCATACCACTCAAGAAAGAGACGCGTTCTGTCTCCTAGAGATTAACGTACTTTGGTGTGAAAAGGGCAAATCATTCCCAGGCCTACAAACCTGACTCCCGCTCTGTCAGGAGGAATGGGCCAATATTCACCCAACTTATTGTGGGATGCTTGTGGAAGGCTACCCGAAAGGTTTGACCCAAGTTAAACAATTTAAAGGCAATGCTACCAAATACTAATTGAGGGTATGTAAACTTCTGACCCACTGGGAATGTGATGAAAGAAATAAAAGCTGAAATAAATCACTCTACTATTATTCTGACATTTCACATTCTTAAAATAAAGTGGTGATCCTAACTGACCTAAAACAGGGATTTGTTATGAGGATTAAATGTCAGGAATTGTGAAAAACTGAGTTTAAATGGCTAAGGTGTATGTAAACTTCCGACTTCAACTGTATATTCTTCGTAGATGTCTATTTATCACCACAAACCGATGCTGGCACTTAGCCCGCACTCAATGAGCTGTATACGGCCATAAGCAAACAGGAAAACGCTCATCCAGAGGCGGCACTCCTAGTGGCCGGGGACTTGAATGCAGGGAAACTTAAATCTGTTTTACCTCATTTCTAACTCTAGACCACCTTTACTCTACACACAGAGATGTGTATAAAGCTCTCCCTCGCCCTCCATTTGGCAAATCTGACCATAATTCTATTCACCTGATTCCTGCTTACAAGCAAAAACTAAAGCAGGAAGCACCAGTAACTCGGTCAATAAATAGTGGTCAGATGCCGCAGATGCTAAGCTACAAGACTGTTTTGCTAGCACCGACAGGAAATGTTCTGGGATTCTTCTGATGGCATTGAGGAGTACACCATATCAATCACTGGCTTCATCAATAAGTGCATCGATGATGTCGTCCCCACAGTGACTGTACGTACATACTCCAACCAGAAGCCATGGATCACTGGCAACATATGCACTGAGCTAAAGGGTAGAGCTGCCGCTTTCAAGGAGTGGGACTCTAACCTGGATGCTTATAAGAAATTCCGCTATGCCCCCCGACAAACCACCAAACAGGCGAAGCGTCAATATAGGACTGAGATTGAATAGTACTACACCGGCTCCGACACTCGTCGGATGTGGCAGGGCGTTTCAAGGAGGCGCTGACAGAGAGGCCCTCAAGAAACTTCACTGGACGTTATGCAAACTGGAATATCCAGAGGCTGCATTTACTGTAGCTGGGGATTTAAACTAATCAAATTTGAGGAAAAGGCTGCCTAAATTCTATCAGCATATCGACTGTAGCACTCGAGCTGCTAAAACACTAGACCACTGTTACTCCAACCTCCCGGGATGCATATAAGGCCCTCCCCCACCTTCCTTTCAGAAAATCTGACTCCATTTTGCTCCTACCTTACCTTACTATAGGCAGAAACTCAAAAAGGAAGTACCCGTGCTAACACAGGCCTGACCATTCGGAATCCACGCTTCAAGATTTTGTTTTGTGTTTTGATCACGCAGACTGGGATATGTTCCGGGTAGCCTCCGAGAATAACATTGACGAAAACACTGAAATTGTAACTGAGTTTATCAGGAAGTGTATAGGAGATGTTGTACCCACTAAAACCTACCCTAACCAGAAACAATGGATATATGGCAGCATTCGCACAAAACTGAAAGCGCAAACCACCGCATTTAACCATGGCAAGGTGACTGGTAATATGGCAGAATACAAACAGAGTAGTCATTGCCGCCGCAAGGAAATCAAACAGGCAAAACGTCAGTATAGAGACAAAGTGGAGTCGCAATTCAACGGCTCAGATATGAGACGTATGTGGGAATCCAGACAATCACGGACTACAAAAGGAAAACCAGCCACGTCGCAGACACCAATGTCTTGCTTCCAGACAAGCTAAACACGTTCTTTGCCCGCTATGAGGATAACACAGTGCCACCGACGTGGCCCGCCACTAAGGACTGTGGGCTCTCCTTCTCCGTGGCCAATGTGAGTAAGACATTTAAACACGTTAAACCTTGCAAGGCTACTGGGCCCAGAAAACATCCCTAGCCGCATCCTCAGAGCATGTGCAGACCAGCTGGCTGGTGTTTTTTAGGATATATTCAATCTCTCCCTATACAAGTCTGCTGTACCCATATGCTTCAAGATGGCCACCATTGTTCCTGTACCCAAGAATGCAAAGGTAACTGAACTAAATGACTATCACCCCGTTGCACTCACTTCTGTCATCATGAAGTGCATTGAAAGACTAGTCAAGGATAATATCACCTCCACATTACCTATCACCCTAGACCCACTTCAAATTTTCTTAGCACCCCAATAGGTCCACAGATGATGCAATCGCCATCACACTGCACACTGCCCTATCCCATCTGGACAAGAGGAATAACTATGTAAGAATGCTGCTCATTGACTATAGCTCAGGATTCAACACCATAGTACCCTCACCAAGCTCATCATTAAGCTCGAGGCCCTGGGTTTGAACCCCGCACTGTGCAATTGGGTCCTGGACTTCCTGAAGGGCCGCCCCCAGGTGGTGAAGGTAGGAAACAACATCTCCACTTTTCTGATCCTCAACACTGGGGTCCTACAAGGGTGTGTACTCAGCCCCCTCCTGTACTCCCTGTTCACCCATGACTGCGTGGCCAAGCACGCCTCCAACTCAATCATCAAGTTTACAGACGACACAACATTAGTAGGCTTGATTATCAACAACAACGAGACCCTACAGGGAGGAGGTGAGGGCTCTGGGAATGTGGTGCCAAGAAAATAACCTCTCACTCAACGTCAACCAAAACAAAGGAGATGATCGTGGACTTCAGTAAACAAAAGGAACATCCCCCTATCCACATCGACGGGACAGCAGTGGAGAATGTGGAAAGTTTTAAGTTCCTCAGCGCCCACCCACACAGACAGTGTGGTGAAGAAATATCATCAAGAATAACAACCACCCGAGCCACTGCCTGTTCACCCCGCTATCATCCAGAAGGCGAGGTCAGTACAGGTGCATCAAAGCTGGGAACGAGAGACAGAAGCTGCTTTTCAATCTCAAGGCCATCAGACTGTTAAACAGCCATCACTAACATAGAGAGGCTGCTGCCTATATACATAGACTTGAAATAATTGGCCACTCTATTAAATGGAACATTAGTCACTTTAATAATGTCCCTTATAATGTTTACATATCTTGCATTACTCATCTCATTGGTATATACTGTATTCTATACTATTCTACTGTATCTTAGTCTATGCTGCTCTGACATTGCTAGTCCATATATTTATATATTGTTAATTTATATATGACTTAGATTTGTGTGTACTGGGTATATGTTGTGAAATTGTTAGATATTACTTGTTAGATATTGCTGCTCTGTCGGAACAAGAAGCACATGCATTTCGCTACACCTGCAATAACCTCTGCTAAACATGTGTATGTGACCAATATATTTGGATATGATTTGATTTGCAAACTATTACAGACTATAAAGGGAAGCACAGCCGCGAACTGCCCAGTGACACCAGCCTACCAGAAAAGCTAAATTACTTCTATGCTCGCTTCGAGGCAAGCAGCACTGAAGCATGCATGAAGGCATCAGCTGTTCCAGACGACTGTGTGATCACACTCTCGGTAGCCAATGTGAATAAGACCTTTAAAGAGGTCAACATTCACAAGGCCGCAGGGCCAGACAGATTACCAGGACGTGTACTCTGAGCATGCACTGAACAACTGGCAAGTGTCTTCACTGACACTTTCAACCTGTCCCTGACTGAGTCTGTAATACCTACATGTTTCAAGCAGATCACCATAGTCCCTGTGCCAAAGAACACTAAGGTAACTTGACTAAATGATACCGCCCCGTAGCACTCACGTCTGTAGCCATGAAGTGCTTTGAAAAGCTGGTCATGGCTCACATCAACACCATGGCAACTGCTCGGGCTCCGACTGCAAGGCACTACAAAGGGTAGTGCGTTCAGACCAGTACATCACTGGGGCCAAGCTTCCTGCCACCCAGGACCCCTATACCAGGCATTATCAGAGGAACGCACCAAAAATTGACAAAGACCCCAACCACCCTAGTCATTGACTGTTCTTCTACTGCTACCGCACGAGAAGCGGTACCGGAGCACCAAGTCTAAGTTCAAAAGGCTTCTAAACAACTGCTACCCTCAAGCTATAAGACCTCTGAACAGCTAATGAAATGGCTACCCCCCCCCCCCCCCCCCTTTAACTCTACCTACATGCACATAATACCTCAATTACCTCGACTAACCTGTGCCCCCGCACATGTGCCCCCGCACATTGACTCTGTACTGGTACTCACTGTATATAGCCTCGCCACTGTTATTTTACTGCTGCTCTTTAATTTAAAAAAAAAAAGTTTTTTTACCTATCTATTTTTTACTTAACACTTATTTTTCTTAAAACTGCATTGTAGGTTAAGGGCTTGTAAATAAGCATTTCACTGTAATACCTGTTGTATTTGGTGCATGTTACAAATACAAATTGATTTGATTTGCTGAAGGCAGTACAGGCACTATTTTGGTAAAGCATGAAATGGGAGAGTGGTAGCGGGTAACATTTATCGTCTCAGCGGACGGGCTGCTCCGTTCAGCCATGTATCTCTGCGTTTCCCTTCCTCCTGCCAAACAGAAAGAGCGGGCATGATGGATGTCACTGTCACAGCTCTGGCCAGTTTGACAGATTATACAAGCATATTCCCCTCCCCTGTATAGAACAACAACACCTTACCGCTAGCTATTAGCATGCCCAGTCTACTTCCACTGACAGCATGTTTGCAATACGTAATTTAATTTTAAGCCCTTGACCTTGCAGCTGGATGGATACTCAATACCCAATAAGGGATATCTCTAGTGCATGTGCTTATCGGGCCAGTGTAGTTTTGCCCTGTCCAGAAGCAACCCTAACCCTAGGCATGTGTGTAGATCTGGAACAACTTGATATGAGTAAGAAATAGGGTGAATGCAATTTGAAGTAAATCTCAGCTATGGTAAAAGTACACTAGATTTTCAGGACTATCATTATAACAGGTTAATATGCCCCACCGGCATTAGATAACTATACAGAAAGCCCTAACATATCTACAATTAGTAAATAAAACAAATGATAAAAGAACAGTCTGATTACCTGGAAGATCGGAACTTTGTGAACTAAGAGGTTGTGAGTTCAAATCCCAGGCGACAAAATGTTGAATAATAATTACGGTATAAATAACCATGCACAATGTAATCACATACAGTGCATTCGGAAAGTATTCTGACCCCTTGACTTTTCCCACATTTTATTAAGTACAGTCTTATACAGCCTTATTCTTAAATGTATTAAATTAATGCTTTTTCTCATCAATCTACACACAGGACCCCATAATGAACAGGTAATAACAGTTAATTGTTTTTTATTTTGCAAATGTATACAAAAAAACAAAAACAGAAATACCTTATTTACATAAGTATTCAGACCCTTTTCTATGATAATCAAAATTGAGCTCAGGTGCAACCTGTTTCCATTGATCATCCTTAAGATGTTTTTACAACTTGATTGGAGTCCACCTGTGGTAAATTCAAGTGATTGGACATGATTTGCAAAGGCACACACCTTTCTATATAAGGTCCCACAGTTGACAGTGCATGTCAGAGCAAAAACAAAGCCATGAGGTTGAAGGAATTGTCCGTAAAGGTCAGAGACAGGATTGTGTCGAGGCACAGATCTGGTGAAGGGTACGAAAACATGTCTGGAGCACTGAAGGTCCCCAAGAACACAGTGGCCTTCATTATTCTTAAATAGAAAAAGTTTACAACTACTGAGCAATCAGGGGAGAAGGGCCTTGGTTAGGGAGGTGATCAAGAACCCGATGGTCGCTCTGACAGAGCTCCAGAGTTCCTCTGTGGAGATGGGAGAACCTTCCAGAAGGACAACCATCTCTGAAGCACTCCACCAATCAGGCCGTTATGGTAGAGTGGCCAGACGGAAGCCACTCCTCAGTAAAAGGCACATGACAGCAAATTGCCAAAAAGGCACCTAAAGAGTCCCAGACCATGAAAAACAAGATTCTCTGGCCTGAATGCCAAGCGTCACATCTGGAGGAAACCTGGGACCATCCCTACGTTGAAGCATGGTGGTGGCAGAGTCATGCTGTGTGGATGTTTTTCAGCGGCAGGGACTGGGAGACTAGTCAGGATCCAGGGAATGATGAACGGAGCAAAATACAGAGAGATCCTTGATGAAAACCTGCTACAAAGCGCTCAGGACCTCAGACTGGGGCAAAGGTTGACCTTCCAACAGGACAATGACCCGAAGCACACAGCCAAGACAATGCAGCAGTGGCTTCTCTGAATGTCCTTGAGTGGCCCAGCCAGAGCCCAGACTTGAACCCGATCGAACATCTCTGGAGAAACCTTAAAATAGCTGTGCAGTGATGCTCCCCATCCAACCTGACAGAGCTTGAGAGGACCTGCAGAGAAGAATGGGAGAAACTCCACAAATACAGCAGTGTCAAGCCTGTAGTGTCATAACCAAGAAGACTCAAGGCTGTAATCGCTGCCAAAGGTGCTTCAACAAAGTACTGAGTAAAGGGTCTGAATACTTATGTAAATGTGATATATATACAGTGAGGGAGAAAGTATTTGATCCCCTGCTGATTTTGTACATTTGTCCACTGACAAAGAAATTATCCATCTATAATTTTAATGGTAGGTTTATTTGAACAGTGAGAGACAGAATAACAACAAAAAAATCCAGAAAAACGCATGTCAAAAATGTTATAAATTGATTTGCATTTTAATGAGGGAAATAAGTATTTGACCCCTCTGCAAAACATGACTTAGTACTTGGTGGCAAAACCCTTGTTGGACATTTCTTGTAGTTGGCCACCAGGTTTTCACACATCGCAGGAGGGATTTTGTCCCACTCCTCTTTGAAGATCTTCTCCAAGTCATTAAGGTTTTGAGGCTGACGTTTGGCAACTCGAACCTTCAGCTCCCTCCACAGATTTTCTATAGGATTAAGGTCTGGAGACCGACTAGGCCACTCCAGGACCTTAATGTGCTTCTCCTTGAGCCACTCCTTTGTTGCCTTGGCCGAGTGTTTTGGGTCATTGTCATGCTGGAATACCCATCCATGACCCATTTTCAATGCCCTGGCTGAGGGAAGGAGGTTCTCACCCAAGATTTGACGGTATATTGCCCCGTCTATCGTCCCTTTGATGCGGTGAAGTTGTCCTGTCCCCTTAGCATAAAAACACCCCCAAAGCATAATGTTTCCACCTCCATGTTTGACGGTGGGGATGGTGTTCTTGGGGTCATAGGCAGCATTCCTCCTCCTCCAAACATAGCGAGTTGAGTTGATGCCAAAGAGCTCCATTTTGGTCTCATCTGACCACAACACTTTCACCCAGTTGTCCTCTGAATCATTCAGATGTTCATTGGCAAACTTCAGACGGGCATGTATACGTGCTTTCTTGAGCAGGGGGACCCTGTGGGTGCTGCAGGATTTCAGTCCTTCATGGCGTAGTGTGTTACCAATTGTTTTCTTGGTGACTATGGTCCCAGCTGCCTTGAGATCATTGACAAGATCCTCCCGTGTAGTTCTGGGCTGATTCCTCACCGTTCTCATAATCATTGCAACTCCACAAGGTGAGATCTTGCATTGAGCCCCAGGCCGAGGGAGATTGACAGTTCTTTTGTGTTTCTTCCATTTGCGAATAATCGCACCAACTGTTGTCACCTTCTCACCAAGCTGCTTGGTGATGACCTTGTAGCCCATTCCAGCCTTGTGTAGGTCTACACAATACTCTCCACCTGGCCATGGTGGAGAGTTTGGAATCTGATTGATTGATTGCTTAAGGGGCCAGGTGTCTTTTATACAGGTAACAAACTGAGATTAGGAGCACTCCCTTTAAGAGTGTGCTCCTAATCTCAGCTCGTTACCTGTATAAAAGACACCCGAGAGCCAGAAATCTTTCTGATTGAGAGGGGGTCAATTATTTCCCCCATTAAAATGCTAATCAATTTATACAATTTTTGACATGCGTTTTTCTGGATTTCTTGTTGTTATTCTGTCTCTCACTGTTCAAATAAACCTACCATTAAAATTATAGACGGATCATTGTTGCTTTGCCATTATGGGGTATTGTGTGTAGATTGATGAGGGGGGAAAAACCTATTTAATACATTTTATAATAAGGCTGTAATGTAACAAAATGTGGAAAAAGTCAAAGGGTCTGAATACTTTCCGAATGCACTGTATGTTAAAGTGTGTCAAATACAGTGCCTTCAGAAAGTATTCACACCCCTTGACTTTATCCACTTTTTGTTGTGTTACAGCCTGAATTTTTAATGGATTCAATTTAGATTTTTTTGTCACTGGCCTACACACAATACCCCATAATGTCAAGCGGAATTATGTTCTTTTAATGTTTTTATAAAGATGAAATGCTGAAATGTCTTGAGTCAATACGTATTCAACCCCTTTGTTATGGCAAACCTAAATATGTTCAGGAGTAAAAGTGTGCTTAACAAGTCACATAATAAGTTGCATGGACTCATTCCATATTCAATAATAGTGGTTAACATGATTTTTGAATAACTACCCCAGCTTTGTACCCTAAACATACAATTATCTGTAAGAATTTCAAGCACAGATTCAACTACAAAGACCAGGGAGGTTTTTCTTTACCTCGCAAAGAAGGGCACGATAGAGTACCACAGTATGAGTCATAATACCCATAAAACCTAGCGGTGAAACAGGGAAAAGGTTCCAATAGTTTTTTCCACCATTCATTTTTCCCATAGGGAATTTTAGAAGCAATTAAAATAAGAGCTGTGTTTCGTGTAGGCTTACCCAGGCAAGACGTCTTGTAAATCTCTCCAGGACAGGGTGACTTTTATCAATATATTCACATATATTTATCCCCCAAAAATGAAATGCTAATTTGCTGCTAATGTGACTATCATAAAGAACTACAAATTCCATGATGATCAAGACGAGACTGACGAATTGAGGCAAAGGTAAGAATCTCTGTATTAACTATCCAATATTAGCCAAATGTAGTAATGAATAAATAGGCAACATTTCTTAAAAAAGGACAATTCTGTAAACTGTCTTGTGCTAGTTTTAACTGTTAGCATAGGTGTCAGCTAGAGATGACATGTAAGGGCTTGCAGGGATTTGTAGTTTTGCATGATGTCTTCTTTGATGCTAATTAGCATTTTCGAATCAGATTAAATAGAGCCGAATATATTGATAAAAGTCACCTTGTCTGAGAGAGATTTACATGATCAAACCGGCCCGCCAGGTTAAGTCCACTCGAAACAGACCTTATTTAAAGTGTTTCTAAAATCCCCTAAGGGGGGAAATTAACGGTAGAAAAATGATTGGAACCACTTCACTATTTGATGGCTAGGTTTTATGCGTATTATGACACCTCCACTGTGAGGCGATGTAGGTAGATGGGTAAAAAAATAGTTATTAATTAACCTTTGGATGGTGTGTCAATATACCCAGTCACTACAAAGGTACAGACATCCTTCCTAACAGTTGCCGGAGAGGATGGAAACCGCTCAGGGTTTTCACCATGAGGCCAATAGTGAACGTAACAGTTCAAGTTTAATGGCTGTGATAGGAGAAAACTGAGGATGGATCAACAACATTGTAGTTACTCCACAAAACTAACCTACACTTAACAAAATAGAAATGCAACATGCAACAATTTCAAAGATTTTACTGAGTTACAGTTCATATAAGGAACTCAAGTCAATTCAAATAAATTCATTATGCCCTAATCTATGGATTTCACATGACTAGGAATACAGATTAGCATCTGTTGGTCACAGATACCTTAAAAAAGTAGGGGCATGAATCAGAAAACCAGTCAGTATCTGATGTGACCACTATTGGCCTCATGCAGCATTGATCAGTCTGTTGATTGTGGTATGTGGAATGTTGTCCCACTCCTCTTCAATGGCTGTGCGAAGTTGCTGGATATTGGTGGGAACTGGAACACGCTGTCATCCACGTCGATCCAGTGCGTCCCAAACAGGATCAATGGGTGACAGGTCTGGTCAGTATGCAGGCCATGGAAGAAAAGGGGACATTTTTAGCTTCCAGGAATTGTGAGAAAGCCATCTTCTCCCGGGAGACCTGTCACACGTGCTGACGTATCTTGCCTTCCCCAAGCGGTTGATCAGTTCGTCCACCCGGGGCATGGGGTTGGCGTCGAATTTACTGACCTCGTTCCCAGAAGTCGTTGCAGAAGCGGACGGTTCTGTCCGGTTTCGGTAACAGCACGACGGGGCTAGACCACTCAGTGTGGGAGTCCTCCAGTACCCCCATCGTTAACATTATCGTCACTTCCCGCTGGACCGCCGTCCTCCGGGATTCTGGTATCCGGTATGGCCGTTTACACACTTTTGTGTAGATGTGATGTTCCACGAGATCCGTGCTCCCCGGCACCTCGGAGAACAAGGCCGTATTCCGCTGGACCAACTCTCAGAGCGCTTGTCGTTAGTTCGGGCTGAGGTCTTACCCCATGGAGACTTCGACAGAGGGCGGATTCTGCTGTGCCCGGGTCCACATTGCGCACAGCGCCTCTAGTGTGTGCCACTTCTTCAGAAGGTTCACATGGTAAAGCTGGAGGGGTTTTGTCCACCCTGGTTGGCAGACCTTATAATGGACATTGCCTATCCCGCTCAACGATATCATAGGGCCCATGCCACGTAGCCAGCAATTTGCTCTCCGTTGGCTAGGTCCAGCAGTCCGTGGGGCCGATGGACATACAGGAGCTCAAATGAGGAGAACCCAGTGGACACTTGGGGTACCTCGCGCACCAATAACATCAGGTAGGGCAGCAGCTGGTCCCAGTTTCTTCCCGTCTCTCTCGATGACATTCTTCAGCATCTGTTTTAGGGTCTTATTGAAGTGTTCGACTAGCCCATCCGTTTGTGGATGGTACACACTGGTCCTCATTTGGTTGATTCGTAAAAGATTGCAGACCACTTTCATTACACTAGACATGATCCTACAGAATTTCCCGCAGAATACCCACCCGGCTGAATAAATGGAAGAGCTCTCACGCGATAACGTTCGCTGCCGCCGTGCGTAATGGGATCGCCTCCGGATATCGGGTAGCGTAATCTACGATTACCAAGATGCATTTGGTGTCCCCTCGTGGTCTTCACATACGAACCCACCAGATCCATCTCCACCCACTCAAACGGCACCCCTATAATGGGCAAGGGAACCAAAGGGTTTCTATAATATGTCTGTGATCTTGCAATCCAGGCAGGTAAGGCAGTAGTCCTCAATGGCACTCTTGACTCTGGGACAGTGGAACCGATTCCCGATCCGCTCCCTGGTTTTCTACATCCCCAGGTGTGCCCCGAGCAGGTGGGTGTGGGGGCGAGCTGCAAGACAGTCCTAAGATACTGGGTGGGTATGAATAACAAGTCTTTTGACTCCCCATTGTGCTTTACTACCTGATACAATAAATTATGCTTGATGGCAAAGTGGGGGTAGCGCCACTCACTTTCCCCGGGTAATAGTGCACCATCCACCGCAATCACCTGGCCCCTCATGTTCTGGAGGTTGGGGTCTTCTAACTGGGCCGTCCCAAACTGGCCCCTGAGGATTCCCATGTTGAGCGGTCCATCTGGTGCCTCCACCTCCATAGTGGGAGGTGGAGACTTTTTGTCCTGAATACAAAGTGTTATGTTTTGCGCAAATCCAATACAGCACATTACTGAGTACCACACTCCATATTTTCAAGTATACTGGTGGCTGCATCATGTAATGCATATGCTTGTAATTGTTAAGGACTGGGGAGTTTTTTCAGCATAAAAAATAACCAGAATGACGCCACACACAGGCAAAATCGTAGAGGAAAACCTGGTTCAGTCTGCTTTCCACCAGACACTGGGAGATTAATTCACCTTTCATCAGGACAATAACCTAAAACACAAGGCCAAGTCTAAACTGGAGTTGCTTACTAAGGAGACAGTGAATGTTCCTGAGTGGCTGTTATAGTTTTGACTTAAATCTATTGTAAGACCTGAAAATGGTTGTCTAGCAATGATCAACAACCAACTTGACAGAGCTTGAAGAATTTTGAAAATAATAATGGGCAAATGTTGCACAATCCAGGTGTAGAAAGCTCTTAACCAGAAGAGACTTAACCAGAAAGACTCACAGCTGTAATCCCTAACAAAGGTGATTCTACAAAGTATTGACTCAAGGGCGTGACTACTTACAGTTGAAGTCAGAAGTTTACATACACATTAGACAAATACATTTAAAACTCAGTATTTCACAATTCCTGACATTTAATCAGAGTAAAAATTCCCTTTCTTAGGTCAGTTAGGATCACCACTTTATTTTAAGAATGTGAAATGTCAGAAATAAAGATAATTATTTATTTAATCTTTTATTCATTTCATCACATTCCCAGTGGGTCAGAGGTTTACATACACTCAATTAGTATTTGGTAGCATTGCCTTTAAATTGTTTAACTTGGGTCAAACATTTTGGGTAGCCTTTCACAAACATCCCAGAATAAGTTGGGTGAATATTGGCCCATTCCTCCTGACAGAGCTGGTGTAACTGAGTCAGGTTTGTAGGCCTTGCTCGCACACGCTTTTTCAGTTCTGCCCACAAATTTTCAATGGGATTGAGGTCAGTGATTTGTGATGGTCACTCCAATGCCTTGACTTTGTTGTCCTTAATAAAGATATGGCTGATTACTGCCCCCTTTGGAGAAATTGCGTGCCCATAGTAAACTGAAAAAAAATCTGTCAAAAATTGCTAATATATGCATATAATAATTATTATTGGATAGAAAACACTCTAAAGCTTCTAAAACCGTTGGAATTATGTCTGTAAGTATAGCAGAACCCACAGGGCAGGCATTCTTCCAAACTAGTTTTGTGGTCATGAAAGTTGGGGCAACTTTGACGTCATCGCCCCCACCCTTCCCAACCAGCTATGGATCTGGGGACACTTTCTATATCTTCCACTAGATGTCCTCATTCAGTAGAGCCTTTAATCGTTCAAATCCCGCGAGAATTGGCCCTATGGGAGTGAATTGAGTGAGTGCCGCGAGAAAATACCTGTGCGTTAGGGCACGAATTGGTCCCAGCCATTCCTTTGTTCCAGCACTCCGGAGAAGGACAAACAATGACCGGTTGAATTGAAAATTGTTTTGTATGTTTATAACATCCTAAAGCTTGGTTCTGCACTTAGTTTGACCTGTTTAGTCGACATATAATATGTAATTTTGAAGTTTTGATGCGCAACTTTTCCGGACCAGAGGACATTTTGGGTGCATTTAAACTGATGTTATTAGCAGTAGCTAATACAAAGATGCAAGACTTGAAACCAAACAATGTTTTGGGTAAGTATGAACCCTTCCAGTACATTCTGAACGAAGACCATCAAAAGGTAAGGGAATATTTATGCTGAAATCTGTGTTTCTGTTGACTCCAACATAGCGGAGAAATATAGCTTATATCTGAGCGCCGTCTCAGAATATTGAATAGTGAGCGATTTCTGTAACGTTAAAAATAAATGTAACAACGCGATTGCATTAAGAAGCAGTGTATCTTTCTAACTATATGTAGAACATGTATATTTAGTCAAAGTTTATGATGTCTATTTACGTTATCTTGCGGCGCTACCTACATTTTCTGCGGACATTTTTGAGTATTTTCTGAACATGAATTCAATGTAAATGGACATTTATAGATATAAATGGCATATTATTGAAAACAAATGTACTGTGTAACATGTCCTATTACTGTCATCTGATGAAGATTTTCAAAAGGTTAGTGAATGATTTATTTTTTAATCCTGCTTTTATAATTTTATATTTTCTGGGACAAAATGGCTGCCTCTTGTCTTGGTTTCGGTGGTGGTCTAATATAAATATGTGGTGTGTTTTCGCCGTAAAACATTTAAAAAATCTGACATGCTGGGTAGATGAACAAGGTGTTTATCTTTCATTTGAGCTATTGGACTTGTTAATGTGTGGAGGTTAAATATTTCTAAGAATATTTTTGCGTTCCGTGCGCCACCGTTCCAGCTGAACGTGGGAGGGGATGTTCCCAAAGGGGATCGCTAAATCCTCAACAGGTTTTAAGCCATTTTGCCACAACTTTAGAAGTATGCTTGAGGTCATTGTCCATTTGGAAGACCCATTTACGACTAAGCTTTAAATTCATGACTGGTGTCTTAAGAAGTTGCTTCAATATATCCACATAATTTTCCTACCTCATGATTCCCTCTATTTTGTGAAGTGCACCAGTCCCTCCTGAAGCAAAGCACCTCTACAACATGATGCGGCCACACCCATGCTTCACGTTTGGGATGGTGTTCTTAGGCTTGCAAACATCCCCTTTTTTCCTCCAAACATAACGATGGTCATTATGGCCAAACAGTTCTATTTATGTTTAATCAGACCAGAGGACATTTTTCCAAAAAGTACAATCTCTGTCTCCATGTGCATTCGCAAACTGTAGTATGACTTTTTATGGCGGTTTTGGAGCAGTGGCTTCATCCTTGATGAGCGGCCTTTCAGGTTATGTCAATATAGGACTCGTTTTACTGTGGATATAGATACTTTTGTACCTGTTTCCTCCAGCATCTTCACAAGGTCCTTTGCTGTTGTTCTGGGATTGATTTGCACTTCCGCACCAAAGTACGTTCATTTGTAGGAGACAGAATGCATCTCCTTTCTGAGCGGTATGACAGCTGCGTGGTCCCATGGTGTTTATACTTGTGCATTGTTGTTTGTACAGATGCGGTACCTTCAGGCGTTTGGAAATTGCTCCCAAGGATGAACCAAACTCGCGGGGGTCTACAATTTTCTTTTCTGAGGTCTTGGCTGATTTTCCCATGATGTCAAGCAACGTGGCACTGAATTTGAAGGTAGGCCTTGAAATACATCCACAGGTACACCTCCAATTGACTCAAATGATGTCAATTAGCCTATCAGAAGCTTCTAAAGCCACGACATCTCTGGAAAATCTGAAATTTTCCAAGCTGTTTAAAGGCACAGTCAACTTAGTGTATATAAACTTCTGACCCACTGGAATTGTGATACAGTGAATTATAAGTGAAATAATCTGTCTGTAAACAATTGTTGGAAAAATTACTTGTGTAATAGATGTCCTAACCGACTTGCTAAAACTATAGTTTGTTAACAAGAAATTTGTGGAGTAGTTGAAAAACAAGTTTTAATGACTCCAACCGAAGTGTATGTAAACTTCCGACTTCAACTGTATGTAAATTAGGTATTTTCTTCTCATTTTCACAGAATTTGTAAAACACAAAACCATTTTTTACAACTTTGTCATTATGGGTAGTGTGTGTAGATGGGTGAGGAAAAACATACATTTAATCTATTTAAATTTTCAGGCTGTAACACAACAAAATGTGGAATAAGTCAAGGGGTATGAATATGTTCTGAAGGCACTAAGTTGAAAACACTATGTTAAAAGCACTGTGTGCTTGACTTATTCCACATTTCATTGTTACAGCCTGAATTCAAAATTGATTATTATATTTAATTATTTATTTAATATTTTAACAAACCTAACCTTGCCAACAGACAAATATCTATGACTGGATCAGTGGTCCACCAATCAGAGCCTTGGATTGGCTCAGCAACAGTAACAAGAGATGTAATGACAGTAACAAGAGGTGTAATGTGTAATGACATTTTTTTTTACACAAATGTTCTTGCACAGATCCCATGAAACATTTCTATAACATTAATATCTTATATTCTGAGAACATAGCAACCATGTTCTGCGTATGTTTGATGTGAAGGTGATGGAATATTCTCCTAACACGTGATATATGTCTAGAATTTGTATATCTTATATTCTGAGAACATGGCAACCACGTTCTGTGTATGTTTGGTGGGACTGTCACACCCTGACCATAGTTTACTTTGTATATTTCTATGTTTTGGTTGGTCAGGGTGTGATCTGAGTGGGCATTCTATGTTACATGTCTAGTTTGTCCAGTTCTATGTTCGGCCTGATATGGTTCTCAATCAGAGGCAGGTGTTCGTCATTGTCTCTGATTGGGAACCATATTTAGGTAGCCTGGGTTTCACTGTGTGTTTGTGGGTGATTGTTCCTGTCTATGTGTTTTCACCAGATAGGGCTGTTTAGGTTTTCGTTACGTTCATTACGTTCTTTATTTTGTAGTGTTTGTATTGATTCGTGTTTTACGTTTGTTTATTAAAGCATGGATCGCAATCTACACGCTGCATTTTGGTCCGACTCTCCTTCTCATACGGAAAACCGTTACAGAATCACCCACCACCAACGGACCAAGCAGCGTGTCAACAGGCAGCAACAGCAGCGTAAAGAGGAATGGACATGGGAGGACGTTATGGACAGCAGGAGTATGGACTATACTACTTGGGAGGAAATCCTCGACGGGAGAGGACCCTGGGCTAAACCAGGGGAGTGTAGCCGCATCAAGGTGCAGCAGGAGAAGGAACAGAGGCAGCAGCAGCAGGAGCAGCTGCAGTGGGAGAGGCTGCACCACCTGGAGAAATGGACATGGGAGGAGGAACTGGACGGTAAAGGACCCTGGGCTCAGCCTGGAGAATATCGCCGCCCCAAGGAAGAACTGGAGGCGGCGAAAGCTGAGAGGCGCAGATATGAGGAGGCAGCACGACGTAGCGGATGGAAGCCTGAGAGGCAGCCCCAAAAATTTCTTGGGGGGGGGCTAACAGGGAGTATGGCTACGCCAGGTAGGAGACCTGGGCAGACTCCCTGTGCTTACCGGGGGGCTAGAGAGACCGGACAGGCACCGTGTTATGCAGTGGTGCGCACGGTGTCTCCAGTGCGGGTGCATAGCCCGGTGCGGTATATTCCAGCTCCGCGTGTCGGCCGGGCTAGATTGAGCGTCGAGCCTAATGCCATGAAGCCGGCTCTACGCAGCTGGTCCCCAGTGCGTCTCCTTGGGCCGGCTTACATGGCACCAGCCTTGCGCTCGGTGTCTCCGGTTCGCCTGCATAGCCCAGTGCGGGCTATTCCACCTCGCCGCACTGGCAGGGCGACCGTGAGCATTCAACCAGGTAAGGTTGGGCAGGCTCGGTGCTCAAGAGCTCCAGTGCGCCTGCACGGTCCGGTTTTTCCAGTACCACCTCCACACCCCAGCCCTCCGGTAGCAGCTCCCCGCACCAGGCTTCCTGTGCGTGTCCTCGGCCCAGTACCACCAGTGCCAGCACCACGCATCAGGCCTACAGTGCGCCTCGCCTGTCCAGCGCTGCCAGAGCCTTCCTCCTCTTCAGCGCTGTCGGAGTCTCCCGCCTGTTTAGCGCTGTTAGAGCCTTCCTTCTCTACAGCGCTGCCGGAGTCTCCCGCCTGTTCAGAACTGCCAGTTTGCAAGGAGCTGCCAGTTTGCAAGGAGCTGCCAGTTTGCAAGGAGCTGCCAGTTTGCAAGGAGCTGCCAGTTTGCAAGGAGCTGCCAGTCTGCAAGGAGCTGCCAGTCTGCATTGAGCTGCCAGTCTGCATTGAGCTGCCAGTCTGCATAGAGCTGCCAGTCTGCATAGAGCTGCCAGTCTGCATAGAGCTGCCAGTCTGCAAGGAGCTGCCAGTCTGCAGGGAGCTGCCAGTCTGCAAGGAGCCGCCAGAGCTGCCAGTCTGCAGGATGCCGCCAAAGCTTCCAGTTTGCAAGGAGCCGCCAGAGCTGCCAGTCTGCAAGGAGCCGCCAGAGCTGCCAGTTAGCATGGAGCAGCCAGGGCCGCCAGTCAGCATGGAGCAGCCAGGGCCGCCAGTCAGCATGGAGCAGCCAGGGCCGCCAGTCAGCATGGAGCAGCCAGGGCCGCCAGTCAGCATGGAGCAGCCAGAGCAGCCAGTCAGCATGGAGCAGCCAGTCAGCATGGAGCAGCCAGAGCAGCCAGTCAGCATGGAGCAGCCAGAGCTGCCAGTCATCATGGAGCAGCCAGAGCTGTCAGTCAGCATGGAGCAGCCAGGCAGCATGGAGCAGCCAGTCAGCATGGAGCAGCCAGTCAGCATGGAGCAGCCAGTCAGCATGGAGCAGCCAGAGCAGCCAGTCAGCATGGAGCAGCCAGAGCTGCCAGTCAGCATGGAGCAGCCAGTCAGCATGGAGCAGCCAGAGCTGCCAGTCAGCATGGAGCAGCCAGTCAGCATGGAGCAGCCAGAGCTGCCAGTCAGCATGGAGCAGCCAGTCAGCACGGAGCAGCCAGAGCTGCCAGTCGACCAGACTCTTCCAGATCTGCCAGTCGACCAGACTCTTCCAGATCTGCCAGTCGACCAGACTCTTCCAGATCTGCCAGTCGACCAGACTCTTCCAGATCTGCCAGTCGACCAGACTCTTCCAGATCTGCCAGTCGACCAGACTCTTCCAGATCTGCCAGTCGACCAGACTCTTCCAGATCTGCCAGTCGACCAGACTCTTCCAGATTTGCCAGTCGACCAGACTCTGCCAGATCTGCCAGTCAGCCAGACTCTGCCAGATCTGCCAGTCAGCCAGACTCTGCCAGATCTGCCAGTCAGCCAGACTCTGCCAGATCTGCCAGTCAGCCAGGATCTGCCAGATCTGCCAGTCAGCCAGGATCTGCCAGAACCGCCAGCCAGCCAGGATCTGCCGGATCCAACTACCTGCCTGAGCTTCCTCTCAGTGCTGACCTTCCTCTCAGTGCTGAGCTTCCTCTCAGTGCTGAGCTACCCATCAGTCCCGAGCTACCTCTGTCCCGAGCTGTCCTTCTGTCCCGAGCTGACCCTCTGTCCCGAGCTGTCATTAAGGAGGGTCACCTATCTAGGGACGTTAAGGAGGTGGACCAAGACTATTATGGAGTGGGGTCCACGTCCAGCGCCAAAGCCGCCACCGCGGACAGATGCCCACCCAGACCCTCCCCTATAGGTTCAGGTTTTGCGGCCGGAGTCCGCACCTTGGGGGGGGGGGGGGGGGGGGGGTACTGTCACACCCTGACCATAGTTTACTTTGTATATTTCTATGTTTTGGTTGGTCAGGGTGTGATCTGAGTGGGCATTCTATGTTACATGTCTAGTTTGTCCAGTTCTATGTTCGGCCTGATATGGTTCTCAATCAGAGGCAGGTGTTCGTCATTGTCTCTGATTGGGAACCATATTTAGGTAGCCTGGGTTTCACTGTGTGTTTGTGGGTGATTGTTCCTGTCTATGTGTTTTCACCAGATAGGGCTGTTTAGGTTTTCGTTACGTTCATTACGTTCTTTATTTTGTAGTGTTTGTATTGATTCGTGTTTTACGTTTGTTTATTAAAGCATGGATCGCAATCTACACGCTGCATTTTGGTCCTACTCTCCTTCTCATACGGAAAACCGTTACAGGGACATTGATGAAATATTCTCCTAACCCACAAAAAACTGGACACATGAATGTTCTTGCAATGTTCTCATTTAATCTAGAACATCTAGAACATTAATATCTTGTGACATTAAGGGAATGGTCTCTTGGAAACATTGCTTGCACATCACGGGAACATTCCTTTAAAAACATAAATTAATGACCTATTGGGACTCTTAAGGGTACGTTCTCTAAAGCTGTGGGAACGTTTGTTGTTAACTGGGAGCTTCTCTCTGACTGAAACATCAAATGCTAAAATGGATTCCTGTCACTGGCTTGATGTGTGTGACTGACACGGCTCTGCAGCTGGTTACCCATTGAGTGTAGGTAAACCAATAGAACAGCAGGTAAAGGGGAAGCTATCTTGACTCTTGACTTTATGTAGTCAATAAACCAAGATGGCCGCCCTTATCATCATTGAAGAGTTATGGTGGTGCTGAAGGTGATCTTTCAGGTGCCCTCCTTCCCACCCACCCCAACTTCATCTCCTCCACCCCTGAATAAAAGTATTGAGATGATTGATGGAACTGAGAGAGACAGAGGCTCTAACAAATGAAAGCAGCAGTGAGAGAATGAGAGAGAAGGATGAGACATTGAGCGGTGGCTTACCCCATGCTTCCTGCCATTAGAAGGATCACATTGTAGATGTGTGAGAAGATGAAGAGGAAGAGGATGGTGCTGAAGAACATGGTCATCCAGGAGCCGTGATCCTCACGGAACATTTTCAGACGCAGATATCGACCTATAGGAGGAGGGCATGAGGACGACAAACCTTTTCAGTGGCAGGGTCCATTCACTGGGCATTATATTATCTCAGTCAGTGTACTACTTTTGACCAGGACCACTAGTCAAAGGTTGTGCACTATATAGGGAATAGGCTACCATTTTAGATGCAACCTGTGTCTGCTGTACCAGCAAATATGGGCTCAACAAACAAGGATTAAATTATAGGCTGTGTTCATACACATAAATAAACATGTGTCAGAAATTCGGCCTTTAAAGCATTGAAATTATCATTAAAATACCATTCTGGAGCACTATATCCTCCCTTCCAATTTCAGTGCAATTTATTTTGGTGAAATAAACCTTGCCAACTGAACTGACTGTTCTAAAATGGCATCTCCTTAGTACAGGGATCTTCAACCTTTTCTTGCCCAGGGAAACCCTCTCAGGTAAACCCGCGAGCCAGGGACATCCGTCATATGTTAGCAAAACATTTTTTCACATGTTTTGTCTTATAATCAGGTGAATGATAATAGCAAGGAGAAGTAATCAACAATTTAAAATTAATAGATTAGATAGATAGTCACACGGTCTCCTCTGAACAGTTGATGTTAGCGTCCCACCTCGTCAACAGCCAGTGAAACTGCAGGACGCCAAATTCAAAACAACAGAAATCCCATAATTAAAATTCCTCAAACATACAAGTATTTTACACCATTTTAAAGATACACTTGTTGTAATTCCAGCCACAGTGTCCGATTTCAAAAAGGCTTTACGACGAAAGCACACCAAACGATTATGTTAGGTCAGAGCCAAGTCACAGAAAAACACAGCCATTTTTCCAGCCAAAGAGAGGAGTCACAAAAAGCAGAAATAGAGATAAAATGAATCACTAACCTTTGATGATCTTCATCAGATGACACGCATAGGACTTCATGTTACACTATACATGTATGTTTTGTTCGGTAACGATCATATTTATATCCAAAAATCTGAGTTTACATTGGCACGTTATGTTCAGTAGTTCCAAAACATCCAGTGATTTTGCAGAGAGCCACATCAATTTACAGAAATACTCATAATAAACATTGCTAAAAGATACAACTGTTATGCATGGAATTTTAGATCCACTTCTCCTTAATGCAACCGCTGTGTCAGATTTCAAAGAAACTTGACGGAAAAAGCAAACCATGCAATAATCTGAGTACAAGCCAAACAGATATCCTCCATGTTGGAGTCAACAGAAGTCAGAAATAGCATTATAAATATTCACTTACCTTTGATGATCTTCATCAGAATGCACTCCCAGGAATCTCAGTTCCACAATAATGTTTTGTTCGATAATGTCCATCATTTATGTCCAAATACCTCGTTTTTGTTCTTGCATTTAACCCAGTATTCCAAAATTATGTCGCGCGATCACTAGGATCAGACGAAAAGTCCAAAAGTTCCGTTCCAGTCCGTAGAAATATGTCAAACGATATAGAATCAATCTTTAGGATGTTTTTAACATAAATCTTCAATAATGTTCCAACTGGAGAATTCCTTTGTCTTCAGAATTGCAATGGAACGCAAGCTAACTCTTATGTGAACGAGCGTGGCCAGCTCGTGCCTCTCTGGCAGACCTCTGACTCATTCCCCTCTCATTCGTTCCCACTTCACAGTAGAAGCATCAAACAAGGTTCTAAAGATTGTTGACATCTAGTGGAAGCCTTGGGAAGTGAAATATGACACTGTGTATTCGATAGGCCTAGAGTTGAAAAACTACAAACCTCAGATTTCCTACTTCCTGGTTGAATTTTTTCTCAGGTTTTTGCCTGCCATATGAGTTATTTTATACTCACAGACATCATTCAAACAGTTTTAGAAACTTCAATGTGTTTTTTATACACATCTACTAATCTACAAATCTACTATATGCATATTCTAGCTTTCATGGCTGAGTAGCAGGCAGTTTAATTTAGGCACGCTTTTCATCCAAAATTCCCAATGCTGCCCCCTACCCTAGAGAAGTTAAGAAACGTTTAATGTTCTTGACATTTTCCGGATTGACTGCCCTTTATGTCTTAAAGTAACAATGTGCAGTCATTTCTGCTTATTTGAGCTGTTCTTGCCATAATATGGACTTGGACTTTTACCAAATAGAGCTATCTTCTGTATACCACCCCTACCTTGTCACAAGACAACTGATTGGCTCAAACGCATTAAGAAGGAAAGATATTCCACAAATGAACAGGGCACACCTGTTAATTGAAATGCATTCCAGGTGACTACTTCATGAAGCTGGTTGAGATAATTCCAAGAGTGTGCAAAGCTGCCATCAAGGCAAAGGGTGGCTACTTTGAAGAATCTAAAATCTAAAATATATATATTTGTTTAACACTTTTTTGGTTACTACATGATTCCATATGTGTTATTTCATAGTTTCGATGTCTTCACTATTATTCTACAATGAGTATGTGTGTCCAAACTTTTGACTGGTACTGTATATAATTATACATTTTATTTTAGTATTTTATTTTTTGCAGTGATGGCCGCGATTTAGCAGCGGCAAAGGCGCCACTGCTGAATGCATATAGGGGAAACAATGCCTTGTCTGTGCTCTTTGGTATATCACTGGCTTTTTGGTCTAAAAAGGTAACATGATTTTTAGCAACCTGACTGAGACCCTGTTGTGTTCCAAGCCTCTGATGCTGCCTTGATTGTGTTCCATGAGGACAGTTCAGCATGATTAGATAGATTATGCTGATATTTGTGACCTGTGGTGTTTTCCATTCTTCTGGCTGGGAATTCAATTACTGGGAAATATCTCTCTGCTAGAGCATGAGATTGATTCAGGCAGTCCACCTTCTGCCCAGAATACATAATCACAGCTGGCCTCTGGTGCCAGAGATCCTCTACACAGTTTATGAAGACACTGAGTTCCATTACAACATTGTTATTTTGGAATTTGAATGAATCCATCTGTTTAGCTAATCCATGGATTGCGTTGCCCAGAAAAGACTAAAGTAAGTGCATAGCCTAAAAGGCTTGTATCATTTTGACAGCCATCTATTTCAGATGAAATGTTGCATGGCAATATTATGAATAAATTCAAACCAGGCAATATAATCCATATTACAACTCTGAACATAAACCTGTTGCATGAGTAGTGCCTTAAGCTAATGAAACTGCAAAACAGAAAATGTTATTTTCTTTGGGGATGTACAATCAGACTATGGCTAGTGTATACCACAATTTTGATCTCACTCCTGCTGCCCAGTGCTCATACAGTACAGTACAATGCCATGTCAGTGGCCCTGACCCCAAGTCCTCTCTCCCCACCGGGAGGCCCCTCTAAAATATAGGTGTTACTAACACACACAGCAGGCTTCTGGTTCCCTCTCAGAAACCTCAGCCAGTGCCAACCCAGTACCAGCAGCCTGCTTCTCTCAGAGACAACTCTTTATTTTGGTCTGCCCCAGTCTCCCTAAGAGTTGCAGCCCCTGGGAGGGGTGTTGTGTTGTGTAGTGTAGTGTAGCTGCAGTGTAGTGTTGTGTCCAGACGCAGTAGCAGCCACAAAGACAGGACCCCAATGCTCCGTTTATTTTCCCATTACCACAAGGCCAAAGGCTCCCTCTCTCCGAGTGCCTAACATGCTGTTCAATTTCAGCTCGCTCACCTCATTCTCCCCAATAAAACCAAAGCCGCTGAGACTGCATCAGAGAGATGGAGTCCTCCAATGCTGTTTTACATCCATAATAAAGATATCCATTATCTCCCTTCAGGTGTACAGCCACTGTGTGTGTGTTTGGGTTTTCATACTGAAATGCATTCTTAAACAGCCTTTATACAGAAGACAAATTGAGGTCTCCACTACTCAATGCACCATGTACTGTGTAAGATACAACAAAGCAGTGGTGACATACTGTACCATTATACTGAAGGAAGAGATTACATTTGCTACATTCCCTGAAACCAAATTGTGTTCAACCCCATTCAAACAGTTGTAAAGTTGTGGACGAATCGATGTGCAGGTGCCTAGCTAGTGTGGATTGTGGTTTTTCGAGATTCATCACAGCTTTATAATTGAATTGGTCTGTGTGGATTAATTGAATTACAGTGCCAGTGAGCCCTAGCTCTGATCTAGGTGCAGCCTGCATAGTATAGGCAGATCTGACTCTTAAAGTGGCCAGCCCAGGCAGCGAACACGGTGGCAAGCCTCTCAGAGCCAATCAGTGTAGGCCTGATAACGAGTGATTCATGAACCCCTTCTACACCATTCAGCCAGGCTGGACACACACACGCACACAGCCACGCACACACACAGGCACATACACTTAAACCTACACACTCAAGCAAACAATTTTCAGTAGCTGGCTATTTATCACCATAAACCAATGCTGACATTAAGACCGCACTCAGCGAGCTATATAGGGCCATAAGCCAACAAGAAAACGCTCATCCAGAGGCAGTTCTTCTAGTGGCCGGTGATTTTACTGCAGGAAAACTCAGTTTTACTTCATTTCTACCAGCATGTCATCTGTGCAACTAGAGGGAAAAAACTCTAGACGGATACAAAGCTCTCCCTCGCCCTCCATTTGGCAAATCTGACCATAAATCTATCCTCCTGATTCCTGCTTACAAGCAAAAACTATAACAGGAAGTACCAGTGACATGCTCAATTCGGAAGTGGTCCGATGAAGCGGAGGCTAAGCTACAGGACTGTTTTGCTAGCACAGCCTGGAATATGTTCCTGGATTCATCCGATGGCATTGAGGAGTTTACCACATCAGTCACTGGCTGATAAGTGCATTGATAAGTGCATTGACGACGTCATCCCCACAGTAACCGTACATACATATCCCAACCAGATGCCATGGATTACAGGCAATATCTGCATTGAGCTAAAGCCTAAAGCTACTGCTTTCAAGGAGCGAAAAACTAAGCCGGACGCTTATAAGAAATCCCGCTACGCGTCAATACAGGACAGGGTTTCCATTAGTCGGTAATAGCCGGCTTTTGGCCTATAAAAAAAAAATGGAGAAGCCGATTAATAAAATTGGCACCGGCCAATTGTCCGGGAGAAGAAAACAAAATCCCATTGAGAAATAACGATTTTTATCCTATTCATCGATGGAAATACCAGTCGATGGAAATACATTTGACTGGTCGTGCTTATCAGTCTATAGGTTCATTTCCATAATTTAGCGGCATTAAATTGGCTTGTGTGTAGAGTAAAGCATGTCCGTTATGGATCTTATTTATCACACGCGTACAGCATACAGATACATCGACGTTGAGCGGAAAATCTGTCAGACTATGCAAAAGCAGCTGCTGCAGCATCTCAAACTTCATCAGCACTTTACAATAAGATGGAGGCAATAGGCAATGCCTTTTCAAAAAATAAAAACTTAATTGTTCAAAGTAGCCAATTAGATATCCTCGCTTTCTAAATTTCGGACACATATTTTTATCTGTGACATGAAATCACTCACATGTGCATTGTCCCGCTAATTGCATTATGGAATGAATATTTGCAAATAGCCTACTGCCTTGTGCGCATTGCTGCGCTTATAATGTGAAGAAATAGTAGTTTATCAACATTGTAAGCTAAACGTTCTGATCTGTTGCATCAGACTCATTGCTTTTTAAAGTGTTTCTTATGTAGCCTTACTGGATTTGTGAATTTGGGATCTACACTACATGACCAAAAGTATGTGGACATCTGCCTGTCGAACATCTCATTCCAAAATCATGGGCGTTAATATGGAGTTGTCCCCCCTTTGCTGCTATAACAGCCTCCACTCTTCTGGGAAGGCTTTCCACTAAGATGTTGGAACATTGCTGCGGGGACTTGCTTGATGTTGGGCGATTAGGCCTGGCTCGCAGTCGGTGTTCCAATTCATCCCAAAGGTGTTCGATGGGGTTGAGGTCAGGAAACTGTGCAGATCAGACAAGTTATTCCACTCTGATCTCGGCAAACTATTTCTGTATGGTCCTCGCTTTGTGCACAGGGACATTGTCATGCTGAAACAGGAAAGGGCCTCCCCCAAACTGGTGCCACAAAGCTGGAAGCACAGAATCATCTAGAATGTCATTGTATGCTGTAGCGTTAAGATTTCCCTTCACTGGAACTAAGGGGCCTAGCCCGAACCATGAAAAACAGCCCCAGACCATTATTCCTCCTCCACTCCTCCTCTACAGTTGCCACTATGCATTTAGGCAGGTAGCGTTCTCCTGGAATTTGCCAAACCCAGATTCGTCAGTCGAACTGCCAGATGGGGAAGTGTGATTCATCACTCCAGAGAACGCGTATCCATTGCTCCAGAGTCCAATTGTGGTGAGCTTTACACCACTCCAGCCGACGCTTGGTATTGTACATGGTGATCTTAGGCTTGCGTATGGCTGCTCGGATATGGAAATCCCTGGGCCGAATTTGACAAGCGGGTGATTTTATTTTGCCCCCCAAGTTTCTAATTTTAATTTTTATTGTTGGACATAATAGACTAAAAACACCAGGAAATCAGCTCCAAGTTATTCTAATTTAAGAAATCTGTTCCCAAGTATTTCCATACATATTGTAATAGAGAGAACATGTGATCATATACAAATGTAAGCAAGGTTTAAAATGATTATGTTTTAGCCAAACATTATATCTGTTTGGACTACTTGCGGTCAATAGTCCGTCTACAAATTATTTGTAATTATGTTCCGGCCCCCCGACCATCCAATCAAGAAATATTCGTCCCACGGCTGAATCTGGTGGATGATCCCTAACTTACATGTTTCAAGCAGACCACCATAGACCCTGTGCCCAAGAACGCCAAGGTAACCTGTCTAAAACTGACTAGGTTATCTCCCTTTCCCTTATCACCCCGTAGCACTCACATCTGTAGACATAGAATGCTTTGGAAGGCTGGTCATGGCTCACATCAACATCATCATCCCAGACACCCTGGACCCACTCCAAATCGCATACCGCGCCCAATAGATTCACAGATGATGCAATCTCTATTGCACTCCACACTGCCCTTTCCCACTGGGAAAAAGGAACATCTACAGGAGAATGCTGTTCATTGACTACAGCTCAAGATTCAAAACCATAGTGCCCTCGAAGCTCATCACTAAGCTAAGGTCCCTGGGACTGAACACCTCCCTCTGCAACTGTATCCTGGACTTCCTGTTGGGCCACCCCCAAGTGGTAAGGGTAGACAACAACACATCCGCCATGTTTGCCCTCAACACTGGGGCCCCTCAGAGGTACAGTGTACTCCCTATTCAACTACGACTGCGTGGCCGCAAGGACATCCTCATTAAGTTTGCCAAAAACACAAAGGTGGTCACTGACGACGATGAGACAGCCTATAGAGAGGAGGTCAGAGACCTGGCAGGGTGGTGCCAGGACAACAAGCTCTCCCTCAATATCAGTCAGACAAAAGAACATATCGTGGACTACAGGAAATGGAGGGCCGAGCACACCCCCATTCACACCGACGGGGCTGTTGTGGAGCAGATCAAGAGCTTCAAGTTCCTCGGTGTGCACATCACTAAAGACCTATCATGGTCCAAACACACCAATACAGTTGTGAAGAGGGAACGACAACGCCTCTTCCCCTTCAAAAGCCTGAAAATAATTGGCATGGGCCCTGTTGTGACGTGACTAAACATTCATCGGATAACTGTTATGTATCAAATCAATTAACTAGGTTTATCTGTTACTCGATTAAATTAATCATGTAACAGTTAACTCATTAGGATTTAGGGCACCACTGAAGAAGTTGTTACAATTTCCCAAATTAAACTTTAGATGATATATAAGATATATATCGGTAAAAGTCTCATAACTCCTTGCATATGCACAAACCCCAGCTTTACTGATCATTCCGTACCACAAAAATATATTTAATTATTGATTTACTACCTAACTACATGATAACACAGGATATACACACACACGGTATAGGTTATTGATTAGAAACTTAATACGATGGAAATAGGTCCTTAGCGGACTAACAACAACATGACTGCTTGTTTATCAAAAGAGGGAGGGGTAGAGAGGAACAAAGGTAGAATCAAAGAGAGACAAACTTATATACTTGGAACTACGCTCACAGTAATCATGATTCTTTGCCCCGAACCATCGCCCATTTGGGGTAAGAAGTTGTCATGACGTTGGCCTGGGGGTAGGTTTATGACAGTCATAAATACCTCTTCCCCCCTTTTTCCTCTCTCTACCCTACTGATGTGAAATTTGAAAACCCTTGGTTAACATAGAGATTCTGGGAACATCAGAAGGTGGGGGCAAATTAACTATTTTCTGGTAATCCGACCAATTGAACATATGCGGTGGTACTTAATGAATATGATGTCAGTTCGTTTGTCATCTGAGACATTCTCATCAATGATAAGATGACATAAACTCTACAGTGGAAAGTCTGCACATTGTAGTTATCGGATTCACATGGAATTGTTGTTCAATTTAAATGTTTGAATATAAAATTATTGGTGAAGAGATTAAATGTAATTTTAGCTTCCAAATGAGAGATTTGAGTTTTCATAAGGTTAGGGCTCTGCTCAATCAGTGGCCCGCCCCTGTGAAGGGACATGGTTTATAAAACTTTTCAAACACCTCACCTCTCCTCTCCCTTCCTATATAAAGCATTGACGACAATATAACCTCCGGTTCCAAGTACGTGAGTTCTGCAGCCTCTGCGTTAAAAGGACTAACATGTCAACTACAGAACTAAGCCAACCTCAGCGTGAGCTTTGGTTGCGAATGGTATGAACTTTGAACTCTTATTCACTACAGAAGTGATACCTCCTAGCCGTTGAGTTAGCAACAGCAGCTGCAAATGCGGGCTAGGAAAGAACAGACAGAGTATCCCCTCTACCACACAACGACGTTACTACAACGTATACAATTGACCACCAGAGACATTCTTCAAAGGACAAAGGACTCGGTTTGGCAACACGGCCTTCCATCTACCACCAACCTACCGAAGCGCAGCTCAGATTAAATATTTATTGCATTTTCCTTTTCCAAATGGGCGGTAATTTAGAATGCATACGATAGCACAGCTTCCCCCTGTGACCCTCAGTCTTCCCGCTCTTTCACTCAAACCCATCCCCTTTTCTTTTGTGTAACCAGCTGTCATATCTGTTCCGCCCGCTAGGGACGTTTTCCTTTATGATGTAATTTGTAATCAAGGTATGATTCATTCTGTGTACATGTAATTCTGTGTGATTAGTTAGGTATTTAGTAAATAAATAATTAAATCCAATTTTGTATTGCTGATTGAACTTGTTAGCCAGGGTTCGTGAAGATAACCAAGAATTTACAACTTTCAGATGAGACTGAATTAAGGTGACGATTAATATTGACTGCTATTGATGTAAAATACTACTAGGTCTTTAAGAGTTTATTCGGGAAGATAAAAACTCTATAAATATTATTTCTTGGTGCCCCGACTCTCTAGCTAATTACATTTACATGATTAGCTCAATCGGGTAATATTAATTACAGAGAAAGGATTTTATAGAATGTAGCATGTCATATCACTTAATCCGGCATAGCCAAAGACACGACAAAGTAATGAATGTATTTACGTGTTTGGACATCTTCCTTCGTTGTTTCTCTCTTTTGGACCCATGCCTTTGTGAAAAGGGTTCCGTTGGCCTTCTCCCGAGCTCTTAAGTGTAAGGCTCTGATTGTACACAAGAGGTCACAATGTTCTTGTCCTGTAGTCTGAAGCAGACTAACAGGGTATTGTTTACTTTCATTCCCAGGAAGAGGGGTACTCTGAACGCAGCTAATCAGCTGTGTTGATGATCCCCAGTGGGGTGATGAGAGCAGTGTAGTTGATGAGGATTTGAAGAGAGTAATAGGGTGGTCCTACTTAAATTCACTTTCTTAGATACAGTACTTAGAACAGCCACTCAGCCGTAACATTGATTGCTAGAGAAGCTACTTTGCCGTCTTCACCTCATCTTAACCAATGGAGATCTAGGCTGCAGCTAGAGTCCTTCTGGTCTGATATGTTAATTCCCAACTCATCCTTTATACACTGGCAAAAAGGGGGCGTTTCCATCATGCTGACACACTCTTTGAGCTCCCTCGAGCATGGCTATTTACTGGGCAATGTATCATCAAAACTATGATCTCGTTTAAAAACTAAAATCAAATTCATATTCATCAAATTCATATCTCAAAATCAAATTCATAAATATGATCATCATCTTGATATTTCCTACGCGTAAGGACGAAAACCTGACATATACAGTGTGTATACTGTTCAAGTTACAATATTTTTGTCAAAATGTTTTCTACCATTTTTAATGACATCACAAAATCAACATTAGTTTTCCATAGACCATCTCTCATCATTCCCCACATTCAGATGTTAGAAATATTGTCCCAGTGTTCACTTGTGGACATTAGAGTTTTTGGGCGGCAAAATGCCTCTTTAACAAAGGAACATTCCAATCACCACTACTAAAGACCAAAAAGAGTCCAATTTATTTACAATTTACAACTGGGCGTGAGGTGTCACAAAACCCCTACATCAATCCCTCCTCCCCTCTGCAGGTGAGAGGGATCTGGTAGATGTTGATCCATTGTAACCTGATCTGTGGATTCACACGGGAGAGTTATGACAGCCCTCAGATCCTCAAACAGTTCTACAGCTGTACCATCTGGGGCATCTTGAAGAGTCAGACTGGTTCACTGCTTGGTACTGTATGGCAACTGCTTGGCATGCGACCGCAAGGCGCTACAGAGAGTAGTGCATATGGCCCAGTAAATCACTGGGGCCGAGCCCCCTGCCATCCAGGACCTCTATATCAGGTAGTGTTAGAGGAAGGCCCAAAAAATTGGTCAAAGACTCCAGCCACCCCAGCCACAGACGGTTCTCTCTGCTACTATATGGCAAGCAGTACCAGTGCATAAAGTCTGGAACCAACAGGACCCTGAACAGCTTCTCCCCCCAAGCCATAAGACTTCTAAACAAGACTGCTAAATAGCTAATCAAATGGCTACCCGGACCTACTGCATTTACTCTATTTTGCATCAACTCTCTTTCACTGACTCTCTGCCTACACACTGGACACACACTACCCACACATACTTACACCCCAACACACACATACTACTAACGCCCACACACACATAACATGCACACACTAGCATACTGACGCCACACACACACACACACACACACTGCTGCTACTGTCTATTATCAATCCTGTTGCCTAGTCACTTTACCCCTACCTATATGTACAGCAGTGGAGGCTGCTGAGGGGAGGACAGCTCATAAAAATGTCTGGAATGGATTTTAATGTCTGGAATTGAGTGAATAGAATGGTAACAAACCATACACTTCCATTTACTCCATACAGGCCATTATTATGAGCCGTCCATAGCTACTTCAATTACCTAGTACCCCTGCATATTGACTCGGAACTTGTACTCCCTTTACGTAGCCATCTTATTTTTACTCTTATTTTTGTTCGTTATTCACTGTGTATTTATTCCTCGTCACAATTTCTATTTTTTATCTTATCTTTAACTCTGCATTGTTGGAAAAGGACTCGTAAGTAAGCATTTCACTGTTGGTCTACACCTGTTGTCTACGAAGCATGTGACAAATCAAATTTGATTCAATTTTGAGACTGACTCTTGGCCACTACAGCTTCCATCAAAATTCTAAAATGTGTGGTTGTTTCCATCTAGTGGGGATATAGTGATAGTACAACAGAACTGAAAAGGGGCCCCTTTTTTAATTATACAGCATTAATATTGACCATCATGTAAATGTGGAAATCGTTAAACGTGTTATGTGCATGATCACGCTGGTTACCCCTGTTTAATTCTAGAAAATCAGTGGAATAATAAATGATAATGAACATTAAACAAAGGTCATGGCACAAAAATAGAATTTGAAAAAGACAAAAAAAACTCCAATCTTTTTCTGACAACAAGCATGCAAGCAGGAACGTTGGTGCCAGACAGCTAAAATACAAACACACATGGGCAAACTGGAGCAGGCAATCAATCAAAAACACACACACGCACAATGGGCGGCACACACAGACAGGCAACCTGTCACCAGCCTCAGCCCCAGACTGATGAGAAGTACACAGCTGGTGGAGGTGTTCAACTAAGTGAGTGACAGAATGAGTGAGTGAGACCTGAGACCCGAACACTGTCTCTCCTGTCATCATGATACAACTGCTCATCAATAACTCGCTGTTTATTAAACAGGGTAAGAACAGCTCCTCATTCATTATTTCACACCTACATTATGATTCACTGACACATCATGGTGTATACCTGTACAGATACGTTCATACATATATTTTGGAGCAATGACGGTAGTTTGTGGCCATCAAAACATTATTTATTGTGTTATTGGTGTTGAAGTTTTTTTGTCACATACACAGATTTACAGATGTTATCGCAGGTGCAGCAAAATGCTTGTGTTTCTAGCTCAAACAGTGCAGTAATACCTATCAATAAAAAACAATACCCACATAATCCAATTGATTATGATTTTTTTTAAATAAGATAATAAGAAATATCAGAACGATCAATGTCAGAGTCCGGAATATAAATATATATACATACTGTATAATGTATATAAATATATATACAAATAATGGTGTGTATAGATAGTATGGACAGTATATGAACAGAAAAGCTGTATACTGAAGTAGCTATATATGATGAGGCATGAATACAGTATATACATATAAAGTGGGTAAATTAGTGTAAACATTATTAAAGTGACCAGTGTTCAATGACTATGTACATAGGGCAGCAGTCGCTAAGGTGCAGCGTAGAGTACCGGCTGGTAGCCGGCTAGTAACAGTGACTAAGGTTCACTGTAGGGTACTAGACGGAGGCCGGCTAGTGGTGACTGTTTAACAGTCTGATGGCCTAGAGATAAAAGCTGTTTATCAGTCTCTCAGTCCCAGCTCTGATGCACCTAATGTGGTCTTTTAAATGGGTATAGTATTAATTTGCTAAATGCTTATCAGTATGTTTGTAAAGTATTGTGATGAGAAGGCTGACAGAAAATGCTAAATGTCCACAAAAAATACTTAATAACACATTTAGGACATTCCATGTGTATAAAGTTCAGAATTAGTCTTTAAATCTCTAAAAATCTAGTGAAAAAACGATCCTGTCACTCTCAGCGTCACAGACACTATGTTGAAATGTGATAAAAGTTAATGTAACCTTTGCATGCATGGCCAGTCTTGATTGAAAGCAAACAGCACGTTTCCATATTGAAGGTAATAGATCAACAGTGAAATCCAGGGCTCATTATTCTCAGCACATACAGTACAATAGCCAGGCTGTCACTTCCTGGTGACTGGTCACAGCAGGACTGAGGGGGTGGATGGGGTTGAGAAGGTTTGGAGACAGTCAGGCAGGGGACTCTACCTGATTTAATGATAATGATATATCCTGGCTGAACCTTGGCTAGAATAACCTTGATGTGGATCAACTGAAATGCATGTAATTATATATGGCATGAAAGGCTACCCTTGATTATGTTTTTATACTGTATTAAGTGATCTTGTAAATGTCCCCATCCCACAACAACAGAGGTAATGTTTTGGGGTAAATGCAAGCTGTTTGAAATCAATATGTTTTTAAGTGGCTGTCTATTGTCTTTTCCCACCCCCACAGTACCGTTCCTGCCCCTAAACCAGTCGGAAGCATTCTGCAGCCAGTTTAAGAACGGCCATTGGTACTGCTATGTCCTCCTCGTTCTCTTCACCTTCACCCTGCCCCTGGGCATCGTGGGTAACGTGGCGGCGCTGTTCAACTACACCTGCTTCAGGAGGACACGTAGTCTGTCCACCAGCAACGTGTTCCTACTCAACCTGGCCATGTGTGACTCTGCCTGGATCCTCACCCTGCCCTTCACCATCTACTTCAGCCTCCAGAGGCCCTTCCTCAAGGACATCCAGACCTTCTGCCAACTCAAGAAGATCTTCTTCAACATCAACATCTACGGTAGTATTTTCTTCCTCACTCTGATCAGCTTCGATCGCTACGCCGGCACCGTGCACCCAATCAGCTCCCGCCGGTGGTGGGACGTAGGCAAAGCCAAGCTCTGCTCCGCCTGCGTCTGGGTCTTCCTCTTCCTGGGCTCCATCCCTGAACTCTTCTTGAACTTCGCTATCCAAAGACCGGAGAATGTGACTGTGTGCATGGACCACATCCAGGGTCCATTCGTCTATGTCAAAACCATTTCCATCATCAGGACTCTGGTGGGCTTCGCCCTGCCGTTCAGTGTCATGCTAGCCTTCTATGTGATGACAGTGCGGGTGTTACGAGGAATGCCCAGGGGAAAGAGAAGGGGTTGTGGCGGGTGTCAGTGGGTGGGGAAACCCCTGCTGCTCATCACCGCTGCCCTGCTGGTGTTCGTGGTGTCCTTCGTGCCCTACCACGTCATGATCATGACCCTGGTGTTCATGAGGATCCACGACCAGGTAACTCCCGCCAACGTGCACGTCCTCTATGCCTCCTATGAGTTCTTCGAGGCCATGTGCAGCGTGAGTAGCTGCCTGGACCCCATGCTGTACATCCTGGCCAGTGACAGGTTCCAGAGGAGACTGCAGGCCCTCAGGAGGGGCCACCACAGGGCGCTATGCTGCAGGCGTAGCAGGAGGGTAGAGGTGGAGGGCTGACAGCGGAAAGGGCCTTCTATTATAGTCAGCTTTATTCAATTCAATTCATTTAGTAAACTACAAAATAGTTTGATTGTTTTATTTGATGATCTAATAAGACACATATTAAGGGCCGGTGTTATGTGCAGGCGTTAGTGGGCCTGGCACACCTAACGTAACTCGTTGCCAACCAAATCAAATATTTAAATATTGATCATTTATTTTAATGATGTCATTTTGCTATCTCATCCTGGAATATACAAGGTCTTAGGTCATCTACCTTTGGCCGAAAGAGCAGGAACCCAGGCTTCATCAAATAAATTGGAAATACAGACATTGTCATCCTACAATAAACATGGTATAGACGGACCCACCGGTTGCCATCTAGGTTACAGAGAGCTGGTAGTCCCATCCACCAAACTACTGTACCAGGTGTGAAACAGGGAAGAGACTCTGGGGGTATGCTAACTTGGTATAAATCAGACCTAACCCACTCTATTAAATTAGTCAAAACAGAAGCATTTTACATCTGTCTAGAAATAAATAAGGAAATTAACTCAACGGAGCAAAATGTCCTCAAGTGTGCTACCAATTTCCCCCCTATAGAATCCCCATATTTTAATGATGACAGCTTCTCCTTCCTAGATGGGAAGATCAACCTTTGGCAGCTATTACAGCTGTGAGTCTATCTGGGTAAGTCTCTAAGAGCTTTGCACACAAGCTTTGTCAAGTTGGTTGTTAGACAGCCATTTTCAAATCTTGCCATATATTTTCAAGGCGATTTAAGTGTAACTAGGCCACTCAGGAATATTCAATGTTATGTTAGCAACTCCAGTGTATATTTGGCCTAGTGATTTGGGTTATTATCCTGCATCACGTTATTGTGAACCCACAACATGATGCAGCCACTATCATGCTTGAAAATATGAAGAGTGGTACTCAGTGATGTGTGGCGTTGGATTTGTTAAAGTTAATTTCTTTGCCACATTTTTTGCAGTATTACTTTAGTGCCTTGTTGCAAACCGGATGCATGTTTGGAATATTTTTACATCAGTACAGGCTTCACTCTTTTCACTCTGTCATTTAGGTTAGTATTGTTGAGTAGCTACAATGTTGTTGATTTATCCTCAATTTTCTCATATCACAACCATTAAGCTCTGTAAATGTTTTAAATCACCATTGCCCTTATGGTGAAAAACCTGAGCGGTTTCCATCCTCTCCGGCAACCGAGTTAGGAAAGACGCCTGCATCTTTGTAGTGACTGGGTGTATTGATACACCATCCAAAGTGTAATTAATAACTTCACTGTGCTCAAAGGGATATTCAATGTCTGCTATTTTTATTATTACCCATCTACCAATAGGTGCCCTTCTTTGTGAAGCTTTGGAAACCCCCAAACCCCCATGTTTTATTAATTTGTAAAAGTTTCTAACGACATAATTCCGCTTTGACATTATGGGGTATTGTGTGTAGGCCATTAACAGAAAATCGCAATTTAATCAATTTTAAATTCAGCCTATAACACAAAATAGGGGGAAAATCAAGGGGTGTGAATACTTTCAGAATTAACTGCAATTGTATGTATGGGGTACAGAGATGGGGTAATCATAAAAAAATGATGTTAACCACTATTACTCAACACAGAATGAGTCCATGCAACTTATGTGATTTGTTAAGCACATTTTTACTACTGAACTTATTTAGGGTTGCCATAAAAAAAGAGATTGAATACTTTTTGACTGAAGACATTTCAGCTTTTCATTTTTTGTAGATCGGTAGATCAGTGACACAAAATCTAAATTTGTATCCATTTTAAATTCAAGCTGTAACACCAAAATGTGAATTGTTTCAGGAAACGCGCGTCACTACATCACAGGAGCACCATTTGAACGTATGAACGTTTTTGGGGCAAAAATGCCTTCTGGAACATGTGAACTTTCATTTGCCTTAATAACAAACTTGTATGTCATCTGTAAATACGAATAAATTGTTAAATTACGAGCCTAGTTGGTTTAGCCATGGAAAAAGGCAGAAACCTTGTTGGGGAATAATCAGAATTAGTTGGTAACATAGGTAAGATGTTTTATATTCATCATATGTTTGTAAGTTACTTCTCATCAGAATGTTATTTTTGTATACTACTGTGGCGGGGTTGCAGTATCTGTTCTATGTCAAGACTAAGTTACTTGGGCCGGAGAGAGGGGAGAGGTCAAGCATGTATCTCTTGGCTCCACAATGTCTGTGTGCCAGTCAGTGTGTCTCTGTGATCTTGTCAAGATAGGTTGGATTTGATATATGGCTGTGATATGGAGGATTTGTTTATGGTTCTGAGTTTGAGAAAAGAACATAGTTTAGGAGACAAAGCTGAACGATAAATTATGCCTATGCTGTCTGGATATGTGTGTCTTTGCTATAAAGGATCTCAGTTGCAATGTGTAAGGGACTCTCAGAGAATTCATTGATAGACACTGAATTGATCTGAGAGTCACAGGGTTGTGATAGAGCTCATATAAGTAAAGATGGACTTTGTGAAAACTAACTCTGACTTGTGTGTGGTTTGCTCTCATGATTTGGTAAATAGAGGAAATTTCCACGACAACCTTCCCGCTAGCCATGATTAGCTGAGATAATGAGTAGGCTGGACATGCCGAGAGATGAGCTCGGATTGGTCTGCCATGTAGCACGCTTCTGTCTATAATATGAGCTTTCCACTATGTGTAGGTAATCCTTTCTAAAGCAGATATCACATAGTGGAACTCCATAAGCATTGCTCTCTACTTTTTGGAGGACCGAGTTTTGAAATCAGTTTAATTAGAGTATGATAGTTAAGGAGATGGAGAAAATTTTGGCGTTTGATTGCAAATAAAAGAGATCACACAGAAGGCTGTGTTGTATAAAACACCTGTCTACAGATTACATCTTCAAACTAAGGACAACCATGGCATCCGTGACAGAGGGAGAAGCATCCATCCATGTATGGATGTAAGAGAGTCTAGCTAGCTACATTTTCAGATATTACACGTTTCTAATTTAGGCAGAAAGTCAGAAATTCTACTGTTAGCTAGCTAGCTAACATTAGCTGTGTTGTAATATTATTCGTATCTCAGAGCCCTTTTAATTGATAGTTATAGCCTAATGTTAGCTAGCTAACATTGAACCTGGTTGGTTAGCTATGTACAGATTCATGCAGGTTAGTAACGTTATGAGTTGGGATTATGATTGATTGTTTAGCTAATGTTGTGGTAATTTCCTGTATTACTAAGTGAAAGGAGAGTTTTCAAACCACACACAAGTCAGAGTTATACTTTAAACTTCATATTTTAATCATATGAGCTTCACCATAGCCCTTTGACTCAGATCAATTCAGTGTCTATAAATTAATTCTGAGAGTGTCAACATAATGGCAACTGAGATCTTTTATAGCAAAGATCCACCCCTCTCAGGTCTTAGGAAAACTGCACAAAGGAAGACTTTTACTTGAGAGGAGTATCCCATAGCCAGACAGCATTAGCTATAAATTATCATTTAGTTTGCGTTCTAAGACAAGGTTCTAATCTTGTTCTTGGTACTTCATATTACCAAAACATTACCTCATCCAATGGCATATATCAATTGTCAATTCTAGATACTCCCATCTCAAATACACCCCTCCTGGACAAGCTCAAGGAGGAGAGTGAGCCTCTAGGTCTTATACTAGGTCAAGAGAAGGGCAACATCAGAGTGGACATACAATAGTTCCAGACACTGCCATACTCTTCCCCCAAATGGGAAAAGTAGGGAGTGACTGGTGTACAGACATTGTGGAGCCAACTAACTGGTTCCCCAGTAATCACGCCATCCCTTCACATGGTTTAGGAATAGTTACAGACACATTCACAGATAAGACAAGCCTGACCTCTCCCCTCTCTGGGCCCCAAGTAACTGAGCCCTAGCTGAGAAGGGATAACTGCAAACTGCCAACCCAATAGTCCAAAGAGATACATTCTAATGACAAGTATCTCACAAGCATATTATGAAAATAAAACATTTTTTCTATGTTACCCAACTAATTCTGATTCATCCCCAACACTAACTAGCTACATGTCTAAACAAAAGATGCAAGTAGCCATTTCAATAGAATGTTTATGATGTCACTGCGACAACTGTTGATAGCCAGAGCGAATTTACCAGCTACGTCTATCTACTCCGATTTCAGAGAACTCTCGCCTGAGTGTGCCAGAGCGCAGAATAACTGTCAAATTTACAAACGCTCAACACCCGTTGAATATGGCCGGTGTCAGTAAACATTGGCAAAAAAGTGTAATTAAATGTTTGCCAGCAGCACAGCTGCAGTCACCATCGCTCTGGATAACATAAACCAGCTCTGCTAGGGCGAGTAAAATGGTCAGAGTGAGCTGTTCTCTCATTTGTGTCTGGAAGTAGCTAGCCAACAATAGCCAGTTAGCTTGGGTGCTTGAGTGCTGTTATTAGGTCAGGACGCTCAGATCAGCCCTACTTTTCGGCCAGAGTGTCCAGTGTGCGCTCCGAGAGCAAAACACTCTGAATTTACAAACGGCCAATCTGACAACGCTCTGAGTTTAGAAAAGCCCAGAACCAACCCGTAGTATAAGCCAGCCTTTAGACTTTAAATATTTGATTGTTTAGTACATAGCCTCACGTGTGAATTCTTAAAGAGATGGGTGGGGCTAAAGCTTAAAAGGGTGTGAACGATGCTGAATGGGTGTAGACAAAGAAGAGTTCTCCAGTAGGTACCAAAACATTCAAGGGCCATTTTCTCAAAAGTGAGGTTACCAGTTTATCAACTTTCAAAGCAGAATTACTTTCCCATTGTTCCTCAAATGTAGTATATGATATACCATTTTATAGCTCTGAGTCTTTACTTTTATCCAATGTAAAAAACACTACTTCAAATCGAGCCGGTTGGCCACAAATGTGGAAAAAGTAAAGGGGTGTGAATGCTTTCTGAAGGCACTGTACCTGGAGGTGACAGCATTCCCACCCCAATATGCCAATATGCCCCCCTAGACACAACAAAAACGGGTCACAACTCCTACAGCTCTGTCACACGCTGGGTCTGTACAGAGTCAATGGTAGGCTTTAAGGGGACTCCTAGGGTAGGTACACCTACAGCTCATCCCTTGGCAGCAATACTGTAAATTACTTTGTCACTGACCTCAACCCAGTGCATTCACAGTAAGCCCACTGACACCCCTATCAGATCCCAGCAAATTCCCAGTCTACTTGAACAGAGCAATACTCAATCAGGAGGTATCAAACCAAAATTAATGCACCCTTGTTCTCTTTACGTGAAACATGTAAGCATCGCATGTATGTCACTAGTGCTCATGACATTTTGTAGCCGGTGATTGTCAAGCAAATAACTGCCGGTCTCACGGTAATTGACCGTTAATTAACATAAACACATTTATCATCCCAGAACGTTTGACCAAACGTCATACAATTTCAAGGCAATGCTACCAAATACTAATTGGGTGTATATAAACTTCTGACCCATTGGGTTTGTGATGAAAGAAATTAAAGCTGAAATAAATCATTCTCTACTATTATTCAGACATTTCACATTCTTAAAATAAAGTGGTGATCCTAACTGACCTAAGACAGGGAATTTTTAATAGGATTGAATGTCAGGAATTGTGAAAAACTGAGTTTAAATGTATTTGGCTAAGGTGTATGTAAACTTCCGTCTGTGTTGAGCGCTTAACAAAGAAACAGGTCCACCTATATGCTTAATTTAGAGTTATTTATACAACTTTAGTTGTGATACAAACGTTGGGCTATATGTTTAGATTTTTTTATACATTCTAAGGCATCATGTGACTAATGATGATTTCTTTTTAAAGTTGCATGGAAGGCATGAGCTCTGCTTTGTTTTTTTGTGGAGGCTGCACACATTTCCTCTGTCTCTCATTAAAAACTTGACAAGCACTTGATAATCCCTTGAATTTGAGGTGGCATCCCCTTTGTGTGGCCGTAATGCCCTCTAAAAAAATGCATGCCTTTTGCGGCCAGTGTCCGTTGTACCCTTGGGCTGAATATAATAATTATAATTCCCTTCTCCCGGCTGCGTGCTTCGAAGCACCTCTCACTCACATGGCTCTCTCAGATATCTCAATTCTTATTAGCCAATGCCCGTCACGTTATTGGGTCCTTCTCATAGCCATCTCAGGTCCTCTCACAAGTGAAGACAAACACATTGTCCTAATCGAAATCCAAGGCGCATATTCAAGGTGATGGAAGAACTGTCCACATTTACTTTTCCACTGCCAACAAGATGAGTAAGCCTAAAGAACAGCAAAACGCACAAGCCTCTGTCAATCTACTATCCCCCACAGTACAAAAGTGAACCTATTCTATGGGTCAACTTGTCCTTTGACAAGCTTTGATTATGTACAGACTCAGTAAGCATTGATAGGCATAGGTAGGCAGACCTGGCTCTCTCTCTCTCGAGAAGACAGGCTATGTGCACACTACAGTATGTTCTATGTGCAAAATGTGGAAACTATGCTGAACTTCCTAACCTCCTGCCAAATGTATGTATCAAGGCACAAGGTGAGATCCAAATGCAGACACAGGAGGCAGATGGTTGGAGTCTTACAATGTTTATGAATCCAAAGAGATGGGCAAGAGAATGGTCGTGGACAGGCAAAAGGTCAAAACCAGATCAGAGTCCAGGAGGTACAGAGTGGCAGACAGGCAGAATGGTCAGGCAGGCAGGTACAAAGTCCAGAAACAGGCAAGGGTCAAAACCGGAGGACTAGAAAAAGGAGAATGCAAAAAGCAGAATGGGAAAAACGCTGGTTAACTTGGAAACATACAAGACGAACTGGCACAGAGAGACAGGAAACACAGGGATAAATAAACTGGGGAAAATAAGCGACATCTGGAGGGGGTGAAGACAATCACTAGGACAGGTGAAGCAGATCAGGGCGTGACATTATGACCATATTAGAGAGACATATTTCCCTCAGATTACACAGACCCACAAATTATTTGAAAACAAATCCAATTTTGATAAAAGTCTTGAAGGAGTTCCCACATATGCTGAGCAATGGTTGGCTGCTTTTCCATCACTCTGCGGTGCAACTCATCCCAAACCATCTCAATTTGGTTGAGTGTGATTGTGGTGGCCAGGTCATCTGATGCAGCACTCCATCACTCTTCTTGGTCAAATACCCTTACACAGCCTGGAGGTGTGTTTTGGGTCATTGTCCTGTTGAAAAACAGATGATAGTCCCACAAAGCGCAAAAAGATGGGATGGTGTATCGCTGCAGAATGCAGCTCTTTGGTCTTGGCCATAATGGATTTTGGAGTGTGACTGTTTGAGATTGTGGTAACAAGTTCAAACAGGTGCCATTAGTACAGGTAACGAGTGGAGGACAGAGGAGCCTCTTAAAGAAGAAGTTACAGGTCTGTGAGAGCCAGAAATCTTGCTTGTTTGTAGGTGACCAAATACTTATTTTCCACCATAATTTGCAAATAAATTCATAAAAAATCCTACAATGTGATTTTCTGGATTTTTTTTCTCATTTTGTCTGTCATAGTTGAAGTCAAATCAAATCAAATCAAATCTTATTTGTCACATACACATGGTTAGCAGATGTTAATGCGAGTGTAGCGAAATGCTTGTGCTTCAAGTTCCGACAATGCAGTAATAACCAACAAGTAATCTAACTAACAATTCCAAAACTACTGTCTTGTACACAGTGTAAGGGGATAAAGAATATGTACATAAGGATATATGAATGAGTGATGGTACAGAGCAGCATAGGCAAGATACAGTAGATGGTATCGAGTACAGTACACAGTGCCTTGCGAAAGTATTTGGCCCCCTTGAACTTTGCGACCTTTTGCCACATTTCAGGCTTCAAACATAAAGATATAAAACTGTATTTTTTTGTGAAGAATCAACAACAAGTGGGACACAATCATGAAGTGGAACGACATTTATTGGATATTTCTAACTTTTTTAACAAATCAAAAACTGAAAAATTGGGCGTGCAAAATTATTCAGCCCCCTTAAGTTAATACTTTGTAGCGCCACCTTTTGCTGCGATTACAGCTGTAAGTCGCTTGGGGTATGTCTCTATCAGTTTTGCACATCGAGAGACTGACATTTTTTCCCATTCCTCCTTGCAAAACAGCTCGAGCTCAGTGAGGTTGGATGGAGAGCATTTGTGAACAGCAGTTTTCAGTTCTTTCCACAGATTCTCGATTGGATTCAGGTCTGGACTTTGACTTGGCCATTCTAACACCTGGATATGTTTATTTTTGAACCATTCCATTGTAGATTTTGCTTTATGTTTTGGATCATTGTCTTGTTGGAAGACAAATCTCCGTCCCAGTCTCAGGTCTTTTGCAGACTCCATCAGGTTTTCTTCCAGAATGGTCCTGTATTTGGCTCCATCCATCTTCCCATCAATTTTAACCATCTTCCCTGTCCCTGCTGAAGAAAAGCAGGCCCAAACCATGATGCTGCCACCACCATGTTTGACAGTGGGGATGGTGTGTTCAGCTGTGTTGCTTTTACGCCAAACATAACATTTTGCATTGTTGCCAAAAAGTTCAATTTTGGTTTTATCTGACCAGAGCACCTTCTTCCACATGTTTGGTGTGTCTCCCAGGTGGCTTGTGGCAAACTTTAAACGACACTTTTTATGGATATCTTTAAGAAATGGCTTTCTTCTTGCCACTCTTCCATAAAGGCCAGATTTGTGCAATATACGACTGATTGTTGTCCTATGGACAGAGTCTCCCACCTCAGCTGTAGATCTCTGCAGTTCATCCAGAGTGATCATGGGCCTCTTGGCTGCATCTCTGATCAGTCTTCTCCTTGTATGAGCTGAAAGTTTAGAGTGACGGCCAGGTCTTGGTAGATTTGCAGTGGTCTGATACTCCTTCCATTTCAATATTATCGCTTGCACAGTGCTCCTTGGGATGTTTAAAGCTTGGGAAATCTTTTTGTATCCAAATCCGGCTTTAAACTTCTTCACAACAGTATCTCAGACCTGCCTGGTGTGTTCCTTGTTCTTCATGATGCTCTCTGCGCTTTTAACGGACCTCTGAGACTATCACAGTGCAGGTGCATTTATACTGAGACTTGATTACACACAGGTGGATTGTATTTATCATCATTAGTCATTTAGGTCAACATTGGATCATTCAGAGATCCTCACTGAACTTCTGGAGAGAGTTTGCTGCACTGAAAGTAAAGGGGCTGAATAATTTTGCACGCCCAATTTTTCAGTTTTTGATTTGTTAAAAAAGTTTGAAATATCCAATAAATGTCGTTCCACTTCATGATTGTATCCCACTTGTTGTTGATTCTTCACAAAAAAATACAGTTTTATATCTTTATGTTTGAAGCCTGAAATGTGGCAAAAGGTCGCAAAGTTCAAGGGGGCCGAATACTTTCGCAAGGCACTGTATACATATGAGATGAGTATGTAAACAAAGTGGCATAGTTAAAGTGGTTAGTGATACATGTATTACATAAGGATACAGTCGATGATATAGAGTACAGTATATACGTATGCATACGAGATGAATAATGTAGGGTAAGTAACATTATATAAGGTAGCATTGTTTAAAGTGGCTAGTGATATATTTACATAATTTCCCATCAATTCCCATTATTAAAGTGGCTGGAGTTGAGTCAGTGTCAGTGTGTTGGCAGCAGCCACTCAATGTTAGTGGTGGCTGTTTAACAGTCTGATGGCCTTGAGATAGAAGCTGTTTTTCAGTCTCTCGGTCCCAGCTTTGATGCACCTGTACTGACCTCGCCTTCTGGATGATAGCGGGGTGAACAGGCAGTGGCTCGGGTGGTTGATGTCCTTGATGATCTTTATGGCCTTCCTGTGACATCGGGTGGTGTAGGTGTCCTGGAGGGCAGGTAGTTTGCCCCCGGTGATGCGTTGTGCAGACCTCACTACCCTCTGGAGAGCCTTACGGTTGAGGGCGGAGCAGTTGCCGTACCAGGCGGTGATACAGCCCGCCAGGATGCTCTCGATTGTGCATCTGTAGAAGTTTGTGAGTGCTTTTGGTGACAAGCCAAATTTCTTCAGCCTCCTGAGGTTGAAGAGGCGCTGCTGCGCCTTCTTCACAATGCTGTCTGTGTGAGTGGACCAATTCAGTTTGTCTGTGATGTGTATGCCGAGGAACTTAAAACTTGCTACCCTCTCCACTACTGTTCCATCGATGTGGATAGGGGGGTGTTCCCTCTGCTGTTTCCTGAAGTCCACAATCATCTCCTTAGTTTTGTTGACGTTGAGTGTGAGGTTATTTTCCTCACACATAGGTTATTTACCTATGATGAAAATTACAGGCCTGTCTCATCTTTTTAAGTGGGAGAACTTGCACAATTGGTGGCTGACTAAATACTTTTTTGCCCCACTGTATTGAAGCAACATCTCAAGACCAGTCAGGAAGTTGAAGCTTGGTCGCAAATGGGTCTTCCAAATGGACAATGACCCCAAGCATACTTCCAAAGTTGTGGCAAAATGGCTTAAGGACAACAAAGTCAAGGTATTGGAGCGGCCATCACAAAGCCCTGACCTCAATCCCATAGAAAATGTGGGGGCAGAACTGAAAAAGCGTGTGCTAGCAAGGAAGCCTACAAACCTGACTCAGTTACACCAGCTCTGTCAGGAGTAATGGACAAAATTCACCAACTGATTGTGGGAAGCTTGTGGACGGCTACCCGAAACGTTTATACCCAAGTTAAACCATTTAAAGGCAATGTTACCAAATACTAATTGAGTGTATGTAAACATCTGACCCACTGGGAATGTGATGAAAGAAATACAAAAGCTGAAATAAATCATTCTCGCTAGTATTATTCTGACTTTTCACATTCTTAAAATAAAGTGGTGATCCTAACTGACCTAAGACAGGGAATTTTTATTTGGATTAAATGTCAGGAATTGGAAAAACTGTGTTTAAACGTATCTGGCTAAGGTGTATGTAAACTTCTGACTTCAACTGTACATGACATGTATTAATTACACTGCTAGAATGTTGCATTCGGAATGACTGCTCATTAGCTTGAAGCGGGGGTCCATCGAGGCCCAGCGGTTCTAGTTTTAAAAGTAATTGTGCAGCGCATGCACACGTAGGAGGTCCTGTCAAGAAAATGTGCCCCAATGGAAATCAAACACCTGTCCAACTGATTAGTTCTGGTGCTGGCCATGCACACATTGCCATGTCATTCAGAGAGATTGTCTCTCACAAAATAAATGCCAACCAAGGAGGGAGAGGGGGGAAATTCTACCTTTGTCAAGTGTCTGTGTTTATCTATAGAGCAGGATAGATGATGCATTGTGCCATTGATACCTACAGTGAGGTAAAAAAAAGTATTTGATCCCCTGCTGATTTTGTACGTTTGCCCACTGACAAAGAAATGATCCGTCTATAATTTTAATGGTAGGTTAATTTGAACAGTGAGAGAGTGTTCAAAAAATCCAGAAAAACGCTTGTCAAAAATGTTATGAATTGATTTGCATTTTAATGAGGGAAATATGTATTTGACCCCTCTGCAAAACATGACTTAGTACTTGTTGGCAAAACCCTTGTTGGCAATCACAGAGGTCAGATGTTTCTTGAAGTTGGCCACCAGGTTTGCACACATCTCAGGAGGGATTTTGTCCCACTCCTCTCTGAAGATCTTCTCCAAGTCATTAAGGTTTCGAGGCTGATGTTTGGCAACTCGAACCTTCAGCTCCCTCCACAGATTTTCTACGGGATTAAGGTCTGGAGACTGGCTAGGCCACTCCAGGACCTTAATGTGCTTCTTCTTGAGCCACTCCTTTGTTGCCTTGGCCGTGTGTTTTGGGTCATTGTCATACTGGAATACCCATCCACGACCCATTTTCAATGCCCTGGCTGAGGGAAGGAGGTTCTCACCCAAGATTTAACAGTACATGTCCCCGTCCATCGTCCCTTTGATGTGGTGTAGCTGTCCTGTACCCTTAGCATAAAAACACCCCCAAAGCATAATGTTTCCACCTTCATGTTTGACGGTGGGGATGGTGTTCTTAGGGTCATAGGCAGCATTCCTCCTCCTCCAAACATGGCGAGTTGAGTTGATGCCAAAGAGCTCCATTTTGGTCTCATCAGACCACATCACTTTCACCCAGTTGTCCTCTGAATCATTCAGATGTTCATTGGCAAACTTCAGACGGGCATGTATATGTGCTTTCTTGAGCAGGGGGACCTTGCGGGCGCTGCAGGATTTCAGTCCTTCATGGCGTAGTGTGTTACCAATTGTTTTCTTGGTGACTATTGTCCCAGCTGCCTTGAGATCATTGACAAGATCCTCCCATGTAGTTCTGGAATGATTCCTCACCGTTCTCATGATCATTGCAACTCCACGAAGTGAGATCTTGCATGGAGCCCCAGGCCGAGGCAGATTGACAGTTCTTTTGTGTTTCTTCCATTTGCGAATAATCGCATCAACTGTTGTCACGTTCTCACCAAGCTGCTTGGCGATGGTCTTGTAGCCCATTCCAGCCTTGTGTAGGTCTACAATCTTGTCCCTGACATCCTTGGAGAGCTCTTTGGTCTTGGCCATGGTGGAGAGTTTGGAATCTGATTGCTTCTGTGGACAGGTGTCTTTTTTACAGGTAACGAACTGAGATTAGGAGCACGAAGTGCAAAATTAGCAGGGGACCAAATACTTTTCCCCTCACTGTATATATTAGTGTCAAAACACTTTGAAAATATTATATTCCAGAAAACAGACGTTCAAATTGGGGCCCTTGCTAGAATGTAACATCTTCAAGATGAAACAGTAAATAGAAATAGTAATTCTGTAGTTGGGGGACAACAATATCCTTTAATATGGGGCGGCAGGTAGCCTAGTTAGGGCGTTGGGCCAGTAACTGCTAGAGTGAATCCCCGAGCTGACAAGAATCGTTCTGCCCCTGAACAAGGCAGTTAACCCACTGTTCCTATGCCGCCATTATAAATAAGAATTTGTTCTTAACTGACTTGCCTAGTTAAATAAAGGTTATATTAAATACATTTAAAATAAAAATATCAGAGCTGCACGAATACAGAATAACCTGCTGTATTTACAGACTGTTATTGCCACAGTCTTCCAGGGGGATAGAAACACCAACTGATCAAATATTTTACTGGCAGTGACAGGGCGCCGAGCTGGACATGGAAAAATTAGTCAAATCAATCTAGGCATAATGAGATCAAATAGAGCTTTTAAAAAACAACATTTGATCACTTTACTTGAGGATATCTGTATTGATACATACAGCCTTCAGATAGCCAACCCTCCATGTGTTACACCTTCTCCTTTTCTATACCACACATTATATATTGCCAGCAGCATACCACCCTCTATCTCACTGCTGGCCTGCTTCTGAAGCTAAGACAGGGTTGGTCCTAGTCAGTCCCTGGATGGGAGACCAGATGCTGCTGGAAGTGGTATTGGAGGGCCAGTAGGAGGCACCCTTTCCTATGGTCTCAAAAATATATATCCCAATGCCCCAGGGAAGTGATTGGGCACATTGCCGTGTGCCGTCTTTTAGATGGGACGTTAAACGGGTGTCCTGACAGTCTGTGGTCACTAAAGGTCATATTGCACTTATTGTAAGAGTAGGGGTGTTAACCCTGGTGTCCTGGCTAAATTCCCAATCTGGCCTTCATACCATCATAGTCACCTAATCATCGCCAGTTTACAATTGGCTCATTCATCCCCTGGAACTATTCCCCAGGTCATTGCTGTAAAAAAGAATGTGTTCTCAGTTAACTTACTGGGCAAAAAAAAATAACCCAATTAATTTACATGCTGTTGGGTCTTTAACTGGGTGTCCTGTTTTGGGGTATTGCACCATCAAAGTGGTTGTTAGTCCACTCACACACATAAAAGTTTTACGTGTTACTGTAGCTTTGTTGCCAACCTTACTTTGCTACCTGACAACTTTACGTTTTTTTCTTTTTAGTTTCCGTTTATATTTTAGTTTTTCCCTCACTCCACTTTTTTTCTTTCAACTTTTCCCCTCCGGATGCTTTATCTGGACGTGGTTCGTCAGGACCTCCAACAGCCGAAGCTAAGTAGTAACATTAACATGATGCCATCTAAATTGCAGTCGCTGTACTCATAATATACAGGGGAACAGTCGCCTTACGGCGAGGATAGCTGTGCTGCAAGCCCAGCTTCAGACGCAATTGTTAGGCAAGGGTAATTTCAGTGTAGGAAAGGATGAAACAGCGTCTTTGCCACCAGTAAGTACATATAGTAGTATAAATCTCCTCGCAGGGTCCTCGCAGCCGGACAACTTTCTCATGGCTTCTGGAGGGAAATGCTGTAGGAATGCTCAACCGGTGTCGCTCATTCAGCCGACAGAACCTTTCAACCGGTTTTCCCCATTAAGCATTGAGTCTGAGGCCGAGCCTTCTCTTGGGGGTCTGAGACGCCGAAGCCTCCCACCATTAGCTCTGACAAATTGAAAACGCTAGGTCATTGGCGACTCCATTACCCGCAGTATTAGACTTAAAAAGAATCATCCAGCGATCATACACTGTTTACCAGGGGGCAGGGCAGCCGACGTTAAGGCTAATCTGAAGATGGTGCTGGCTAAAGCTAAAACTGGCGAGTGTAGAGAGTATAGAGATATTGTTATCCATGTCGGCACCAACGATGTTAGGATGAAACAGTCAGAGGTCACCAAGCGCAACATAGCTTCAGCGTGTAAATCAGCTAGAAAGATGTGTCGGCATCGAGTAATTGTCTCTGGCCCCCTTCCAGTTAGGGGGAGTGATGAGCTCTACAGCAGAGTCCCACAACTCAATTGCTGGTTGAAAACTGTTTTCTGCCCCTGCCAAAAGATAGAATTTGTAGATAATTGGCCCTCTTTCTGGGACTCACCCACAAACAGGACCAAGCCTGGCCTGCTGAGGAGTGACGGACTCCATCCTAGCTGGAGGGGTGCTCTCATCTTATCTACCAACATAGAGCCCTGTCTAACTCCTCTAGCTCCACAATGAAATAGGGTGCAGGCCAGGCTGTTAGCCAGCCTGCCAGCTTAGTGGAGTCTGCCACTAGCACAGTCAGTGTAGTCAGCTCAGCTATCACCATTGAGACCGTGTCAGTGCCTCGACCTAGGTTGGGCAAAACTAAACATGGCGGTGTTCGCCTTAGCAATCTCACTAGTATAAAGACCTCCTCCATTCCTGCCATTATTGAAAGAGATTGTGATACCTCACATCTCCAAATAGGGCTACTTAAAACCTGTTGCGACGACCAAACCCGGATCCGGGATTCCTAAGCTCATTACCATAACGCAACGTTAACTATTCATGAAAATCGCAAATGAAATGAAATAAATATGCTAGCTCTCAAGCTTAGCCTTTTGTTAACAACACTGTCATCTCAGATTTTCAAAATATGCTTTTCAACCATAGGAAAACAATCATTTGTGTAACAGTAGCTAGCTAGCGTAGCATTTAGCGTTAGCATTAGCGTTAGCATTTAGCAGGCAACTATCACAAAAACAAGTAAAGCCTTCAAATAAAATAACTTACCTTTGAAGAACTTCTGATGTTTTAAATGAGGAGACTCTCAGTTAGATAGCAGATGCTCAGTTTTTCCAAAAAGATTCTTTGTGTATTAGAAATAGCTCCGTTTTGTACATCACATTTGGCTACCAAAAAAAAAAAAAAAAAAAAAAAAAAAACGAAAATTCAACTTTTTTCCAAATTAACTCCATAATATCGACTGAAACATGGCAAACGTGGTTTAGAATCAATCCTCAAGGTGTTTTTCCACATATCTCTTCAATGATATATCCTTCGTGGAAGCCTGGTTTCTCCTTGCTCTCAAATGGAAAAATAATTGCACCTGGCTTTACGCTCCAATTTCGACGCAGGGACACCAGGCGGACACTTGGAAAATGTAGTCTCTTATGGTCAATCTTCCAATGATATGCCTACAAATACGTCACAATGCTGCTAACACTTTGGGGGAACTACAGAAAGTGTAGGCTCATTCCTTGCGCAATCACAGCCATATAAGGAGACAATGGAAAACAGAGCTTCAGAAATTCTGCTCATTTCCTGGTTGACGCATCATCTTGGTTTCGCCTGTAGAATGAGTTCTGGGGCACTTACAGACAATATCTTTGCAGATTCTGAAACTTCAGAGTGTTTTCTTTCAAAAACTGTCAAGAATATGCATAGTCGAGCATCTTTTCGTGACAAAATATCGCGCTTAAAACGGGAACGTTTTTTATCCAAAAATGAAATAGCGCCCCTAGAGATCAAAGAGGTTAATGTTAGATCCCTCACTTCAAAGGCAGTTATAGTCAATGAACTAATCACTGATCATAATCTTGATGTGATTGGCCTGACTGAAACATGGCTTAAGCCTGATGAATTTACTGTGTTAAATGAGGCCTCACCTCCTGGTTACACTAGTGACCATATCTTCAGTGCATCCCACAAAGGCGGAGGTGTTGCTAACATTTACGATAGCAAATTTCAATTTACAAAAAAATAAATGACGTTTTCGTCTTTTGAGCTTCTAGTCATGAAATCTATTCAGCCTACTCAATCACTTTTTATAGCTACTGTTTACAGGACTCCTGGGCCATATACAGCGTTCCTCACTGAGTTCCCTGAATTCCTATCGGACCTTGTAGTCATAGCAGATAATATTTTTTTTGTGATTTTAATATTCACATGGAAAAGTCCACAGACCCACTCCAAAAGGCTTTCGGAGCCATCATCGACTCAGTGGGTTTAGTCCAACATGTCTCTGGACCTACTCACTGTCACAGTCATACTCTGGACCTAGTTTTGTCCCATGGAATAAATGTTGTGGATCTTAATGTTTTTCCTCATAATCCTGGACTATTGGACCACCATTTTATTACGTTTGCAATCGCAACAAATAATCTGCTCAGACCCCAACCAAGGAGCATCAAAAGTCGTGCTATAAATTCTCAGACAACACAAAGATTCCTTGATGCCCTTCCAGACTCCCTCTGCCTACCCAAGGACGTCAGAGGACAAAAATCAGTTAACCACCTAACTGAGGAACTCAATTTAACCTTGCGCAATACCCTAGATGCAGTTGCACCCCTAAAAACTAAAAACATGTCATAAGAAACTAGCTCCCTGGTATACCGAAAATACCCAAGCTTGAAAAGACAGTACCGTGCAGCATCGAAGAGCCCTCACTGCTGCCTGATCATCCTATTTCCAACTTAATTGAGGAAAATAAGAACAATCCTAAATTTATTTTTGATACTGTCGCAAAGCTAACTAAAAAGCAGCATTCCCAAAGTAAGGATGGCTTTCACTTCAGCAGTAGTAAATTCATGAACTTCTTTGAGGAAAAGATCATGATCATTAGAAAGCAAATTACGGACTCCTCTTTAAATCTGCGTATTCCTCCAAATCTCAGTTGTCCTGAGTCTGCACAACTCTGCCAGGACCTAGGATCAAGAGAGACGCTCAAGTGTTTTAGTACTATATCTCTTGACACAATGATGAAAATAATCATGGCCTCTAAACCTTCAAGCTGCATACTGGACCCTATTCCAACTAAACTACTAAAAGAGCTGCTTCCTGTGCTTGGCCCGCCTATGTTGAACATAATAAACAGCTCTCTATCCACCAGATGTGAACCAAACTCACTAAAAGTGGCAGTAATAAAGCCTCTCTTGAAAAAGCCAAACCTTGAAAATATAAAAATCTATCGGCATATATCGAATCTTCCATTCCTCTCAAAACATTTAGAAAAAGCTATTGCGCAGCAACTCACTGCCTTCCTGAAGACAAACAATGTATACGAAATGCTTCAGTCTGGTTTTAGACCCCATCATAGCACTGAGACTGCACTTGTGAAGGTGGTAAATTACCTTTTAATGGCATCAGACCGAGGCTCTGTCTTCGTGCTCCTAGACCTTAGTGCTGCTTTTGATACCATCGATCACCACATTCTTTTGGAGAGATTGGAACGCCAAATTGGTCTACACAGACAAGTTCTGGCCTGGTTTAGATCTTATCTGTCGGAAAGATATCAGTTTGTCGGTGTTCCTAAAGGTTCAGTTTTAGGACCACTATTATTTACCTCTTGGGGATGTCATTGGAAAACATAATTTTAACTTTCACTGCTATGCGGATGACACACAGCTGTACATTTCAATTAAACATGGTGAAGCCCCAAAATTGCCCTCGCTAGAAGCCTGCGTTTCAGACATAAGGAAGTGGATGGCTGCAAAACTCGGACAAAACAGAGATGCTTGTTTTAGGTCCCAAGAAACAAAGAGATCTTCTGTTGAAACTGACAATTAATCTTGATGGTTGTACAGTCGTCTCAAATAAAACTGTGAAGGACCTCAGCGTTACTCTGGACCCTAATCTCTCTTTTGACGAACATATCAAGACTGTTTCAAGGACAGCTTTTTTCCATCTACGTAACATTGCAGAAATCAGAAACTTTGTCCAAAAATTATGCAGAAAAATTAATCCATGCTTTTGTTACTTCTAGGTTAGACTACTGCAATGCTTTACTTTCCGGCTAAAGCACTAAATAAACTTCAGTTAGTGCTAAATACGGCTGCTAGAATCCTGACTAGAACCAAATAATTTGATCATATTACTCCAGTGCTAGCCTCCCTACACTGGCTTCCTGTTAAGGCAAGGGCTGTTTTACAGCTAACCCACAAAGCATTACATGGGCTTGCTCCTACCTATCTTTCTGATTTGGTCCTGCCGTACATACCTACACGTACGCTACGGTCACAAGACGCAGGCCTCCTAATTGTCCCTAGAATTTCTAAGCAAACAGCTGGAGGCAGGGCTTTCTCCTATAGAGCTCAATTTTTATGGAATGGTCTGCCTACCCATGTGAGAGACGCAGACTCGGTCTCAACCTTTAAGTCTTTACTGAAGACTCCTCTCTTCAGTGGGTCATATGATTGAGTTAGGTCTGGCCCAGGAGTGTGAAGGTGAACGGAAAGGCTCTGGAGCCTTTGCTGCCTCTGCCTGGCCGGTTCCCCTCTCTCCACTGGGATTCTCTGCCTCTAACCCTATTACAGGGGCTGAGTCACTGGCTTACTGGTGCTCTTTCATGCCGTCCCTAGGAGGGGTGCGTCACTTGAGTGGGTTGAGTCACTGACGTGATCTTCCTGTCTGGGTTGGCGCCCCCCCCTGTGGCGGAGATCTTTGTGGGCTATACTCGGCCTTGTCTCAGGATGGTAAGTTGGTGGTTGAAAATATCCCTCTAGTGGTGTGGGGGCTGTGCTTTGGCAAAGTGGGTGGGGTTATATCATTCCTGTTTGACCTGTCCGGGGGTATCATCGGATGGGGCCACAGTGTCTCCTGACCCCTCCGGTCTCAGCCTCCAGTATTTATGCTGCAGTAGTTTATGTGTCGGGGGTCTAGGGTCAGTTTGTTATATCTGGAGTACTTCTCCGGTCTTATCCGGTATCCTGTGTGAATTTAAGTATGCTCTCTCTAATTCTCCACAGTCCACCTGGACGTGCTGCTGCTTCAGTTTCAACTGTTCTGTCTGCGGCTATGGAACCCTGACCTGTTCACTGGACGTGCTACCTGTCCCAGACCTGCTGTTTTCAACTCTCTAGAGACAGCAGGAGCGGTAGAGATACTCTTAATGATCGGCTATGAAAAGCCAACTGACATTTACTCCTGAGGTGCTGACTTGCTGCCCCCTCGACAACTACTGTGATTATTATTATTTGACCATGTTGGTCATTTATGAACATTTGAACATCTTGGCCATGTTCTGTTATAATCTCCACCCGGCACAGAAGAGGACTGGCCACCCCTTATAGCCTGGTTCCTCTCTAGGTTTCTTCCTAGGTTTTGGCCTTTCTAGGGAGTTTTTCCTAGCCACCGTGCTTCTACACCTGCATTGCTTGCTGTTTGGGGTTTTTCGGCTGGGTTTCCGTACAGCACTTTGAGATATCAGCTGATGTAAGAAGGGCTATATAAATAAATTTGATTTGATGATTTGAACAACAGTTCCTGCCCTCCTTAGGGACCCTAGAACAGACGACTTGCTTCCCTCTGACAAACCTAGATGGGCTGGATAGGAGAGGAAAGAGCCCTGCTCCATGTCATTATATCGCCAGCTGTGTTACCGTGGCCAAGGCGTCACACTCAACATTGGAATTACCCTGACAACATTGCCGGGTTCCCCAGAGTTGCACCCATGGTAACTACAAGTCTCCCCAATAAAACAGAAAGGCAGACGTACTTGTAAGAGTGAGAATCCCTCCCTCCCTCCTTGCCTCCCTCCCTCCAATGGGAGATGGAAAGCAGCTGTTCCAGTGTCTAGCTGGGGCTGTTTCAACAGCCACATCGGATTACTGTCAGAGAGGTTTGCTAAATAATTTCCCCAGTCGTAAGAGCTACAGTATGTACCAAAGACTTCGTTAATCTTAAGTAAACAAGCAATTTCCTTTGCCCAATTTATTGTTTGTCCTCTCTCACACTCAATCTCTCTCTCTCCCTGGATTTTGCAAACACCTGGACCGTTATCTTTCATTCAAAGCAGAAAGATGTTTAGAGTTAGTTTACTTCATGAATAAAAAAAATAATAAAACACCTTTCATTGTCTGAATACAAGACAAGAAAGGAGGTTACTTACTGTATTAATGTTTTGAGTGTAAACCAGTCTTGTGGATAAACAACTTCACTGTTTACAATTGATCCTGGACACAATAGATCATGAACACATTTAAGATTCTGCTAAATATAGCGTATTTAGTGCGTATTTAATGCATATTTATTACAGCATATTTAATGCTGTTTGATGGAAAGTGCATCAAACAGCAAAACATAAAAAACCCATTCACTCTAAAACAACAACATGCCAATGTAAGAAAGAGTTACTGTCTAAGATAGTGGCCGATTCCCCTCTGCTCAAATCTCTGCTACAAACATCAATATTACATTACAACCCATCCGTCTCAACACAGCAGCCGGCCTGCTGGTCCATGTCTTAAATATTTGAATCCTGGCACTAGTACAATTGTTACGGCTGTCGTCGGAATGAGACCAAGGCGCAGCGTGGTAGGCGTACATTTTGAATTTATTAAATGAACAAACCAAAAAAAACAAGAAATATAAACGACACATAAAGTAATGGAGCGCTAAACCAGCAACTAACAAAAACAAGATCCCACCACAGAAAGTGGGGAAAAGGGCTGCCTAAGTATGATCCCCAATCAGAGACAACGATAGACAGCTGCCTCTGATTGGGAACCATAGTCGGCCAAAAACAAAGAAATAGACAACATAGAATGCCCACCCCAAATCACACCCTGACCTAACCAAATAGAGAAATAAAACAGCTCTCTAAGGTCAGGGCGTGACAACAATACAATATATTATTTACTGTGAAAGGCCAGCCTCCGAGTGACAACTAACAAAGGGAGGTCTAAACTGAATTGTTGCTGTGTATTAAACAGAAGAAACAACACTGAGGTTCCAGATGTACACACACACACAGGCACGCACACACACACACACGTATGCAAAGTAAAACACACACACACACACTTAAACCCACACGCTCAAGCAAACTCTGACCTTTGGCCACCACAGCACAGGGCCATCGTACCCATAATGCACTACTGTAACAACATGTGACAGAGTCCAGATGGTATCTCTGAGGATACAGCTACAGTCAAGGATCAGGATCAGGCAGGAGGAGCATTGGAGAGCGCTTTAACAATGGAACAACCATAGGCAATAGTCACACATTCACAGCAGGGCATTGATGTTAACTTCAAAATATCTTTAACCATCAAAGTCTCCCAAAAAAACTGGGTCTCCCATTTCAGTCTTTTCTCAAACGGGTTTATACTATTCTGAGCGGCTGTGTGAGCTGGAAAATCCACCGTGATGACTCAAAGCAAAGAAGCCCTGTGTTTATAGTACTGAATCAAAGATGGTCAATGTGATACCTACTCCTGTTAGGAAGCTAAACATTCACTGAGAATACAAGTCTTGGAAAATGCACAGGAAACAAAGGTGCATACATTATGTTAATCTGAAACTGGTGCAGCACAACATGGAATGAGAAGCAGATGCCATTGCATTACCTTGATGAAAAGGCGTTTTGCTTTACAATGAAGGCTGTAAGCATGAAATACTGAGTGCTGTGCTGGATCAGGGAGGAAAGGAAAAAGGTATGCTGTATGTACTGTATGCCTACTGGTTTACAACACAGAAAACACAGTATACAAAATAGAATACAATACAACCTCACATGGGCATACAAATCAAATTCCCCATGTCCTTGTTGTAATAACAAAGGCACAGAAACAGACAGGCTCTCACTGAATGACCAGAAGACATGCCACTCAATGGGAGAGCATATAGCCTTTAGTGGCTGGGTAGTCTTAACCCACATAGTCTGTCATGAACCATCCATCACCTTTGAGAGAAACTGATAAGTGGCTGGCTGTGCTACCGGAGAATAAAAAACAAACCCACTGTGATCTCCATCCACCCCCACTCATTCCACTAGGTAGCAGCCAACGTTATTGCTAACAAAAACACGGTAAATTGTGTATTGCGTACAGTTCTCTGTGAAAAAGCAACATCGCCAGTGGGATGAGTTGGTGTAATTCAACGTAAAATTAGTGGTTGTGATATTCAGATTTTTTTTCTAGGCCATGATAAATGATAAATGATGCAGCGGAATGCGTCAGCAAGCAACACATTGTCTGGTACATAGTTGAACACAAATGGAAATAGCAGCATGAATAACTTAATCTATTACGCAGGAAAGACAAGTGCTTTCATTTGGAAAAATAAAACAAATAAACAAAGAATAAGTTGAAATATCAGTGACCAGATAAAAGGATTGGCATTTATTGGACAAATGACTCTCATTACAATTATAAATACACTGTGAATTTCTCATAAGAATTCTTCATAAATGAGACATTACTGTACTTGTAATTAACTAAGTGCGCGTGCCTACCATGTTGTAGTGTAGGTAGTAAAGGAGAGAAGAGGAGCTGCAGAGTACTCTATAGAGTGCTCTATATTCTGCTCATCTCTCATTTTTGGGTATTACATAATGCCATTGCAAAAATGTTGTCTATCGCTCACCATCTCACCCCACTTCTCCCCATCTCACACTCACTCAATCACTCAAGCCCACACACACACACAGATGCACACACACACACCATCTGTTCCTCCTGCACTCTGTGCCCTGCGGCCTGTGAAGTGCATTGGCCCTACCTGGCTCCAGCTCCAGAGAGAGAGAGAGAGATGGGAGGTCTACTCTGCTCTCTTTTCCCGCTATGTGCCCTAAAGCTCTGGGCTTTAACTGTAAAACTCTGATCTGAATAGACTGCCCTCATTTTTTTTTTACCTTTATTTAACTAGGCAACAAATTCTTATTTACAATGAAAGCCTACCCCGGCCAAACCCAGACGACACTGAGACAATTGTGCGCTGCTCTATGGGACTCCCAATCACAACCGGATGTGAAACAGCCTGGATTCGACCAGGGACTGTAGTGATGCCTCTTGCAATGAGATGCAGTGACTTAGACTGCTGCGCCATAATGGTGCTGAATCTGAGGGTGGGAACCAGACAAGCAGCTAGGCTTGACATGACTTTCAAAGGAAAGACAAGCTGAGTGCCGATTGAAGAATTGAATTGAATTCTAGCAATTATGAAAGATCAATGCAACTATAGTGCTGTAAATGCATTTAAGATGCTTGCTTTTGTGTAGGAGGGAAACGGCTAAGTGGCTTCAAACTCTGACATTTAGTTTTAGTCTAAAAGTAAATGGTGGAATCCTCCAGGTAATTCATAGGGTAATTCAATAGATTAAGGCTTGAAAGATGTGCAAGGACAGAGTAGGTACATTATCAGATACCTATTCTTCCGCATAGAGGAAACATAATAGCACTCAAGACATGTTCTCTTTCCTGGCCTAAGTGAAGACTGCAACATTCAATATTTATAGAGAGCAGCACATGGAATAGAGTCATGATCCCTTCATATCCTGTTTATGCTCTGTGTGTGTGTGTGTGTGTGTGTGTGTGTGTGTCAGTGTTTAGCATATCACGTGATTTTCTTTGCCACTCTAACCATTACCCTAACATGACAAAATACTTTTCAGTTGTCTTTGTAGGGCTGTATTCCTCCTTATGGCTCGCCAGAAGGGGGCCACCCTTCAGAGCATGGTTCCTCTCTAGGTTTCTTCCTAGGTTCCTGGCTTTCTTGGGAGATTTTCCTAGCCATCGTGGCTCTACATCTGCATTGCTTGCTCTCTGGGTTCTGTATAAGCACTTTGTGACATCTGCCGATGTAAAAAGGGTTTTATAAATACATTAAATTGACTGACTTACCAAAGAGCCTGCGGTGGAATATGAACTTCCCGGCAAACATTCCGGTGACAATGGCCATCAGCCACGAGATGACTTTGAGGACGCTCCATCCTCCACCAGGGTACTTGTTCACTATGAAGGAGAAGCAGTTTCCCACCACGATCATGTGAGCCTCTGTCTGGCTGTGGGAGACAGGGTCCTCAGCAAAGATAAGGAAGTTGCAGAAAGTGACGAGGTAGGCCACAAACAGACGAGACCAGGGGTGCTGGAAATAGTACCGCAAACAGGGATCTATATCCATTTTGAAGGACCCCAAGCCACAGTCCACCTGAAGAGGGAGAGAATATTGTTGCCTGAGTGAAATCTGCAACAGATTACAGTGGAAATATTACAGAGTTCATGAGATTACAGAGGAAAAACTAGAGACGTCCGTCCAGACTGAGATTATTCTAAATTCAGACGACTCAGATTATTCTGTAGCGTGATCACCACGCTAAGAGCAGCAGGACAGACAAGTGGTCTATCATCCAGACTGAGATTATCTGAAAAACGTCTATCAGTCAGGTCAACAGTGTAGTTTCAGAGCATCATTATGGTCATCTACTCCTCAAATGGTTTCAGATTTGTATTTATTTTACATTTCTCTTCCTTTAAATCTAGTATTTCGCCAGGGATGACCTTTGACGTCAGAGGTTTTCCAGAGACCATTCACTCAATCAATAAAATTATCTAAAGATACACTGTCACACAAGGCAGTCTCTTGGAGCTGCCTCACATTCACTGCCTAGCTGTTTGTCTGGTTCCCACCCTCAGATTTATCACCATCATGCTGATATTTTGGTTCCACTGCCAGGCAGTGCTTGGGTCGGTTCTCAACAGGACAGTGAGCCCACTGTATTTTCAAATCTGTGGACAATTATTTGCTCCAGGACTCCACCTCGTCACTCACTCACTGCCGTGCACATTCTTGGCGGTCTCAAATATTTTCCCTCCGGTCTCCTCCGACCCTGTTTCCTAAAATATCCATACTGGGAATTTGTATGATGATGTAAAGCCCCAGATATAGAGCAGTGTCAAATTGGGCTATGTGGATATTACATTTCACCAGCATCATGTTTGTCTTGGTATAATGTGCCACCCTAGGTGTTGTTGATGTTATGACTCAGGGGAGGTTTATAACAAATAAGTTAACATATGGATTTTGTTAAGATGGTCATACCAAGGCAGTTTTAGCTACTTGATTTAGAATTTTAGGACCCCTTTAGTTATAAAATATATATAAAAACATTTTATGATGAAACATTGAATTTGGCCTTACTGCTATCAGCCCATGGCCCATTGAATAACACATTCAGACATGGAAAAACAGATAGTCAAAAATTTTATCAAAAGGAAGTTTGTTTTAAAGTGTCTGTTCTACACTACATGGCCAAAAGTAGGTGGACACCCATTCAAATGAGTGGATTTTGCTATTTCAGCCACACCCGTTGCTGACAGGTGTATAAAATCGAGCATGCAGCCATGCAATGTCCATAGACAAACAATGGAAGTAGAATGGCCGTACTGAAGAGCTCAGTGACTTTTAACGTGGCACCGTCATAGGATGCCACCTTTCCAACAAGTCAGTTTGTAAAATGTCTGGAGCAACAACGGCTCAGCCGCAAAGTGGTAAGCCACATAAGCTCAAAGAATGGGACTGCCGAGTGCTGATACACGTAGTGCATCAAAATCGTCTGTCCTCAGTTGCAACACTCACTACCGAGTTCCAAATACTGTAGCCTCTGGAAGCACCGTCAGCACAAGAACTGTTCGTCGGGAGCTTCATTAAATGAGTTTCTATGGCCGAGCAGCTGCACACAAGCCTAAGATCACCATGCGCAATGCCAAGCGTCGGCTGGAGTGGTGTAAAGCTCGCTGCCATTGGACTGGAGCAGTGGAAACACGGTCTCTGGAGTGATGAATCAGGCTTCACCATCTGGCGGTCCAACTGACAAATCTGAGTTTGGAGGATGCCAGGAGAACCCAACCTGTCTGAATGCATAGTGTTAACTGTAAAGTTTGGTGGAGGAGGAATAATGGTCTGGGGCTGTTTTTGGTTCGGGTTAGGCCCCTTTGTTCCAGTGAAGGGAAATCTTAACACTACAGCATACAATGACATTCTAGAACACCTTTGGGTTGAATTGAAACGCCGACTGTGAGCCAGGCCTAATCACCCAACATCAGTGCCCGAACTCACTAATGCTCTTGTGGCTGAATGGAAGTAAGTCCTCACAGCAATGTTCCAACAGCTAGTGGAATGCCTTCCCAGAAGAGTGGAGGCTATTATAGCGGCAAAGGGGGGACAACTCCATATTAATGCACATGATATTGGAATGAGATGTTTGACAAGCATGTGTCCACATTTATATATTTTTTTCACCTTTATTTAACCAGGTAGGCTAGTTGAGAACAAGTTCTCATTTTCAACTGCAACCTGGCCAAGATAAAGCAAAGCAGTGCGACATAAACAACACAGAGTTACACATGGGATAAACAAGCGTACAATAGATAAATCTGTATACAGTGTGTACAAATGAAGTAAGGAGGTAAGGCAATAAATATGCCAATAGTGGAGAAGTAATTACAATTTAGCAATTTACACTGGAGTGATATGTGCAGATGAGGATGTGCAAATAGAAATACTGGTGTGCAAAAGAGCAGAAAAACATACTTTTGGTCATGTAGTGTATATCTGAGCGATATAAGAAAGATCAGGAAAGTATTATATATTTTTTACCCGTATTTAACCCCTTTTTAGGCACAAAACTACTTCCATATACACTGAGCATACAAAACATTAAGAAAACCGGCTCTTTCCATGATATAGGTAGATTGCATTGACCAGGTGAAAGCTATGATCCCTTATTGATGTCACTTGTTAAATCCACTCCAATCAGTAGGGATTGAGTATTATCTGAGATGGGCTAAATGGGCCCTGTCATTGGACACAGCACCGCTGTTGTGCCGATGGGGAGATGCATCTGTGTATCCAGTTCATCAAATTAATAGAGTCGATGTCTGCGCCCACGCGGAAACTTAATTAGCATAATTAAGTTAGCATAGCATTATATATATATATATAATACTCTATCCATATGCTTTATCAATCTCGAATGGAATTATCTGATTACAAAATTGAAACCTACCTCAGTGCACAATGGTGTGTGCACGGCAACTACATATTGATTTAATAAGAAAGCATCCCCTTGATATGGATAGGCCTACAGACACACACTCCACGCACTTACCTGTTCCACGCTTCTTTGCGTTTCCCTCTCAAAAAGTACTGTCAAAACGAGAAGCCCCGCTCCCGCACGGCTCTCTCTCCTGCCTATCATGCCCGGCGAGCCGACAGCGGCGCTCTAATCATCGTAACGACGAGAGCTGAATCGGTTGAGGCGGGATTATCCATGCTATCTGTTGTTGCTAAAAACAGATGCACCCCCAAATCCTCTGCCATTGTGTTGGCTGTCCATGCAACGGCGTGGCAGGGCAGCGAGGCGCTGCTTTGCACCGCCGGAGCGGCTCGCAGTTTTCTATGTGTGATGATGATGGAGAGTCGCGCGATGGCTGGATGCTTCTATCCCCACGACTGGCGCATACCATCAGTGCATTGCAATGTAACTGCAATATAACAAACACATTGAGTTTCCCACTGATGGCAGGGTGATGTTCATAGAGCATACAAATATTTATTTTTATATACAGAGGGGAATGCGTATACCCCTTTCTGTGTTTGCAAACATTGTCGCACGAGGGCGAAGGAAGCACGCTGGTGGCAGAACACCGAGGAGTTCTTATAGAACGCCAGCAAATTTAGGGTGATTTACATGCTAAAATAGGGTTCTGAGTTAAATAATGTTCTGGTTATAAAAAACGAAGGAATTATATTCCTCGTCTCATTAAAACATACACTACATTACCAAAATGTGGACACCTGGTCCTCAAACATCTCATATTCCAAAATCATCGGCATTAATATGGAGTTGGTCCCCCTTTGCTACTATAACAGCCTCCACAGTGCTGCGGGGACATACTTCCATTCAGCCACAAGAGCATTAGTGAGGTCTGGCACTAATGTTGGGCGATTAGGGCTGGCTTGCAGTCATTGTTCCAATTCTTCCCAAAGGTGTTGGGGATGAGGGCCTTCCCCAAAATGTTGCAACAAAGTTGGAAGCACAGAATCGTCTAGAATGTCATTGTATTCTGTATCGTTAAGATTTCCCATCTCTGGAACTAAGCGGCCTGGACCATGAAAAACAGCCACAGACTATTATTCCTGGTCCACCAAACTATAAAGTTGGCACTATGCATTCCGGCAGGTAGCGTTCTCCTGGCATCTGCCAAACCCATATTTGTCTGTTGGACTGCCAGATGGTGAAGCATGATTCATCACTCCAGAGAACACGTTTCCACTGTTCCAGAGTCCAATGGCAGCGAGCTGCTCCATTTCATGAAGCTCGCAACAAACAGTTATTGTGCTGACATTGCATCCAGAGGCAATTTGGAACTCGGTAGTGAGTGTCACAACCGAAGACAGACGATTTTACGAGATACGCGCTTCAGCACTTGGGGGTGCCTTTCTGTGAGCTTGTGTGGCCTACCACTTCACAACTGAGCCATTGTTGCTCCTAGATGTTTCCACTTCACAAAAACAGCACTTACAGTTGACTGGGGCAGCTCTAGCAGGGGCAGAAATTTGATGAACTGACTTGTTGGAAAGGTGGCACCCTATGATGGTGCCATGTTGAAAGTCACTGAGCTCTTCAGTAAGGCCATTCTACTGCCAATGTTTGTCTATGGAGATTGCATGGATTTTATAGCCAAATCCACTCATTTGTCCACATACAATTGTATATATAGGGTATTTTGTAATGGGATGTAATTGTAAATCAAAATGACTGTAAATGGTTTTCTTACTACTCTCACCTTTTTAGAATATTGACATTTTGACAGTGTCCCAGTACTACTGTCAAACTGGGACAACCTATTACTGTCAAACTGGGACACTCCTCTAGGCCATTTTAATGCAGAAAAAATGTTTAGGGGGATTATGAAATACATTTTCTAAAAATGATCAAATGCTAAATGTAATTTTCCTCTAATCTGCTATCAGCTAGCTTGCTAGCAAAAGCTACAGTAGCATAGCATAGCTGCATTTTACTTAGAAAGATATTACCTCACTAACAATAAAAATCCTAGCTGACAATATTCATAACCATACAGTTATATGAAGACTAAAAAAGTTTATTTTGCTGTATTTGACCGTCGTGAAAATATGAATTGTCATTTTTGAGGGATGAGGTCTTTCTGGTTTCATTCAACAACAAAAAATGTCCTCTACAGTGTAGTGCTGAGAATGTTGAGCTGATAGGCCTAGATGAAGCCCATTTTATTTTATTTATAGGATATATAATTACATATAGGCTACATCATAATTATAATCAAGTATAATACTAATAATAACAATGATAATAATAATAGTACATTATAATTCGTAATGTTCCACAAACAATTTACACAAAAAAATGCCACAGGCAGATAGGGCAGCCGTGCTTCTAGCTCCTAAGCAACTGGAGTATTTCGTTGTTTTAATGTATTATTTCTTACATTATTAGCCCAGAATTTTTGTTGTTATTACATACAGACGGGAAGAACTTTTGGATATCAGAGCGACGGTAACTTACCAGCATTACAACCAGGAATACGACTTTCCCGAATCGGATCCTGTGTTCGTAACCCTGAGGGCAATTGAACTGATTCCAGAAGCTGATCTAAAACACAGCCGGAAAAGAAGTATTCAGAGTGGACTTGTAGTCCGACTCAGAAGGCGTGCACACCACCCTCCGCTTCCGAGTATATTACTCGCTAATGTTCAGTCTCTGGATAATAAAGTTGACGAGCTCAAGCCGATGATTTCCTTCCAGAGAGACATCAAGGATTGTAACATACTTTGTTACCCGGAAACATGGTTCTCTTGGGATATACTGTCTGAGTCCGTACAGCCAGTTGGGTTCTCAGTTCATCGCGCAGACAGGAATAGATATCTCTCCGGGAAGAAGGGCGGGGGTGTATGTTTCATGATTAACTACTTAGGGTGTGATTGTGATAACATACAGGAACTCAAGTCCTTGTTTACCCAACCTAGAATACCTCACAATCAAATTCCGACCGTATTAACTCCCAAGAGAATTCTCTTCGGTTATAGTCACATATTCACCCTCAAGCCGATACCACGACAGACTTCAAAGAACTTCACTGGACATTATGCAAACTGGAAACCACATATCCTGAGGCCACATTTATTGTAGCTGGGGATTTTAACAAAGCAAATCTGAGAAAAATGCTACCGAAGTTCTATCAACACATTGACTGTAGTACTCGCGCTGCTAAAACACTTGACCACTGCTACTCCAACTTCTGGGATACCGAACAGGCCCTCCCCTGCCCTCCCTTCGGCAAATCTGGCCACAACTCCATTTTCCTCCTCCCTTTGTATAGGCAGAAACTCAAACAGGAAGTACCAGCGCTAAGGACTATTCAACGCTGGTCTGACCAATCGGAATCCACGCTTCAATATTGTTTGATCATGCGGACTGGGATATGTTCAGGGAAGCTATAAATAACATTGATGAATACACTGATACGGTGACCAAGTTTATCAGGAAGTGTATAGTCACCGAACGTACCCACGGTGACTATTAAAACCTACCCTAACCAAAACTGTGGATAGATGGCAGCATTTGCGCAAAACTGAACGTGCAAACCACTGCATTTAAGGTGACTGGGAATATGCCGAATACGAATAGTGCAGTTATTCCTTCCGTGAGGCAATCAAATAGGCAAAACGTCAGTATAGAGACAAAGTAGAGACATGGCCTGCTACCAAGGACTGTGGGCTCTCCTCTCCGTGTCTGACATAAGTAAGACATTTAAGTGTGTTAACTCTCGCAAGGCTGCCGGCCCAGACGGTATCCCTAGCCGCATTCTCAGAGCATGCACAGAACAGCTGGCTGGAGTGTTTACGGACATATTCAATCTCTCCCTATCCCAGTCTGCTGTCTCCACATGCTTCAAGATGTCCACTATTGTTTCAATACCCCAAAAAACAAAAGAAACTGAACTAAATGACTATCGCCCCGTAACACTCGCTTATGTCATTATGAAGTGCTTTGAGAGACTAGTGAAGGTTATATCACCTCTACCTTACCTTGACACCCTAGACCCACTTCAATTTGCTTACTGCCCCAATAGATCCACAGACGATACAATCGCAATTGCCATCGCTCTGCACACTGCCCTATCCCATCTGGACAAGAGGAATGCCTATGTACTGTAAGAATGCTGTTCATTGACACTAGCTCAGCATTCAACACCATAGTACACTCCAAGCTCATCATTAAGCTCGTGGCCCTGGGTCTGAACCCCGCCCTGTGCAACTGGGTCCTGGACATCCTGATGGGCCACCCCCAGGTGGTGAAGGTAGGAAACCACACCTCCACTTCGCTGATCATCAACATTAGGACCCCACAAGGGTGCGTTCTCAGCCCCCTCCTGTACTCTCTGTTCACCCATGACTGCGTGGCCACGCACACCTTCAACTCAATCATCAAGTTTGCAGATGACACAACAGTAGTAGGCCTGATTACCAACAATGATGAGACAGCCTACAGGGAGGAGGTGAGGGCCCTGGGAGTGTGGTGCCAGGAAAATAACCTCTCACTCAATGTCACCAAAACAAAGGAGCTGATCGTGGACTTCAGGAAACAGCAGAGGGAGCACCCCCCTATCCACTTTGATGGGACCGCAGTGGAGAAGGTGGAAAGTTTCAAGTTCCTCGGCGTACACATCACTGACAAACTGAAATGGTCAACCCACACAGACAGTGTGGTGAAGAAGGTGCAACAGAACATCTTCAACCTCAGGAGGCTGAAGAAATTTGGCTTGGCACCTAAAACCCTTACAAACTTTTACAGATACACAATTGAGAGCATCCTGTTGGGCTGACCGCCTGGTACGGAAACTCCACTGCCCGCAACCGCAGGGCTCACCAGAGGGTGGTGCGGTCTGCCCAACGCATCACCGGGGGAAAACCACCTGCCCTCCTGGACACCTACAGCACCCAATGTCACAGGAATGCCAAAAATATCATTAAGGACAACAACCACCTGAGCCACTGCCTGTTCACCCCGTTAGAAGGGGGAAGGCGAGGTCAGTACAGGTGCATCAAAGCTGGGACTGAGACTGAAAAACAGCTTCTATATCAAGGCCATCAGACTGTTAAATAGCCACCAGTAGCACCTAAGAGGTTGCTGCCATATATGCATAGACTTGAAATCACTGGCCACTTTAATAACGGAATACTAGTCACTTTAATAGTGTTTACATATTTTGCATTACTCATCTCATATGTATACTGTTTTATATTATATTCTACTGTATCTTAGTCTATGCCGCTCTGACATTACTCGTCCAAATATTTATATATTCTTAATTCCATTCCTTTACTTTAGGTTTGTGTGTATTGTTTGTAATGTTGTGAAATTGTTAGATACCACTTGTTCGATATTACTGCACTGTTGGCTCTAGAAACACAAGCATTTCGCTACACCCGCACTAACATCTGCTATTCACGTGTACGTGACCAACAAAATTTGATTGGATTTGATTTAAAGAATGTTTTAATACATTTCATTTGTATTTATAATTCAAGTTTATCATTAAAATATTAAAATGACTAATATACTCTCTGAATTATCCTTCTTTACAATAAAGAATTAAGTGTACCTCTTTGCCAACCAAGGTGTCCCAATTTGCCAGTATCAACTGAAAAAAATGTGGTCTCAGGACAATGAGACCACAACAATGATGACACAACAGTGGTAGGCCTGATCACTGACAACAATGAGACAGCCTATAGGGAGGAGGTCAGAGACCTGACCATGTGGTGCAAGGACAACAACCTCTCCCTCAACGTGATCAAGACAAAGGAGATGATTGTGGACTACAGGAAAAAGAGGACCGAGCACGCCCCCATTCTCATCGACGTGGCTGTAGTGGAGCAGGTTGAGAGCTGCAAGTTCCTTGGCGTACACATCAACAACAGACTAACATGGTCCAAGCACACCAAGACAGTCATGAAGAGGGCACGACAAAACCTATTCCCCCTCAGGAGACTGAAAAGATTTGGCATGGGTCCTCAGATCCTCAAAAGGTTCTACAGCTGCACCATCAAGAGCATCCTGACGGGTTGCATCACTGCCTGGTATGGCAACTGCTCGGCTTCCGACTGCAAGGCACAACAGAGGGTAGTGTGAGCGGCCCAGTACTGTTCTCTTTGCTACCACACGGCAAGAGGTACCGGAGCGCCAAGTATTAGTCCAAGAGGCTTCTAAACAGCTTCTACCCCCAAGCCATAAGACTACTGAACAGCTAATCAAATGGCTACCCAGACTATTTGCTACCCCACCCCCCATGCTGCTGCTACTCTCTGTTATTATCTATGCATAGCCACTTTAACAACCCTACCTGCATGTACAGAATTATCTCAATTACCTCGACACCTGTGCCCCCGCACATTGACACACTGATTCTGTACAAATACCCCATGTATATAGCCCCGCTATTGTTATTCACTGCTGCTCTTTAATGATTTGTTTTTCTTACTTCTTAACTTTTTCTTAATTTGAATTTGTTTAGGTAGTTTCTTAAGACTACATCATTGGTTAAAGGGTTGTAAGTAAGCATTTCACTGTAAGGCTGTATTTGACGCATGTGAAAAATACAATTTGATTTAATTTATCATTGCTAGACAGCCATTTTCAAGTCTTGCCATAGATTTTCAAGCCAATTTAAGTCAAAACTGTAATTAGGCCACTCGGGAACATTCAATGTTATCTTGGTTAGCAACTCTTGTGATTTAGGTTATTGTCCTGTTATTGCTGAAACGTGAATTTGTCTCCCTCTGTCTGTTGGAAAGCACACTGAACAAGGTTTTCCTATTGGATATTTCCTGCTGTATTCCTTTTCTTTTTATCCCCAAAAACTCCATAGTCCTTGCGATGTCAAGCATATCCATAACATGATGCAGCCACCACCATGTTTGAAAATATGAAGAGTGGTACTCGGTGATGTGTGGTGTCGGATTTGCTCCAAAGATAACGCTTTGTATTCAGGACAAAAAGTACATTTCTTTGCCACATTTTGTTGTTGTTTTGGCCCCGTACTCCAGCACTTTGGATTTGAAATGATACAATGAGGTTACTACAAAGTCCTCCCAGTTTAGGGAACCAAAAGTATTGGGAAAAAATCACTTATCTGTGTATTAAAGTAGTCAAAAGTTTTGTGTTTGGTCCCATATTCCAAGCACACAATAATTACATGAAGCTTGTGACTACAAATTTGTTGGATGCATTTGCTGTTTGTTTTGGTTGTTTCAAATAATTTTGTGCCCAATAGAAATGAATGGTAAATAATCTATTGTGTCATGTGTCACTTTTATCGTAAATAAGAATATAATATGTTTCTAAACACTTATGCATTCATGTGGATGCTACCCTGATTATGGATAATTCTGAAAAAATCATAAATATTGATGATTGAGAAAGTTATAGAGGCATAAATATCATATCTAATTTGTATGTCTGTAACTCATTATTCACAATTCATTCAGGATTATCCATAATCATGTTAGCATCCACATGAATGTAGAAGTGTGATGGTGTGGCTGAAATGCCTGGGCTGAATTTTTGTCCCAGTCTGCCCCTGGTAGCATTGCATCACAAACAATAGGCTACATTACAAAAGTTACAAATGTAACATTGTAAATGTAACATTGCATTTCAGTCTAGACTGGAGTGGAAACAATGGAACAAATGTGGCATCCCCTCATGCTAGACAGAGTAGTAACGTTAGACTTCATATATACAGTCATTGGTAGTAGCCTATAAAATAGCTAGCTCCTCCAGTCCAGCGTGTATGTGTAGAATGTCAATAGACTCCCCGAGGTCAAAGCGCATTTGTTGTTTACCATTTAATTAACGCAGGAATTTAATAATACGATTTGTTGTATTCCTCGTCGTCACCCCTGCACCGTTGAACCACGTGACCTTGCTGATGATGATGATGATGACGACACATGAATTTAGCCTAGTCCGCTTCCTACTTCCTTATCCTGGCTTGGTTCTCTGCTTCATCAACCTTTCTTGCGATAAAAATACAAAATGTCCCACCAAACGGGCATACAAGGTAGCTATTTCATTTAAGTTATATTGTCGCTATCTTAGCATGATTGAACTGTATACATCTTAATTGAAAAATCTGTTTTTAATCGATGTGCAATGTTTTACTATGTATGTACTGTAGTACAGTAACGTTAAGTACTAGCTAGCGACGGTAGCTAGCTAGCAACTATCTGTCATAATTGATTTGATGCTCTGCTAAGAAGTAGCAACGGTAGTTATGTAGCTAGGTGTCCTAAAATAACCGTGTGTGTTTGTCTCTGCTTCTACTCGAGTAAAAAAATAACATTTTGGCTTGGGCAACGCCTTCATTGAAACATCTGGCACTCAAATGTAACAGACATTTTACATGAAAAAAATGAGCTGACAAATAGCCTAAACCAAAGTATCTGAGTGCTTTCAACCCAATGACAGATACCAATATTGTATTTTTCATTTGCACAATTATTGAAATATTTATGCAAGTGATACTGAAGTGTGTGTGTGTGTGTGTGTGTGTGTGTGTGTGTGGTTTTGACAGTGAGGATCCTACTCACCAAGCAACACGCACACGACTTGGGTTAAAAGGTTCATATGGTGAACTTGACGGACATGCATGTAAAATAGTGGTGTGCCACATTGTTCAAATCTATGAGTGGGAAGGAGATTGCTGTGGGTCGCATGCGTTCATCCTACTATTTGCTCAGTATGGACTTATGTGAGGGATAGGCATAGGCCAGGGATGGGCAACTCAGTCGGGGTTGTGATATACTGTTGAGAGTTAAAATAATAGAATATACAAGCTGCAATTTTGAAATGTGATTGTCCATCAGCAGTCACTCAATTAGCCCATGTTAGCAAAATATTTTTAGATTGGTAAATTAGTCTAACGGCCAGCTATCTGAACTTGTAATAAGCATGGTCTAATTACCAACCAGGGAGGAGCCCATTGACCATCAATTGTCATATTAAAAACTGCAAACATTTGCTTTCACCCTATGGCAAAAATGTATAGAATTGCAGGAAATTAGCTGTGAAAATGCACATTTCTTTCCACCCCATGGCAACATTAGTAGAATTGCATTAAATTAGTTATAAAATTGCAGGAAATTAACGTTAAAACTAAATGTATGTATCACGAGGGGAAGGGGGGTATGGATGTTGGTACGCAGACCCACGAGCCACTGTGGCCCCTTATGAGCAATTTCCAAACGCCTGAAGGTACCACGTTCATCTGTACAAACAATAGTACGCAAGTATAAACACCATGGGACCACACAGCCGTCATTCCGCTCATGAAGGAGACACGTTCTGTCTCCTAGAGATTAACGTACTTTGGTGCGAAAAGTGCAAATCAATCCCAGAACAACAGCAAAGGACCTTGTGGAGATGCTGGAGGAAATCTCTACTCAGATCACTGAGTATCTATATCCACAGTAAAACGAGTCCTATATCGGGTGCTTTGCTGCAGTAGGGACTGGTGCACTTCACAAAATAGATGGCATCATGAGGGTGGACAATTATGTGGATATATTGAAGCAACATTTCAAGACATCAGTTAGGAAGTTAAAGCTTGGTCGCAAATGGGTCTTCCAAAACTTCCAGTTGCAATTTAGACAACAAATGGCATAAAGACAACAAAGTCAAGGTATTGGAGTGGCCATCACAAAGCCCTGGCCTCAATCCTATAGAACATTTGTGGGCAGAACTGAAAAAGTGTGTGCGAGCAAGGAGGCCTACAAACCTGACTCCGTTACACCAGCTCTGTCAGGAGGAATGGGCCAAAATGCACCTAACTTATTGTGGGAAGCTTGTGGAAAGCTACCCAAAATGTTTGACCCAAGTTAAATCATTTAAAGGCAATGTTACCAAATATTAATTGAGTGTATTTAAACTTCTGACCCACTGGGAATGTGATGAAAGAAATATAAAAGCTGAAATAAATCATTCTCTCTACTATTATTCTGGCATGTCACATTCTTAAAATAAAGTGGTGATCCTAACTGACCAAAGACAGGATTAAATGTCAGGAATTGTGAAAAACCGAGTTTAAATATATTTGGCGAAGGTGTATGTAAACTTCCGACTTCAACTGTATATGTTGACCAAACTTCTGTGGCAAAGATTGTTTTAAATAGATAAGGCTGAAGATAATTGGAAGGTTTTAACATGGTTTTAACAGCTTGAAAAATTTATTTAAGCCCAATTTCAGTGATGAGGCTTCTACTATGAAACATCCATATTAGAACACATTGCATGTTTGTGCCGATACCAAACTCACTCCCCCACTGTTTTTCTAGCTGGTAACGACGTGAAGGACATCTTTGCCAGTGCGAGGTGTGGAGACCAATATCGACTCTTAAAGATTGTGATTGAGGATGGTAAGAAGTGTTTGTTTTACTGATCTGACCATAAACATATCTAATGTTTGTCACCAAGGCTGTCTCTCATGGATATATTACAGATCTTTTTTAGAATTAAAACAGTTTCTGAAATGTTGGAAAGCACAGAGAGATTCTATTCACCAAAATTATGTTTTCACTTTGAATCTTCAGCCACTAAATTCTGATAATATTTGTGTTACAGAGCAGCTAGCTTTGGGCGAGACCAGGCAAGCATCAAAGACATGGGACCAAGAGTATGACTCGTTAGTCCTGCCTCTACTACAGGACGACCTGCCATCTTATATCCTGTACCGACTGGACTCCTCCAACAACCAGGGCTATGAGTGGATCTTCATGGCCTGGTCACCTGACCACTCTCCTGTAAGCAACTCCTCTCACACACAGATGTCATCTTCCGTTTGCTAATTATGTTGCACGTTCATGTCAATGACAAGTCTCTTCATGCTCACGACTCACAACAGACCCTTAGCAAACATGTTTTGTGTTTATTACTGATTGTTGTTGGTTATATGTAGTTTGTACTTAAGTGCAAATGTGACATTTAGCTTTTGACCACCTCTGATACAGATAACATCACAACTGTTGCAAATTGATGTAATGGCAGAGACTGAAAGGAATTTAGCATTACCAGATTGAATGAGTTGGCACAATTAAGACAGATAAATGAATGATGCACAGAAAAGGAGAGAAATGTGCCCTGGCCTACACTGGCTGTACCAGGCTGAATAACATGGGGCAGAGACTAGAGACCGAGGGAGTACTGACTGCATCCTACTCTAGCAGACAGGGCTCGACATTCCTACCCACTATCTGTAGGCTGAGTGCCACAGGTCCAGGCTTGTCTGGAAAGCTGCAGAGGTTTCAAATCACTTGCACATGTTCTAAGACTGAGTACAGTTACATATACACCAGAGTTTCCAATAGCTGGCTTTTGGAATAATTTAAAAAATTTTGAAAAGCTGATGAATAATATTGGCACTGGCCAATTGTCTGGGAGAAGAAATAAAGTCCCATTGCGAAATAATAATACTCTTTAGTCTATTCATTGATGGAAATAGCAGTTGATGTAAATACATTTGACTGGTCATGCATTCCGGTCTGTGGGTCATTTGCATAATTTAGTGGAATTGAATTGTGCGTGTATATTCATTATATCTTGGTTACTGACTTGCCTAGTTAAATAAAGGTTAAATTAAAATATATATAAATGTAAATATCTCATCACACATGCACAGCACACAGAATCAAAGCCTTTGAGCAGAAAATCTGTCAGTCAGCGCTTTAATAAGCCCAATCATTGTGCAACAATTCTAAATGCAATCCTGTGTTAAAAATAGTTTTTGGGCAAAGATTAAAAATAGCTGCTATTTTTATTTCCCAACTGGTAATTGAAGTATGCTTCCCATTTACTTGCCTTTCAAATGCATAAGCAACGGAAGGCAGGCTTCATCATCGCGTCACACACCACTTTGGAAACGTATAGCATGTCCATAAGGCTAGGGGAAACTGAGCTTTCCCTAAGTAAATTGAATTAAATTGCCAAAATTATATAGCCTAATTAGCCTACTCATGTCTATACAGAGCTAAATAAAATAATTCAAACCATACTACTGAAGCATGATTAGGATACGGTGGATCATTACCTTCCCCTAGCCTTAAAACATTAATAAGTTGTTTTAAATCGCATTGCCTAAAGTCGGAAGGAAAGGCAGCATGCTCAATTTGGGCAGCGTGTGCGGCAAATACCAAATAGATGATTGCTGAGTTGCGACTGTCAGTGAAAAGTAGAGACCCAACCAGGTATCGCAATATTTCTACATTAAATCGCGGGAAAACATTGTTTGGAAAGCAAATAGTTATTGCTTTAAAGAGAAGACAATGAAAATACTATAATCTGTCTTTTAGTTATCACAATTGAGCGAACAACAGTAGGCCTATAGCCTATCTTATTGGCACCAGCGGAGAGCATCGGCCATACCTCCGGTGAGTACGCAGTTCACATATTCACTCTTTATCGTTGAGTCAGTGGCACTTAAAAGTCTGCTTTTGGACAATAATTTCCTCCAGTTTAGATGGACGTCATATTCTATTCGTGTCTCCCCTTTTCGTAGGCCTATTATATGGACAACGGCGTTTTTATTGGTCTGTTTGTCAGTGTCAGCAGAGTAGGCTACCCTATAATTTGTTGTTTTAAGAAATTAAGATTCTGCTAATGTCTCCGTTCATATAAAGTGTAGTAGCATTGCATGAAATGTGTAATTCCCATGCAAAGAAATAAGAAATGTATCTGATATAGCCTATAGCCCAGGCTTCTACGCTATTAGTGCTCAGCCATGCAAAAAACTGTCTTTTTTGCGAACAGTGATTTAGTTAGATTTAGTTATATTTACAGTGCATTCGGAAGGTATTCAGACCCATTGACTTTTTCCACATGTTGTTATGTTACAGCCTTATTCTGAAATGATGAGGAAACTTCTATTTAATCCAATCTACACACAATACCCCATAATGACAAAGCAATTCAAATTAAAAGTGTGCAAATTCGTGAAAAAAACAAAAACAGAAATACCTTATTTACATAGGTATTCAGACCCTTTGCTATGCGACTCAAAAATGAGCTCAGGTGCATCCTGTTTCCATTGAACATCCATTGAGATGTTTCTACAACTTGATGGGAGTCCACCTGTTGTAAATTCAATTGGACATGATTTGGAAAGATACACGCCTGTCTATATAAGTTCCCACAGTTTAAAGTGCATGTCAGAGCAAAAACCAAGCTATGAGGTCGAAGGAATTGTCTGTAGAGCTCTGAGACAGGATTGTGTCGAGGCACAGATATGGGGAAAGGTACCAAAACATTTCTGCAGCATTGAAGGTCCCCAAGAACACAGTGGCCTCCATCATTCTTAAATGGAAAAAGTTTGGAACTACCTAGAGCTGGCCGCCCGGCCAAACTGATCAATCGGGGGAGAAGGGCCTTGGTCAGGAAGGTGACCAAGAACCCGATGGTAACTCTGACAGAGCTCCAGAGTTCCTCTGTGGAGATGGGAAAACGTTCTAGAAGAACAACCATCTCTGTAGCACTCCACCAATCAGGCCTTTATGGTAGAGTGGCCACACGGAAGCCACTCCTCAGTTAAAGGCACATGACTGCACGCTTGGAGTTTGCCAAAAATCACCTATAGGACTTTGACCATGAGAAACAAGATTCTCTGGTCTGATGAAACCAAGATTGAACTATTTGGCCTGAATGCCAAGCGTCACATCTGGCACCACCCCTACGGTGAAGCATGGTGGTGGCAGCAGCATGCTGTGGGGATGTTTTTTTGCGGCAGGGACTGGGAGACTAGTCAGGATCGAGGGAAAGATGAACAGAGCTAAATACAGAGAGATCCTTGATGAAAACCTTCTCCAGAGCTCTCAGGACCTCAGACTGGGGTGAATGTCCACCTTCCAACAGGACAACGGCCCTAAGCACACAGCCAAGACAACACCGGAGTGGCTTTGGGACAAGTCTCTGAATGTCCTTGATTGGCCCAGCCAGAGCCCGTACTTGAACCCGATCTAAAATCTAAAACCTAAAAATAGCTGTGCAGCAACGATCCCCATCCAACCTGACAGAGCTTGAGAGGATCTGCAAATTTGCTTCCTCAAACTAGAAACTCACCCGCCGCCTATGCATAGGCTAGTGATTTTACTCTCCGCTACTCATCTTGTTGGCTGAGGAAAAGTGAATGTGGACAGTTATTCTAACATCTTCAAAGTGGGCGGTAAGGACACGTCATTGCATCCTCGATTTGCATGTTGTGTTACAAATAATTACCATAATGTAAAGGTGATTTCTGTCATTCTGAACACTGTGGGTGGACACCCTAATCAGGGTATACACCCAATGCATATGGGTCTGGGAAATTTCTCAATTGTCTGGTGCCACCTTTTCATAACGGAAACAATACTCCCGATTTATTGTGGATAGTCAGATTAATATAATACTTTCATTAAAACGTTTACATGCTTTTCAAGAATAATGATTTCCCTAATAGTCCTGTTTACACGGACACATCTGAAATCAGGCCACTTGATGCAGAAAATTGGCAATCAAAATAAACGTTATAACACAGCGACCATACTATTTTTGTGAAGCAAATTTTATTCTGAGTTCGGACATATAAAGTTTGTGTGAACTACTTCTAAGATGCATACGTTCAGTTGTTCCGAACTCACTGCACTCGCGCTAAAGAGGGAGGCTCGCTCGGCTGTTGCTCACACATGCGCAGATCAAATACATCGCTGGAACGTGAATTAAGGTGTTCACATGTCCTAATAATTCAAAAGATTTCACAGAACACCAGGTATTTTAATCGGCGTATGCTTACTTCGATTTTGACCGTACTCCAATTTGAGATACTGTTTACATTACTATTGCATAATCTGCCTACTGCCATAATCAGTTTAATATAGAAATTATTAGTGTGCATGTAAAAGTACTCACTGAAACATCCAAATGGGATGCATTTATTTAGTGTTTATCCAGGCACAGTTTACTCTCCTATGGGGAAAAAGAATGGGGGCTTATGTTGCGGCAGCAAGATAAGAATCAGAAATCAATAAAAAACATTAATAAAATCACTGAATGTCATTGAGTTATAGAAAGTGGATGGTATAGTTAAATGTAAACAGACTGCTTTTCCAGTACCCTTTGTGTATTCACTAATACATTCTATTTCAAACAGGTGCGACATAAGATGTTATACGCTGCTACCAGGGCCACACTAAAGAAGGAATTTGGTGGGGGGCTTATCAAAGATGAGCTCTTTGGCACTACAAAGGTTGGTTAGATTATCTGTATTAGCCTAGATTGTGTTGTGAAATCCTCTTATGCCTTTCTGAAATGAACTTTGAAGATCAGATTTTCTGTCTGCTTTGTCATTCAGGTTGTTGTAATGGAAATATGGAAATTATTTTAGATCACAAACCCCCGAGGTGCCTTATTGCTGTTATAAACTGGTTACTAACGTAATTAGGGCAGTAAAACTAAACGTTTTGTCATACCCATGGTATACGGTCTGATATACCATGGCTGTCGGCCAATAAGCATTCAGGACTCGAACCACCCCGTTTATAATAGTGTTTATAAAAGGCTAACTGGTATGTGATCCTCTCTCCCCTCCTGATTATCCCCACTCCCCCAGGAGGATGTGTCTCTGAGTGGCTACAAGAAGTACCTGGTGACCAAGGCCGCACCACTACCACTCACTGCTGCTGAGGAGGAACTAAGACAGATCAAACTCAGTGAGGTACACACACAGAGAGAGAGAACAGTATTCACACTTCCTGTGATGTTTAAAAGTGATTCTGTGCAAAAGTAATTCTGTTGGTTGAAAGTGTCATTGTTAAATGGGTGTCGATTCAAACCTTTAAGCTTTGAAACCAATACATCTAGACAAATTTATCTTAATAGTGGGAGTGATTCTGAGCAACTCATAGCAACATGTACGGTAAACTCATAGCATATGCTTTGAATTGTGTTCAATCCAAAAGACAGTCTTGAATATTAATGACGGCTGGTGATACCTAACCCCCATAAGACCACAAGGTCAGCAATACAGCTGTGCAAAATGCCGAATTGGCACTAAGAGTCACTGGATAGGTGCTGTGATTCATTAGAACTACAGGCAGATGGACAACTAACCGCAGCACGTAGCCTAGTGGTTAAAAGCGTTTGGCCAGTAACCGAAAGGTTGCTCGTTCGAATGCCCTTCTGCCCTCGAGCAAGGCAGTTAACCTCCAACCGAAACGATTCCCTGGGCTCCGATGACGCGGACATCGATTAAGGCAGCCCCCGCACCTCTTTGATTCAGAGGGGTTGGTTTAAATGCGGTAGACACATTTTAGTTGAATGCATTCAGTTGTACAACTGACTAGGTATCCCCTTTCTCTATTTCCCCTGTATGGGTCGAGACTCATAGCTATATAAATAGGTGTTTTTCGTGTGTAAAAAAAAATAAGTCACAATGCAATGTAAGCAATAGGATGTTGTTGTTGAGATCTCCCACTAAATACACTGGTCTTGAACTAAAATGTTCTGTATAGTCAGCCTACACGAGGGGCCACCTTTGAAAGTTGATGAATGATCATTCATTTGCATTGATACTTTGCAATAATTCTGTCCAGGAAAGCACTTGGACAAGGTCACACCACTGCCTGGGCTTGGCTCCACTGATAAGATCAGGGTAAACTGTTATGTGATAGCCAGTGCTTGACTTGCTACTAACAATGAAGCTTGTCAAGTTTGCTTTTCTCTTGGTAGTTGTGAGATGTGATTAAACCAAAGAGAAAGTAACACACAGTGGCTCATGATTCCAACCAAACCAAAGTCAGCCTTCTTAAAGAGGAAACAACCTAGTTGCTGTGACTGTCTGACATGAACAATGTCTCCAACTCTGTATAAGGAAGTGGTCTGAGAAGCATTCAGGCACACTCCTAAATACAACCAATAAAAAGCTAGACAGGCGAAAACAGGCTCGCATTTCTCCCATAAATTTCTTAACAAATTATAGTTTTGGCAAGTCGATTAGGACATCTACTTTGTGCATGACACAAGTAATTTTTCCAACAATTGTTTACAGACAGATTATTTCACTTATAATTCACTGTATCACAATTATAGTGGGTCAGAAGTTTACATACACTAAGTTGACTGTGCCTTTAAATAGCTTGGAAAATTCCAGAAAATGGTGTCATGGCTTTAGAAGCTTCTGATAGGCTAATTGACATAATTTGAGTCAATTGGAGGTGTACCTGTGAATGTATTTCAAGGCCTACCTTCAAACTCAGTGCCTCTTTGCTTGACATCATGGGAAAATCAAAAGAAATCAGCCAAGACCTCAGGAAAAAAAAATGTAGACCTCCACAAGTCTGGTTCATCCTTGGGAGCAATTTCCAAACACCTGAAGGTACCACGTTCATCTATACAAACAATAGTACGCAAGTATAAACACCATGGGACCACGCAGCCGTCATACCGCTCAGGAAGGAGACGCGTTCTGTCTCCTAGAGATGAACGTACTTTGGTGCAAAAAGTGCAAATCAATCCCAGAACAACAGCAAAGGACCTTGTGGAGATGCTGGAGGAAACGGGTACAAAGTATTTATATCCACAGTAAGTCTTATATTGACATATCCTGAAAGGCTGCTCAGCAAGGAAGAAGCCACTGCTCCATAACCGCCATAAAAAAAAACAGACTATGGGGACAAAGATTGTACTATTTGGAGAAATGTCCTCTGGTCTGATGAAACAAAAATAGAACTGTTTGGCCATAATGACCATCGTTATGTTTGGAGGAGAAAGGGGGAGGCTTCCAAGCCGAAGAACACCATCCCAACTGTGAAGCACGGGGGTGGCAGCATCATGTTGTGGGGGTGCTTTACTGCGGGAGGGACTGGTGCGTTTCACAAAATAGATGGCATCATGAGGTTGGAAAATTATGTGGATATATTGAAGCAACATCTCAAGACATCAGTCAGGAAATTAAAGCTTGGTCGCAAATGGGTCTTCCAAATGGACAATGACCCCAAGCATACTTCCAAAGTTGTAGCAAAATGGCTTAAGGACAACAAAGTCAATGTATTGGAGTGGCCATCACAAAGCCCTGACCTCAATCCTATAGAACATTTGTGGGCAGAACTGAAAAAGCGTGTGAGAGCACAGAGGCCTACAAACCTGGCAGAACTGAAAAAGCCTGTGAGAGCAAGGAGGTCTACAAACCTGACTCCGTTACACCAGCTCTGTCAGGAGGAATGGGCCAAAATTCACCCAACTTATTGTGGGAAGCTTGTGGATGGCTACCCAAAACGTTTGACCTAAGTTAAACAATTTAAAGGCAATGCTACCAAATACTAATTCAGGCTATGTAAACTTCTGACCCACTGGGAATGTGATGAAAGAAATATAAAAGCTGAAATAAATCATTCTCTCTACTATTATTCTGACATTTCACATTCTTAAAATAAAGTGGTGATCCTAACTGACCTAAAACAGGGATTTTTTACTCTGATTAAATGTCAGGAATTGTGAACAACTGAGTTTTTAAATGTATTTGGCTAAGGTGTATGTAAACTTCCGACTTCAACTGTATTTATAATTTATGTGCCTGGAGAGAGAGAGACTGCCTTGACTAAATTGATGGATAAACCCCACAATCCTTCTGGTCCATGAGGTGGGTGCACTGCTGCTCAATCGTGTACACGACAGAGCCTCTAATTCCGAGGGAACCAGCAGGGCTCTAAAAATAGGTGCAATCCATCAGTATCATCCCCTTCTATTTCCAGTCTTTAAGGTGATTTTATCATCACTCCTGTCTCTCCTGTCCAGAAATAGAAACATCAGCCACATCAGTCATTATCCCCAATGTGGAGAATCTGAACAGGAGGAAGTAAGGAAGTACATGTTCTGGATTTGTTTGCCTCATATCTACTTCATATTAATTTAAGGTGGCCAGTTCTCCTCAAAGGGACTTCCTGGTTAAATCAAATATTGATGGAATCACTAGCACTACCACTAGCGAGCTGTGTGCTGACTATGGTAAAGGTTAAGTTGTCTTACGTTGTTTTCTCTGTGTTGTGTTCAGGTGCAGACTGACATCAGTGTAGACACCAAGCAGCAGACTCTGCAGGGGGTGGCGTTCCCCATGCATGGAGACGCGTTCGAGGCGCTCAAACGATTCAGAGACAAGCAAGTCAACTACGTACAACTTGTAAGTACTTCTCTTCCTCTGTCGCTTTTCCAGGTGAGTCAGTTGAGAACAAGTTCTGTTCCTCTTTTATCCTCAGGCTTCTCTGTAGACTGTCAAAGGAATTTTGGAGTCAGGAGTTCTATTTAGAACAGTACGATGTGGTTCTTCTTTGTTTACCAAAGTGTCATTGTGTCAGTTCTCATTGAAATTCAAGGGCTTGTGTCACAAGATCACATTTGGGGACAAAGGCATAATTGTGACACGTCGAACCGGCTCTGCCTTTTTCTCATAATGGGCATGTTATAAAAATAGCTATTCAATAAATCACACAAAGATGAAATTACATTTTATTAGAGCGTAATTGTCCAACTGTCATATCTGGTTAATTCATAGTACGGTTTCATATCTACTCTCGATAGGAAATAGACTTTGCCAAAGAACTCATTAGGTTGTCTAACACTGAACCAACCGAGGTGAAAGACCTGCCCAAGAGGATCCCCACAGAGTCTGCTCGCTATCACTTCTTCCGCTACAATCATTCCCACGAGGGAGACTACCTGGAGTCCACAGGTGAATATATTTACATTCACTGTTTTCACAAAGAACAATAGAAGAGAACCAACTGAAGACACCAAGCACAGCTGTCATCATACCTATATACAAAATACATCTTTCATATTTACTGCATTGTATATCTGTGATTGTGATGAGACATCCTCCATTGTTATTTTGCCTTTTGCAGTGTTCATTTATTCCATGCCGGGGTACAAGTGCAGCATCAAAGAGAGGATGCTCTATTCCAGTTGCAAAAATCCCCTGGTGGACATGGTGGAGAACAACATGCAAATTGACATTTTGAAGAAGGTAAGGACCGAAAGATCAAACAATTGGTGTTAACATCAATACAAGTGTTCCATGTGTCTTAAGGTTCATTAAAAAAAGTCAGTAGGTTTGGTTCAGGTTAATTTAGTTTCAATTCAGGATGTAAACTGACACTATTATTACATTTTTTTCTCAATGCGTTTACTTCCAAAATTTACTGAATTTATATGGAATTGACTCCAACCCTGGTTTGGTTAACAGTCCAACGCCTCACTATTCGTGTGTGTGACTGTTCATAGCTCGAGATTGAAAGTGGGGAAGAGCTGACTGGTGACTTCCTGTATGAGGAAGTCCATCCCAAGCAGCACGCACACAAGCAGGCCTTTGCCAAGCCCAAGGGCCCCGCTGGGAAGAAGGGAGGACGCCGCATCACCAGACCGCCCGGAGATGGAGAAGAGGATGACTAAACAGACCCCCCCCCACACACACACACACCCACACGCTCCATAATGGAACATTCCAAGTGATGGAGGGAAAGATTATTTGAAACAACCTCTTGTAAAAAATAAATAAAATAAAAATAAAATAGAAAAACTTCTAAACCCTCGAAGCTCACCCAGAGACTGAACTATGCACGCCAATGGACAACTGAGCTGAAACACACTTGAGAATGTCCATTTGTAGCCTGCGATTCATTCAAAGTATTTTACTGAGCTATTCAGAGGTTAGAACAAGTCAAGTAAGAAAGGTTTTTACACTGTTGCCGAGAATAAAAAAAATATGTTAGTGCGACTAATGTGAATTGTGCCAATGTGACGAATCCTCCATGAGTTGAGTTCACATGCTTGCAATCATTCCTTGCATTCCTCTTAGATCAATGCCAATTTGTTATGTGTTTCCTGTACCTAAAGTTGATAAAATGTCTCCATCAATATGTGGGCACAGCTATGAAGAGGTCCAAACCCCACTTAAAGATGTAATATTTGCTCCTGTCATTTTTCTTCTTTTTGAAAAAATATTGGAACATTTCTTTTTTGATAATTGTGGTTTACATAAAACTTATCTGCTGAGAAACGTATTTTTCTATGCAAGTGCTGTACATGTTGTAGGTGTTCTGCTCTGTCTGTGATGAAAAGGTATTGTCTGTACTGATCTGTCTATCTATAGTGTCAATGAGGGTCACGTAACGGAGAGAACAGGGGCTTCCACTATTTCATAGCTCTGATTAGATTCGAGGAGGCTAAGTATGCTACTGTGCCAGCTCCTATGGTGTGAATGCAAGGTGGGAGTCCCAGAGACAGTGATTCCAAATGGAATTTCTTTCTGCCACAGTCACTTGTCTACTGATTTATTGTATGGCAAATCACTAGTTTAACACCTCATCTTCGGACAAGGGAATACACTCTCATGAGAACTGTCTTGTTTGGTCTTAAGTTGTTTATTTTTCTTAAAACAGCTGCTTTTTAAAAAGGAAAATAAAAATATTTACATCAAACATACAGTATGCTCTGTTTTTCCATATATATATATAAAAAAAATGCTGTTTATTCCTAAAGCAAAAAGAAAATACAGAAGACTTTGTAAAAATGTTGGTCAATGCTCTAGAGCAAAGTAACCTTGTTTAAGGAAAAAGTGTGAGGTAAGGGGTCGTCTCCCATGTTGTCTGCTTCCATATCAGGCCCCAGCTGTTCTAGTGAAATGCTTTTGACAACATCTTCAAGCTCCGTCAGGACCTATTAAGATATTTACATTATTTCAATGCGATAAAGACAATTAAGCACATAGTAGTAAGCGTTGGCTCCCAACTATAACTAAGAAGCACAAAGTACCCATTGATATACCAGTGGAGACAGTACTGTCAACTAAAGTGCTAGCAACTTTACTGGCATCACACACCTCTTTCGTCAGTGGCTGTTTGTTCTTTCTGTCATTAAGACAGCATCCTCTTGTCCTCCAGGGCCATTTCTTCCTCATCTATCTCATCCTTCATGTTCATCTGTGTCAGTCATAACAAATAATACCAATCAACAGCAGCAACACATCCTTCAGCTACTGCTTATTGTGGTAACTACACTGACATGAGATATACAACTCTGTCTGCCATTACTGTATACTGTACAAATGTGGCCTTATGCTCAACAGGGAGCGAAGAGTAGAAACTAAGTAATGCTGTGTAATTAGCTTTTAGATTGACACTGCATAGTAAATACAAAAAGTTAAATATTTCTTTCTTCAGATCATATGCATTCATCCCACTGTATGATGAAGACAGACGAGTACTAAAGAGAAAGCTTCCATTGTTCTGCTTGCTCACCAGGAACATAGGATCACAATTTTCATCAACTGGCAGGACTCCAGACAATATTTCTAGCAACACCTGTGGATGACAGAGACCTTAGATTAACCACCTGGCTGGCTCCGGCTCTAGCCAACAACAGCCCTCTATTACTCTTCATTAATAATATAGCAGGCTATGTCTAAGATACTGACACTACTGTTCCCAGGGTTCAGGCTGAACACTGACAGTAGCTGTTGGTTTATGATGAGGTTCAATCAGTTCAACACACAGAAGACCTGACCTCATATTGGACTGCTGACAGTAGAGTACATCATTTATGTCATACAGTACTGTTCCCACACTTTCCATTATAAGCCTCCATCAACATTTACCAACATGTTTTCTTTATTTATCATTGAGGAGCAGTAACCTTTCATTTGTTGGTATTTCATTTGAAATTAATTGGCTGGTAGACGGGCACAGGTGCATGTTTCAGTGCAGTTCTCCCGATTGACACAGTGGTCTAAGGCACTATTGCAGTGCTAGAGGCGTGTCACAACTGGACGTGATCGGGAGTCCCATAGGGCGGCGCACAATTGGCCCAGCGTCATACGGGTTAGGGGAGGGTTTGGCCGGGGTAGTTCTTAACTGACTTGGATAGTTAAATAAAAAATAAAACAATTCTCACTTAAGGGTCCAACAATTGTGTGTCAGTAGGTTTTGGAGTCTGGCACTGAGGTAAACCGCTGAACTGGCAATTCAGTTTTATGAGTTTGACTTACGTTGCAGTTCCATCATCAATTCAATATTGTTGTCACTGTATCTTCTGGGTTATATTTAGGTATTTAAAGTGATAGTGTGAAAGGCTTGACCTGTTTAGCATAATGTTTAGGGGTGTAGCCACATGAGGTGCTGTCTCAATTGCTTGTCATTGTCGTCATATGGAGGAGACCAAGGCGCAGCGTGGTAAGCGTACATACTTCTTTAATGAAAGAAAGAACAATGAACAAACTATACAAAATTAACCGTGATGCTAATATGGCTAGTACAGACAGGCAACTAAACATAGAATAAGAACCCACAAACTACCCAAGGAATATGGATACCTAAATATGGTCCCCAATCAGACAACGATAAACAGCTGCCTCTGATTGAGAACCAATCTAGGCAACCATAGACATATAAACACCTAGACTTACAAAAAACCCTAGACATACAAAAACCCCTAGACAATACAAAACTAAACAAACCACCCTCGTCACACCCTGACCTAACCAAAATAATAAAGAAAACAAAGATAACTAAGGTCAGGGCGTGACAGTCATGTAGTGTCACTCAGGTGATATTCAAATCAGTGCTGGTGTGGATTTTCACACAACATTGTATAATGTCTTCATATTGTGTTAGTTCCATAGATGTGTGTTGGTGTAAAGTGCAACGTACCACCCAAAAACTGTTTGATTAGATTTTTTCGGTCATCACTGTCGAAGACGACCGCATGGCCGAGGCCCGTGTCAGCCCAAAGTCAGAGATTTTCGGCACAAGTGCTTTATTCAGAAAAATATTTCTGCAGCCAGACACTTATGTTTAGAACTCATGAATAACTACTATTGAGACTGATATGACAAGGTTGTCTGTCTATGGTTTTTGAGAGGATCTGTCGCACATCCGACTGTAGCTGAGGTGCAGGGGATAAAGAGTAATGCTGAAATAAAAAGGTCTCCGCACACTCAGGATTAATACACAATTTAAAATGTATTTTGTCATGCTCTGATGAAGGTCTGATGACCGAAAACTCAGCCTAAATAAATTGAAAATTGTGCATTGATCCTGAGTGTGCGGAGACTCATTTTCATGTCTGACTATGATTCAAATGTCAAATATTTGATCAAGTGGCATAAGAAAGGCATTTATTAAAAACTTCCAGTTACCTCTTGTCATCTTCGTGGACATGGTTGCTGCTGTGTAGATAATCCAAGCCTCTGGCTGTTCCCAAGGCGGTCAGACATCTCCTGTACCAGAACATAGGAGCACTACTGTCCTACAACCACACAAACATATTCATCCTAAAGAGAAAGCACCTGTAAAACATCTCTCTTCCAAAATCAATTTTATTTAATTGATTATGTACAAATGAAGGTAGCTACAATTAAAAATATATGTCGATATTGTACAGTGTGTATGCTTACCAAGCAAGCCAGCCGGTCTGGCAACGACCCATTAGACATGTAAGCATACACAAAACAAGGGTGATTATGTCTACCAGGTTTTCATGTTTCAACCTGTGGAACAAGAAGCCTATCATCAAATAAACAGTAGTCTTTTCTTCAAACCATAAAGACAATTCAAGCTAAATCAGATCTAGTAATATCCATTCAATGTAAAAAACGATATCTGGACAGCTCCTAAGTAAAAGCCATTCTCGCAGGACATTTCTCTGTTGATTTTATTACAGTAGAGAGCCATTAAGTTGCATTATTGAGATATTGAGCACACACTAGCTATTGCTTCTGTTAAAGAAATAGAGCTGCAATGGTTATGAAGTGGTCACACAGTAGGTCAGCTAGTTTATAAGGACTCCCTACAATAGGACAATAGAAGAGCAGAAAATAGACACTTATGCCATAAGAATTTGGACCTCTTGAATGAACTGAATTAAAAAATATATATATATATTTTTTTTTCACCTTTATTTAACCAGGTAGGCTAGTTGAGAACAAGTTCTCATTTTCAACTGCGACCTGGCCAAGATAAAGCATAGCAATTCGACACATACAACAACACAGAGTTACACATGGAAAAACAAAACATAGTCAATAATACAGCAGAACAAACGAAAACAAAAGTCTATGTATAGTGAGTGCAAATGAGGTAAGATAAGGGAGGTAAGGCAATAAATAGGCCATGGTGGCGAAGTAATTACAATATACAATTGAAACACTGGAATGGTAGATGTGCAGAAGATGAATGTGCAAGTAGAGATTCTGGGGTGCAAAGGAGCAAGATAAATAAATAAATACTGTATGGGGATGAGGTAGATAGATAGATGGGCTGTTTACAGATGGGCTATGTACAGGTGCAGTGATCTGTGAGCTGCTCTGACAGCTGGTGCTTAAAGCTAGTGAGGGAGATATGAGTCTCCAGCTTCAGAGATTTTTGCAGCTCCTCTAGTGAGATGTCTTCCATCTAAAAGAGTAAGAAACTGAAGTTTTAGTAACCTTTTAGAATGTGCTTTTTTAATTAAATGTGGAGAACTCATACACACACTGAATACACCAAACATTAACCCTAACATTAAGAACACCTTTATCAAAGGCACTTAAATATTTTGTCTTGCCCATTCAACCTCTGAATGGCATGCATACACAATCCATGTCTCAATTGTCTCAAGGCTTAAAAATCCTTCTTTAACTTGTCTCCTCCCCTTCATCTACACTGATTGAAGTGGATTTAACATCAATAAGGGATCATAGCTTTCACCTGGATTCACCTGGTCAGTCTATGTCACGGAAAGAGCAGGTGTTCTTAATGTTTTGTATACTCTGTGTACAATATGAATAGCGTTATTGCCACAGATAATATTGGCACCTACTGAGAGTAGTTTCTTCACTGCCACAGGTTTACCATTGATGAGGCCTTTGTAGACCGTTCCAAAGCTGCCCTCACCAAGGCCAGTGAGTGGAAAGAAAGCCTTAGAAAACCTGAGAATCAATTGATTATTAACCTGTTCATCAGGGACAGTCTTGGTATACTACCATCGTTTTTTGAGCACTGCACAAATGCTGCCATCTACTGGATATTGTGTGCATTGCGACACATTTCTGAACAGGATCAAACGATCAGTCAAATTTCACTCAACACAATCTATAATAGCTTCTTGTCACCACATCTATGTAATTAAACCACCAGTAAAAGAACCTATAATCTATATAACCCCATGTATCACTATGTTTTGGGCGCTCATAACACCTCAAGTGGTTATAACACATGCATATGCAAGTCATACAACATTAGTCCAAACCTGAAGTGTCATTGGGTTCCTCGACCTTCTGCTGCTCTGAGGTGCTGTCTGGAAGTGGCTGTTCCTCTGTCCTTCCCAAGGTTCTGGTTTCAGTGTTGTTTACTGTCTCTTTTCCCCCTGGAGACACAGGTGGCTGGGATGTGGCTGGGGGATGGTTGAGCGGAGGTTTTTTATGTTTGGGTGAAATCATAGATAAGAAATCTATACAAGACGATCAAAACCAGCGAGTGGAATAGACAGTCAATACAAGCTCTGTGATGAAACACACACGTTGACCGTAGCATACCCTGTAGCAGAATACTGGCTGCAGCCATTAACCTGTGGCTCATCAAGATGCCACCTCTCCCACAGTGCTGTTAGATGTCCACCAGCTTCAAATCTCCTGTCATTTGAAGGTAGGTTCAAGAATAGAGTAGACCATGACCGGAACAACCAAAAACCAGCATCTGATGATTACAGTGCTAATGTTGCAATGTAACAGCCAGCTTTGACAGAAGGTAACAATTTTGTCATGAAAGATGACAACTTTGGTGTCACTCCTATCAGTGAAGTACAGTAGATGACCAGCACATGACCTTAAATGCGAGTACCTGAGAGTACTTCAGCTGCCCTGTGGGTTTGTGTATAGAAACAAGAACGTCTTTCCAGCTCTCTTGAGGGTCCAAGAAGTCTGAGAATTTTCGTTGAACCCCATAGTGGAGGTTCGGAATAAATGTAGCTGACTTTATTGTATTCTTCATCCTGGAAAATAATGATCACACATGTTGGTTGGACAGTTCCTTTTTACATGAGAAGGTTCACTTCAAAGGTAAGCGTTACAATGTCATGTTACAATTTTGCAAACTCATGGAGTAGAAATCAAAATAATTTATTTCCTTGTTCATTGAGGTACTCTTTAAAAAAATAGCAATATCCCTAATGTGTAACATTATAGGCTCACCATGTGACATGGTTTCACATTCGTCATTACTGTAGCATGTAGGTTAACATCAGTGCCCTCTTGTGGGCAATCTTGCAATATCTGCAGGGATTTTAAAGTTCCACTATTCTCCACCAGTATAGAATAGAAGACAGACTTTCCATTCCTGTATCTGATATTAATGTTGGAAGCATGCAAGTCAAGATGCTGTTGTGATTAGGTCCAGAGGTCTGGCGCATACTTACACATCAACAATTATGATGAAATAACCATGACAGAATGCTGTGCATGTTTGCTCTTTGATTGTTAATTGGAAGTTAGTGAGACTAATTATCTCTCTCTTTATAAGCAGTACCTGGTCTGTTTATGGCCTGCTAGTTGCTTTTTGCTCTGAGTGTGTTGGTTGAGGATTTATGATCAGTTACACATGTTGATGCTGGGTTCTGGTAGCCTGGCAGGGTGGCTGGCTGGCTTGATGGATGACTGGAGTTGTGGATGGGTAGGTCTGGCTGGTAGGTTGTATGGCTGACTGGGTGGTTGAGAGTGAAGGAGAGGCCCAGGGTCCACTCTGTAGATGGAATAGATGAGATGTTGTGCTGTGCATGTGACTCATAGCCTCAGTGTCTGGTTATGAACCTTGTGGTTGATTTGATATGTGGAAGTACAATCATAACTTGACTGTGACCCTGAGGCCACAGGGCCACCCATGGCCACCTATAAATACAGATGTATGTACTTTACCCATACTGATAGGACAGAGAAATACTGACATGCTCTACTCTATTTACTAAGCCTGCATAAGGGACCAAGTGACACTCTCCGTTGTCAACACTGTATTTGTATCTGTTCCCACAGGGGCCATAATTATTTCTACGACACCTCAGAGAGACTACTACTGACTACATCTACCAACAATAACTCATATGACACATATGTCAGAGTCAAGGCCCGCGGGCCACATCCGGCCCGCAAGAAGGTTTTTTACGGCCCCTGGGATGATCTTGATTTATTATTAGAACCGGCCCGCAGCAAGCCGGCAGCCCGCAGATCTTTTACACGCACCAATACTACATTTCCCACAATGCAAAGGTGACGCACCGAGCAGTAGGCTGCTTCATTTCAATATTTATTGGCACAGCAGTCGTCAGCATCACAGTAAAATTAACTTTCAGATACCCATCAAAAATGGCAAAACGGAAGGTGGATACTGAGAACCGGGGGTTTCAAACAAGGTGGGAGTCGGAGTATATGTTCACGAAGGTAGCTGGAAAACCTGTGTGTCTTCTGTGTGGAGAAAGTGTGGCGGTACTGAAAGAGTATAATCTGAGACGACATTATGAAACGAAACACGCGGACACACACGCGGACGCAACTGTCAAGGCCAGTTTTATTTTGGCAGAAGAGATCGCTAAATCAGCCCGGCCATTTACGGAGGGGGATTTCATCAAAAACTGCATGATTAAAGTTTGTGACGAAGTTTGCCCAGAAAAAAGGCAACTCTTTTTAAATGTGAGTCTGAGCAGAAACACCATTGCCGAGAGAGTAGACCAGTTGTCCATCAATCTAAAAGAGCAGCTTGTGAAAAAGGGAAAAGATTTTATTGCATATTCCTTGGCTGTGGATGAGAGCACCGACATTTCTGACATTGCCCAGTTGTCAATTTTCATCCGCGGAGTGGACTCCAACCTAAGCGTGACAGAGGAGTTTTTGGCTTTACGTCCTATGCATGGCACAACTACGGGGCATGATTTGTATGAAGAGGTGTCAAGATGTGTAAATGAGATGGAGCTGCCTTGGGAAAAACTCGTGGGTTTGACAACCGACGGAGCACCTGCGATGTGTGGACACAGGAGCGGACTGGTGGCGAAGATACGGGAAAAGATGCAAGAGGAAAACGCGACAGGTGAGCTGACAGCTTATCATTGTATCATACACCAGGAAGCGTTGTGCGGTAAAGCCTTGAAAATGGAGCATGTAATGAGCATCATCACGCGCACAGTTAACTTTATCAGAGCCAAAGGTTTGAATCACCGCCAGTTCAAGGCATTTCTGACGGAGTTAGAAACGGAGCATGGTGATTTGCCTTATCACACAGAGGTGCGATGGCTAAGCCAGGGAAAGGTGCTTCAAAGATGTTTCGAGCTTCGTGAGGAGATTTGTCTGTTCTTGGACAGCAAAGGGAAAGACACAACACAACTCCGAGACGAAATGTTTCTGTGTGAAATGGCTTTTCTGTGTGACATTACGAGTCATCTGAATGCAATAAACTTGCAGCTGCAGGGTCGGGATCGTGTCATCTCTGATATGTACAGTACAGTGAAGGCATTTAAAACCAAACTGACTCTGTGGGAGACGCAGATGCGGAAAGAAAATTTGAGCCACTTTCCCAGCTGCCAGACCATGAAAGAGAAGCTCTCTACCAGTGCGTTCCCAAGCACACAGTTGGCTGATAAAATAGGTATGCTTGCCGCTGACTTTCGACGCCGATTTGCTGACTTTGAAGCACAAAAAAGCAGGTTGGAACTGCTCGGTAACCCATTTGCTGTTGACGTGGAAAGCTCACCACCAAACCTCCAAATGGAGTTGATTGACCTCCAATGCAATGATGCACTGAGGGCAAAATATGCGGCAGTGGGTGCTGCGGAGTTCGCCCGTTTCCTCCCCGGCACAATGCCCCAGCTGCGCATCCAGGCTGCTCAAACGTTGTCTATGTTTGGCAGCACATACCTGTGTGAACAACTGTTTTCTTTGATGAACCTGAACAAAACATCACACAGAAGTCGACTTACTGCTGAACACCTCCACTCAATTCTGAGGATTTCTTCAGCTCAGAGCCTTACCCCGAACATTGATGAACTTGTGGAAAAGATGGGACACCACCAAGTATCACCCTCAACCTCAAACAAGTGAACATTACTGTGCAATCACATATTTAGAGTTTTTACTCAGTTCAAGTTTAAAAGTTAAAATTTAATATTTGTTTTCACTGCATGTTACTTCTCCTTAAACAAAGTGTTGTTTTTGATTAATAGATTTTTGCACTTTATTTTTTTGTATTTCAATCCAATTATATTTTAAAAATATTTCAGTTGAGTGGATGATAGAAAATTGCTATTATTGTTTTTTCTTTGAAGTAAATTTAGCCCACTTTTGCTAAAATAGAAAATATAGTCTACTGATGGTGCCTTGAATACCGGTTTCTTTCATTTAATGTTCATGTTATGGGGATATTTATATAAAGGAAATTTGTCTTTTGTGTCTGTTGAAAATTAAAGATTACTGACAGAGCCATAAGAAAATATTGCTTTATTTATCTGATCATATTGTAATATATTTGTTAGGTTTTCAGTAGGTTCAATTAGGTTCACTAGACTATATGCGTCATTTAAACATTTTTCAATGAACATTCGAACAGTCCGGCCCTCGTCTTGTAGCTGATTTTTTTATTTGGCCCTCCGTCCATTTGACTTTGACACCCCTGTCATATGAGGACTGAATTAACAATGCAAACCATCCATGTGTAAAATTGTTTTTATTTATTTTTATTTTCTATGAAACAACATCATTTAAACCATTAACAGAATGGCGGAGGCCGAAAATGTGGGTCTCTCATAGAGGCCTTCCTTGACAAAATACAACACGTTTATGAGTTCATTGTTCTGGGTTTGTTTGCTGTGTACTATATATTCAAGAGCGTGTGTGTGTTTGCTGTGCGGGTGTGTGTGTGTGTGCGTGCATGCGTGCGTGCGTGTGTGTACAAGCTGGAGGGTGCAACCAACTAGGTGTGTTGTTTGGAATGTAAAGATATTGCATTATGCCTGAGAGACCTTCAAAGGAGTTCCATGTTTGACAGGGGTGTGCAACTGACAAGCAGCCCTCAGATTAGTGCTCTGAGTTAGACGGCCCTCACACCTGCACACAGGGCCCTCAGAGTAGAGCTCTGTGTCAGATGGCCCTCACACCTGCACACAGGACCCCTTTGAAGTCCCTAACTGTCTCCAGTGTTTTTCCCCAAGGATCTCACTACCGTTCACACGCAAAGTCCCAGATGCAGGGAGTAAGGCCAGCTCTGGTTTCTTCTTTGTGTTAATTCTTGGAGCAGAGTGAGAGAGGGAAACAGGGAGAGAGAGACTTGAACATGTCTATCTTGAACATGTCTAACACTTGAAATGTCTATCTTTTTCTCATTTTTGTTGATGTTGTTTTGTGTCTTCTCACTTTTGTTTATTGTTTATCTCACTTGCTTTATCAATGTAAACACGTTTCCCATACCAATAAAGCCCCTTCGAATTGAACTGAAGGGAGACAAGGGGAACCCCCTACTGATTAGGAACAAGGGCAGAAGAGAGAAGTGCCAACGCAGGATATATTATAGTACGATGTGGTCATACTAAGTCATGTGATGGAAGGACCTCCGTGAGTGAAAAAAAGGTGTGTTGTGGCGGTGCTGGGGCAGTGAAGGAGCCACATTGCCAGGGTTGCTAGGTTACGGTTTGTCACATACCCAGACCTTGGTTGTGTCCGAATACCCATACTTGTGTCCTAAATAGTAGGCGTTTGAGTATGGAATAATTACGTTTAATAGTGTGCGGCATTTCAAAAATCTAGTATACTTTAAATTCCCAGATGTCAAACTAATTTTGGCTTTGACAACAGCTGATCAATTAGATATGGGGATGTGCTACCGAAATCAATGAACAGCAGGAAACAATGAAATCATGCATGACACATTCTCAGTATGCAAAAATATAATGTCTAATATTGTGTGACATTTCTAAAATCAAGTATGATTTAAATGCCAGGATGTAATACTAATTTTGGCTCTTTTTTCCACAATGCATTGGAAAAGGTGGGCTGCGAGTGATAGGCCCTAGTTCTCTTCAAGTAGCCAACGCCAAAACTAGGCTTCTTAATTGGGATTATAAACTGGGTGGTTCGAGCCCTGAATGCTAATTGGCTAAAAGCTGTGGTATTTATGACTGTATACCACAGGTGTGACAAAACATTTATTTTTACTGTTCTAATTATGTTGGTAACCAGTTTATAATAGCTATAAGGCACCTCAGGGGTTGTGGTACATGGCTAATATACCATTGCTAAGCGCTGTATCCAGGCTCTCCAAATTGTGTCGTGCCTAAGAACGGGCCTTAGCCCTGGTACAGTGCCTTGCGAAAATATTCGGCCCCCTTGAACTTTGCGACCTTTTGCCACATTTCAGGCTTCAAACATAAAGATATAAAACTGTATTTTTTTGTGAAGAATCAACAACAAGTGGGACACAATCATGAAGTGGAACGACATTTATTGGATATTCCAAACTTTTTTAACAAATCAAAAACTGAAAAATTGGGCGTGCAAAATTATTCAGCCCCTTTACTTTCAGTGCAGCAAACTCTCTCCAGAAGTTCAGTGAGGATCTCTGAATGATCCAATGTTGACCTAAATGACTAATGATGATAAATACAATCCACCTGTGTGTAATCAAGTCTCCGTATAAATGCACCTGCACTGTGATAGTCTCAGAGGTCCGTTAAAAGCGCAGAGAGCATCATGAAGAACAAGGAACACACCAGGCAGGTCCGAGATACTGTTGTGAAGAAGTTTAAAGCCGGATTTGGATACAAAAATATTTCCCAAGCTTTAAACATCCCAAGGAGCACTGTGCAAGCGATAATATTGAAATGGAAGGAGTATCAGACCACTGCAAATCTACCAAGACCTGGCCATCCCTCTAAACTTTCAGCTCATACAAGGAGAAGACTGATCAGAGATGCAGCCAAGAGGCCCATGATCACTCTGGATGAACTGCAGAGATCTACAGCTGAGGTGGGAGACTCTGTCCATAGGACAACAATCAGTCGTATATTGCACAAATCTGGCCTTTATGGAAGAGTGGCAAGAAGAAAGCCATTTCTTAAAGATATCCATAAAAAGTGTTGTTTAAAGTTTGCCACAAGCCACCTGGGAGACACACCAAACATGTGGAAGAAGGTGCTCTGGTCAGATGAAACCAAAATTGAACTTTTTGGCAACAATGCAAAACGTTATGTTTGGCGTAAAAGCAACACAGCTGAACACACCATCCCCACTGTCAAACATGGTGGTGGCAGCATCATGGTTTGGGCCTGCTTTTCTTCAGCAGGGACAGGGAAGATGGTTAAAATTGATGGGAAGATGGATGGAGCCAAATACAGGACCATTCTGGGAGAAAACCTGATGGAGTCTGCAAAAGACCTGAGACTGGGATGGAGATTTGTCTTCCAACAAGACAATGATACAAAACATAAAGCAAAATCTACAATGGAATGGTTCAAAAATAAACATATCCAGGTGTTAGAATGGCCAAGTCTCTATGGGGGTGCCACAGGGTTCAATTCTCGGGCCGACTCTTTTCTCTGTATATATCAATGATGTTGCTCATGCTGCGGGCGATTCCCTGATCCACCTCTACGCAGACGACACCATTCTATATACTTCCGGCCCGTCCTTGGACACTGTGCTATCTAACCACCAAACGAGCTTCAATGCCATACAACACTCCTTCCGTGGCCTCCAACTGCTCTTAAACACTAGTAAAACCAAATGCATGCTTTTCAACCGTTCGCTGCCTGCACCCGCACGCCTGACCAGCATCACCACCCTGGATGGTTCCGACCTTGAATATGTGGACATCTATAAGTACCTAGGTGTCTGGCTAGACTCTAAACTCTCCTTCCAGACCCATATCAAACATCTCCAATCGAAAATCAAATCAAGAGTCGGCTTTCTATTCCGCAACAAAGCCTCCTTCACTCACGCCGCCAAACTTACCCTAGTAAAACTGACTATCCTACCGATTTTTGACTTCGGCGATGTCATCTACAAAATTGCTTCCAACACTCTATTCAGCAAACTGGATGCAGTTTATCACAGTGCCATCCGTTTTGTCACTAAAGCACCTTATACCACCCACCACTGCGACTTGTAGGCTCTAGTCGGCTGGCCCTCGCTACATATTCGTCGCCAGACCCACTGGCTCCAGGTCATCTACAAGTCCATGCTAGGTAAAGCTCCGCCTTATCTCAGTTCACTGGTTACGATGGCAACACCCATCCGTAGCACGCGCTCCAGCAGGTGTATCTCACTGATCATCCCTAAAGCCAACACCTCATTTGGCCGCCTTTCGTTCCAGTTCTCTGCTGCCTGTGACTGGAATGAATTGCAAAAATCGTTGAAATTGGAGACTTTTATCTCCCTCACCAACTTCAAACATCTGCTATCTGAGCAGCTAACCGATCGCTGCAGCTGTACATAGTCTATTGGTAAATAGCCCACCCATTTCACCTACCTCATCCCCATACTGTTTTTATTTATTTATTTTTCTGCTCTTTTGCACACCAATATCTCTACCTGTACATAACCATCTGATCATTTATCACTCCAGTGTTAATCTGCATAATTGTAATTATTCGCCTACCTTCTCATGCCTTTTGCACACAATGTATATAGACTCCCCTTTTTTCTACTGTGTTATTGACTTGTTAATTGTTTACTCCATGTGTAACTCTGTGTTGTCTGTTCACACTGCTATGCTTTATCTTGGCCAGGTCGCAGTTGCAAATGAGAACTTGTTCTCAACTAGCCTACCTGGTTAAATAAAGGTGAAATAAAAAATAAATAAATAAAAAAGTCAAAGTCCAGACCTGAATCCAATCGAGAATCTGTGGAAAGAACTGAAAACTGCTGTTCACAAATGCTCTCCATCCAACCTCACTGAGCTCGAGCTGTTTTGCAAGGAGGAATGGGAAAAAATGTCAGTCTCTCGATGTGCAAAACTGATAGTGTCATGTACTGTCATGTTGTGTCTTGTCTCTGTCCTTTCCCTTCACCCTGTCTCCCTCTGCTGGTCGAATTAGGTTACCTTTTCTCCCCCGCTTTCCCCCAGCTGTTCCTTGTCTCCTCCTAACTACCCATTCACCCCGTTTCCCACCTGTTCCCTTTTTCCCTCTGATTAGGTCCCTATATCTCTCTCTGTTTCTGCTCCTGTCTTTGTCGGATTCTTGTTTGTTGTGTTTCATGCCTGAACCAGACTATCGTCATGTTTGCTGTAACCTTGTCCTGTCGGAATCTGCCGGTCTATCTGAGCCTACCTATGTTTGGTTATTAAAGAAGCTCTGTTTAAGTTAGTTCGCTTTTGGGTCCTCATTCACTCACCGTAACAGATAGAGACATACCCCAAGCGACTTACAGCTGTAATCGCAGCAAAAGGTGGCGCTACAAAGTATTAACTTAAGGGGGCTGAATAATTTTGCACGCCCAATTTTTCAGTTTTTGATTTGTTAAAAAAGTTTGAAATATCCAATAAATGTCGTTCCACTTCATGATTGTGTCCAACTTGTTGTTGATTCTTCACAAAAAAATACAGTTTTATATCTTTATGTTTGAAGCCTGAAATGTGGCAAAAGGTTGCAAAGTTCAAGGGGGCCGAATACTTTCGCAAGGCACTGTATATTGACTATATACCACACAACCCTCGGGTCTTATTTCTTAATTATAAAATGGGTGGTTTGAGCCCTGAAAGCTGATTGGCAGAAAGCCATGGTATATCAGACTGTATACCATGGGTATGACAAAAACATTTTTTACTGGTCTAATTACATTGGCAACCAGTTTATAATAGCAATAAGGCACCTCGCGGGTTTGTGTTTTATGGCCAATATACCATGACTAAGGGCTGTATCCAGGCACTCTGCGTTGTGTCGTGCAAAAACAGCCAGTGGTATATCTTATTGCTTAAATATGCCCGAAGCTTGTACGGTGGTGTTTTAATGTAGGCTAAGTATATTTTGTTCTCCTTAGAATGATCACAAGTATTGCATCATAGGCTACATCTTTGAAAACACAAGTATTTTTTATTTATTTTTATCCAAAGTGGATTTCTGTTTTCTCACTGAAAAGTGTTTCCTGTTCTCTTGGCCTTCGTCAGAGCTTTTAAACTAAGTAATAAACCATCTTTTGATTTCTGAATCTGTCGGCGCCTGGGACTCTGGAACATATGGACTGTTTTAGTTTTGTATGCTAGGCTACGTATATAATTATTTAACTTAGAGTTCAAATCAAATCAAAGTTTATTTGTCACGTGCGCCGAATACAACAGGTGTAGATCTTACAGTGAACTGTTTACTTACAGGCTCTTACCAATAGTGCAAAAAAGGTGTTAGGAGAACAACAGGTAGGTAAAGAAATAAAACAACAGTAAAAAGACAGGCTATATACAGTAGAGAGGCTATAAAAGTAGCGAGGCAACATTCAGACACCGGTTAGTCAGGCTGATTGAGGTACTATGTACATGTAGATATGGTTAAAGTGACTATACATATATGATGAACAGAGAGTAGCAGTAGCATAGAAGAGGGGTTGGCGGGTGGTGGGTGGTGGGACACAATGCAGATAGCCCGGTTAGCATATGTGCGGGAACACTGGTTGGTCGGACCAATTGAGGTAGTATTTGGGGGAGGGGGGGCACACAATGCAAATAGTCCGGGTAGCCATTTGGTTACTTGTTCAGGAGTCTTATGGCTTGGGGGAAAAAACTGTTGAGGAGCCTTTTTGTCCTAGACTTGGCACTCCGGTACCGCTTGCCATGCGGTAGTAGAGAGAACAGTCTATGACTGGGGTGGCTGGGGTCTTTGAAGTCGGATGATTACATACACATTAGCCAAATACATTTAAACTTAGTGTTTCACAATTCCTGACATTTAATCCTAGTAAATATCCCCTGTTTTAGGTCAGTTATCAAATACAGTTTATTTGTCACGTGCGCTGAATACAACAGGTTACAATGAAAGGCTTACAATGAAAGGCTCTAACCAATAGGATCACCACTTTATGTGAAATGTCAGAATAATAGTAGAGAGAATGATTTATTTCAGCTTTTATCTTTCATCACATTCCCATTTGGTCAGAAGTTTACATACACTCAATTAGTATTTGGTAGCATTGCCTTCAAATTGTTTAACTTGGGTCAAAAGTTTCGGGTAGCCTTCCACAAGCTTTTCACAATAAGTGGAGTGAATTTTGGCCCTTTCCTCCTGACAGAGCTGGTGTAACTGTCCATTTGAAAAACCCATTTGCGTCCAAGCTTTAACTTCCTGACTGATGTCTTGAGACATTGCTTCAATATATCCACATAATTTTCCATCCTCATGAAGCCATCTATTTTGTGAAACGCACCAGTCCCTCCCCGCAGCAAAGCACCCCCACAACATGATGCTGCCACCCCCGTGCTTCACAGTTGGGATGGTGTTCTTCGGCTTGGAAGCCTCCCCCGCTTTCCTCCAAACATAACGATGGTCATTATGGCCAAACAGTTATATTTTTGTTTCATCAGACCAGAGGACATTTCTCCAAAAAGTACAATCTTTGTCCCCATGTGCAGTTGCAAAACGTAGTCTGGCTTTTTTATGGTGGTTTTTGAGCAGTGGCTTCTTCCTTGCTGAGCAGCCTTTCAGGTTATGTCGATATAGGACTCGTTTTACTGTGGATATAGATACTTTTGTACCTGTTTCCTCCAGCATCTTCACAAGGTCCTTTGCTGTTGTTCTGGGATTGATTTGCACTTTTCGCACCAAAGTACATTAATCTCTAGGAGACAGAACGCGTCTCCTTCCTGAGCGATATGACGGCTGCGTGGTCCCATGGTGTTTATACTTGCGTACTATTGTTTGTACAGATGAACGTGGTACCTTCAGGCATTTGGAAATTGCTCCCAAGGATGAACCAGACTTGTGGAGGTCCACAATTTTTTCTGAGGTCTTGGCTGATTTATTTTGATTTTCCCATGATGTCAAGCAAAGAGGCACTGAGTTTGAAGGTAGGCCTTGAAATACACAGTTACACCTCCAATTGACTCAGATTATGTCAATAGCCTATCAGAAGCTTCTAAAGCCATGACATCATTTTCTGGAATTTTCCAAGCTGTTTAAAGGCACAGTCAACTTAGTGTATGTAAACTTCTGACCCACTGTAATTGTGATACAGTGCAATAATCTGTCAGTAAACAATTGTTGAAAAAATGACTTGTGTCGTGTACAAAGTACATGTCCTAACCGACTTGCCAAAACTATAGTTTGTTAACAAGGAATTTGTGGAGTGGTTGAAAAAATAGTTTTATTGACTCCAACCGAAGTGTATGTTAACTTCTGACTTCAACTGTATGTATCAAGCCTTAGCAGTCATTCTGATGTCGTTCCCAATGATCATTGCTTTAGTTTATTATGGTGCTGTCCAGCGGTTCTGAATTGCAACGCATCAGACACGTTTTTCTGTGCAATAGCCTTTTGACTTGAAGAGTTGAAAAATGTTGGTGTGTGGTTTTACTAATAAATACACTGAGTGTACAAAATATTAGAAACACCTTCCTAATATTGAGTTGCAGCCCCTTTAGCCCTCAGAACGACTGGGCATGGACAACAAGGTGTCGAAAGCAACGTGGACTACAAGGTGTCGAAAGCAACATGGACTACAAGGTGTCGAAAGCAACATGGACTACAAGGTGTCGAAAGCAACATGGACAACAAGGTGTCGAAAGCAACGTGGACTACAAGGTGTCGAAAGCAACGTGGACTACAAGGTGTCGAAAGCAACATGGACTACAAGGTGTCGAAAGCAACGTGGACTACAAGGTGTCGAAAGCAACATGGACTACAAGGTGTCGAAAGCAACATGGACTACAAGGTGTCGAAAGCAACATGGACTACAAGGTGTCGAAAGCAACATGGACTACAAGGTGTCGAAAGCAACATGGACTACAAGGTGTCGAAAGCAACATGGACAACAAGGTGTCGAAAGCAACATGGACTACAAGGTGTCGAAAGCAACATGGACTACAAGGTGTCGAAAGCAACATGGACTACAAGGTGTCGAAAGCAACGTGGACTACAAGGTGTCGAAAGCAACATGGACTACAAGGTGTCGAAAGCAACGTGGACTACAAGGTGTCGAAAGCAACATGGACTACAAGGTGTCGAAAGCAACATGGACTACAAGGTGTCGAAAGCAACATGGACTACAAGGTGTCGAAAGCAACATGGACTACAAGGTGTCGAAAGCAACGTGGACTACAAGGTGTCGAAAGCAACATGGACTACAAGGTGTCGAAAGCAACATGGACTACAAGGTGTCGAAAGCAACGTGGACTACAAGGTGTCGAAAGCAACGTGGACTACAAGGTGTCGAAAGCAACATGGACTACAAGGTGTCGAAAGCAACATGGACAACAAGGTGTCGAAAGCAACATGGACTACAAGGTGTCGAAAGCAACATGAAAGCAAAGGGATGCTGGCCCATGTTGACACCAATGCTTCCATACAGTTGTGTCAAGTTGGCTGGATGTCCTTTTGATGTCCATTCTTGATACACCCAGGAAACTGTTGAGCGTGAAAAACCCAGCAGCGTTGCAGTTCTTGACACACTCAAACCGGTGCACCTGGCACCTACTACCATACCCCGTTCAAAGGCACTTAAATATTTTGTCTTGCCCAATCACCCTCTGAATGGCACACATACACAATACATGTCTCAATTTTCTCAAGGCTTTAAAATCCTTCTTTAACCCGTCTCCTCCCCTTCATCTACATTAATTGAAGTGGATTTAACAAGTGACATCAATAAGGGATCATAGCTTTCACCTGGATTCACCTGGTCAGTCTACTGTATGTCATGGAAAGAGCTGTGTTCCTAATGTTTTGTACATTCCGTGTATGGAACCAAATGATCCGTTTCTGTCTTCAGTCCTTTTTAGATGAGCTATATGCTCTACTACGGTGTAGGCTAAATGTGATAGTCTGCCTATAACTAGAAAGATTGGAAATGAGCAATGACCAGGCTGGTTAATGTGATGCATGTCTTTTGAATTTGTAAAAATCCACCTGCATTCGACCCCACCCCACCTACTCAGGCAGCCAGGAGCCGCTACTGTGTTGCGGCCTTGGAGTACTGCATTATTTTTACTAAGCAGTACTTGCAGTACTTGCTAAATAGAATGCAACAATGAGTAAATGGTGTGCAGTTTAAGTATGTAGTACGCAAGTATGGGTATTCGTACACGGCCCTTGTGATATCAGTCATTTTCTGGCACCTCTCACTCCATTTGAACAGAGCATGCAGAGTACATAGAGCAAGATAATGAAGGACCATGATACTCTACTCTCATGTATAGAGATACAGAATTTGACTCTTTGACCTTACCTTGCTCTATGACCATGCTGGTTTGTTAGGGTATGAAATCAGGTGTTGTACGCACACTTGTGTTGCTTTCAAGCACATGTGATTTAAAGATACATTTACCAGACATCTAACAGCTTTAACATACTGTATACGTTGGCTATGTATCTAGGGAAATCAAGTCATGTCAGGCGATGTAACAGGTCAATAGGCTGGATCAGAATTCCTTTATCTGAGAATGTAAATGAGCCAACTGAATGGAAAGACTCATTTGTACAGAGAGTGAGCAACAGGGGATAGGACACCATGTCAGAACCATAGAGGAGTCTGTATGAAGACTGTCTGGCTATATGAAGGGCTTGGCAGAATACCACTGACAGACATTTAAGGTCCTCAACTATGTTTCCTGGTCTCTCTCTCTCTCTCTCTCTCTTTCTCTCTTTTTCTCTTTCTATCTCTCTCTCTCTCTCTCTCTCTCTCTCTCTCTCTCTCTCTCTCTTATTTATCATAATAATCTGAAAACCATTCTGTTGTCTTGTTTTGATAATGGCTTTACTACGCTGTCATGCTACATACTGTACAAGCAGTACCTTAATGCAAAGGCACTTAGAAGTCTGTTAGGAAAACTTTACATTGCATTATCTTAGGTACTGATGTATTTTATATGTTTTTGTTTTAAAATGTGTTTTATTAGTGTGCTATCAAATGTTTATTGTTGTCACACTGTACAGACCCTTTAGTAACACACACCTTGTTCTTGTTAGCAGAGCTTTATATGACTTATTGTAGTTGTCAAGGGTAGACATAGAGGGCAGTAGTGGCCTGCATACATTCTACCTGTATTGTAACACTGACTGACCAAAAAGTACAAAGCATTTAGATCATCTACAACTCATAATCACCAAAGATAAATACAGAGAAAGCAGCCAAAGCTTTCTGACACAGTTGCCGCGGATTGAGAGGCAGCTCTCTGGTGCGTCGCAGTCCAGTAGTCACCGACACTGCATGATTGCAGGAGGTTGGCCTCTCATATTTCCCACTAAACCTCTGGCTCAGATCCCAAATGATCTGTCCATTGAAGCGAGTCACCCTCCCTCCCTGGCTGCCACCCTCACTACTCTGAGGGCACACGTTAGCCATAGAGAAGGCCGGGCAAATTGGTTAAAACATCTTGAAGGTCATATTATATTGAAGGTTAATTGTTTACTCCATGTGTAACTCTGTGTTGTCTGTTCACACTGCTATGCCTTATCTTGGCCAGGTCGCAGTTGCAAATGAGAACTTGTTCTCAACTAGCCTACCTGGTTAAATAAAGGTGAAATAATAAAAAATAATAGTAAAATACACACACAAGGCCTTTTAGTATATCATGTCAACCACGTAAAAAAGGGTCTAGAGAGACGATATTAACAACTACAGACAAGAAGTGATACAACAATAGCTTGTCCTACAAATATTTTTTAATGACAGTTGCCAGATCCCTTTGTTCCACCACAATGCTCCACTTCCTGAGGGTCAACTCCAGAAAAGTGCTTTGTAGTTCGTGGAGCTTGAATTTATAACCCCCATTGTGAGGGACAGATTTGTTTGGGGTCCTTTTGTGGGTCTCGTAGTTAGTGATTAGGAGGACCTGACAGGATATAGACTCGGCCAGGGTAATCTATGGGAATCTAGGGGTGGCAGGTCAACAGTGACCCAGATCATTCAAAGGCTCTTCTGATTTTCTTAGGCAAGTCCTTGATGGTGCGTGACCCCTGGCAGTGGTGCTTTTCTCCTCAGAGGGGGAGGTGAAAGGAGCCTGCGTGGCTCTTTGACATCCCAGCAGGGACCATGTAATCCAGGGGCTCGTCAATACTAATCCTGGTCTCCCCAGTTACAAAGACCCGGGACACATTTACCCTACACAACATTCCCCCACCATAGAGATGATGAGTTAGCAAGAGAGTAAACAAAAATGAATGCACGCACACCCACACGCAAATATCCCCCACCACACACATAGTCACAAACACACGCATGCACACACACACAAACACACACACACACAAACACACACACTCTCACAATGGGGACACTCCAAAACCCAATTGTTAAGTTGCTGACTGTTTGGTTAAGCAGAGAAAAGATACAGAGATATTTGTTTTTCTAATTCACGAAAACTAAACCCGCTCTGGTTGGGTGCCCAAGCCCTGTTAGAGGTCAAGGGTCCAGTCGGTAACATCTGAGTTGGTTTCTCCATCTCCCTGTTGCACATTGAGCCATGAGAGTTGAAATGAAGCTCAAGATATAATGTGCTGTAGTTTTGGCCCAAGCCTAGACAAAGTGTCCGGGTGCCTCTTTCAATTGTAGTTTTTTTGAGGGGAAGAGAAATACATGTTGTTCGGTTGTTCACTGTTTCTCTAGCAGTCTTGAATAGAAATAGAATAAGCAATAGTTTTAAGAGAGTATTTAGTGAGGTCATGTTTGACTCAGGTTATGTAGATGCTTTCTTCTCCAGGTGGGCTTGGAAACCTACCTTCCCATCTCAAAAGAACCTCCCTCCCTTACAATAACTTGTTTTCTTGCATTCTAAACGTCTAGCTAAATTGCTCTCCATAATTTTTTATCTTACTCTTTTGTTGGCATTACCCTTTCAGCTATTGTTCCTGCGGTTTTTGTTATTTTCATTGTCACCTCAATTGTAGCATTTTGAAAGGAGATGCTTACTTATCTTTCCTTGAGTAAATATCCCAGGGAGAATTGGACTGGTTACCCTCCATTAGCTTATAGGGCTCTGACTGAGACTTCAAAGCTGCAGGTTCAAGCCCCTCAGTCTTAGGAACATGATGGGCTCACATATTACAAAAGAGAGACACAGGTGGTTTATTCTTCAAACAATAAAACAATGTACCGTATTGTTGGTTCTTCCTCACTTTCCCTTGGAAACCTGTCAGAACCTGTAAATGGATTTAGTTTAGCTAATGGTCTCTTTCCACACCTTGAGAATGAAGGTAGAATGAATTGGTTGAACAATATCCCATGGTTTTTCCCATGGATATGCTTTGTATTTTTTGAACCAACATAAAATATTGTGTTGAAACATCATTGAGTTCATAGAGTTCGTCATAGAGTTGTGTTGTGTCCATCTGGTGCACTAATGTAGGTAGGAGGGAAAGGATTTAGGAACACATCTGTTTACTGTACCTTACTATACAGCACACATACTGCACACATACAGTATAATCACCATACAACACACATACTGTATAATTTCTCTGTCAAATGGCCTTGTCTTGTGTATTATTCAGGTTTAAAAGATACTTGACACAGATGTAGAGAAGTGACGTGAGCCTGAAACTCGACCACACCATGGGGCATGGCTCTTGAGTTTCTATGTACCACGGAAGAGATTATGACGCTAAACCAGCCGTGTCCGAGTGTTTACATCCTAGCTGATTCCAAACACCAAAGCCTTCTCTTGCTTATCGTTAACGCCGGCCGCCCAAGTCTCATCAGCACCCCGTTGCTGAGTCGACCTAATCCCACCCAACACTGATCCTTCTCCATACAAAACATTTGTGGTGGAGGGGAAATCAGTATAGACTGGAATATAATGGTGGTCTTCTGATGATATGGAGGATTTAACACACCTCTACGTCTATGGATTAATCTACACAACAATGGTGGCCAGCATGGTTATGGTCCATGTGGTAGTACAGTACAGTATGCACATTAATCTTCTTGGGTTTCGGGTTTCCTGGACCCAGATTAATCCTATTCATGTCCAACGGGGATTCTCCATTGAGCATAACCCAAACCCTATAGGCTTAATCAGGGTCCTGGAAAACGAGGCCCTTATGTGCTTCTTCACCCCCAATTTGTTAATAGGAGGAGACTTTTGTTGTCTGACATGGGGGGATTCTTCACAGTTTGATATGTAAAATCACCCTTGCGCAATCTTCAAAAACGTTTAGATTTTTAATCCAGCCATGCTTTCCTGTACCTGAACCCCATGCTGTATCCAGAGAAAGGGTAATGTCTTTCAATAGGCCAACAGTCAATCAGATGTTCACATGTGCATCTTTGGAAAACATAGCACATAAAGAAAGGCTTGTAGTTGAGCAAACCAAGGGACCCATTTTCCACAGCCTGGCTGTCGTCTCAAAGCCAGAGGTGTTTTGGACTGCTGTGGTGCTGCTTTGAACTGTTCTTCTGCCCATTTATCCATTCTGTAAAGTTGTTGTATAATTCCTCTTACAGTAGAGAAATGAACCGAAACCCAATACTTTACAAGAAGGATGTTTAAAATACCCAGAGCATGCTGCTAAATTATCAGTGTGGATGCCTTTAACTTCAATAAACATATTTGTCATGGAAGTGCTGTAATTGACGAGTAGATCAAAAGCACAGCCAGCAGTGGTACCAGAAGTGTCAGCCAGACCAGTATAGAGACAGAGCTGCAGTAGGACTGCTGGGAACATGCCTGTGTTCAGGAGATAATCGGCCTTAGAATATCATTACTGTAGCTGAATGAGGTGCAAATCCTCCTCTAACCTGGCCAATCTGTAGATGTGTTATGAGAAACCTCTGGGAGGACTAACGATAGGTTAAAGTTGTCATAGGTGAGTCAGAATGTCTTCAAAAAATCCTATTCATTAGAGTTAATCTGTGCTACGTCTGTGTGTCTCAGTTCCTGTCATTCCCGTAAAGAAGCAGTCAACCGGAGATTCACCTCCATTATCTTTTATGCTCATCATGTGATGTTTAGACAACATAACTACCATGGTCTGTGTTTTACCATTTCCCAGAAGTTGAGAGGTTGTTACACACGTGGTCACAAGAATGTAAATGGTGCCATTCACAACCACTTCAAAGTGTGGGTTAGTGTAAGTTATGGTTGGTGGGCCAATTTCCTCAGAGAGTAGACTGGAGATGAATCGCATTGAATGGCCTGTCCTGCTCTAGGCCCTCCAGTCAGTCTTTCAGCCCCTTAGCTCTTCTGCTCTGTCTGAGGCAGTGGACACACCCTGTCTGTCATTGCTCCTGGCTGTGAGAGTGTGCAGATCCATGGCTAGCTCTGGGCATAAACGCTGTCGCTTTAGGCCCCAGATCCCCCCCAAAACAAATATATATGTTTTTTAGAAACTTTAACTTATTGTTGAGAGTTAGAATAGTAGAATACACAAGGTGCAAGTTTGGTAGTGCATCATGCATTTTCTCTTATGTCAGTCACTGACAGTCACTCAATTATCCATGTCAGCTAACAATTTTTAGATTGGTAAATTAGTCTAGCCAACTAAACTTGTAATAATCATAGCCGAGTACCGACCGGGCACGCAGGGCACATGTCCAGGGGCCCTAACCTCCAGGCGGACAGTTGCAGTGAATTAGCTTTAAAACTGAAAAACGTTCTCTACACCGCATGGCAAAATGTGTAGAATTGCATGAAATGTGTTATAAAATTGCAAGATTTTCTCTACGCCCCATGGCAAAATTTGTAGAACTGCAGGAAATGTACTTTAAAACGTAAATGTTTCTCTCTGCTGTCAATTGGGGGCCACTAAAATGTTTTGCCCCTGAGGAGTGGTATAGTGCTATTTTTTTTAGGAACGGTAGCTCCCCAAAATGTTTTACAATGTCATCATCAATCAAAGTTTGTACTGACAGATGTAGCCTATTGAATATAATTATAAAGTATGCATAAAATGCATCCTCCAATTGAAACGCCCACACATATTGTCTCAAGAACATGTTATGTTCATACCGTCAAGTGCCAAGTTTGTCACGCCTGCTCCTGCTCTCCCTCCCTGTCGCTTGAGGGTGCCTGGTTGCCCAGCACTACGCACTCCTGCCACCATCATTACACACCCCTGCTTCCCTGTCCAAATGGCATCTGCATGCCAATAATTTGATCTCAATCAATTTTATTGGAATTTGCATTTAGATCTTCCTGAATGACAAATGAGCGAATTAGTGCAGATGGTGTTAACAAACTATTAACCTTTCTTGTATTTTGTTTCAATCAAAGCATACAGGTAGATCTTGCCTGGTGGCGCGTGCTGTTGAGTTTTGGCTGCAAAAGGCTAGAGCCGGCACTGTACAGATCCTATCAGTATCAGGAATGTCTTGCAGCCACGCTGCTGGACAGGACAGGGGTTTATTTATTAGCTGCTCCTAATTGCACTGGACGCCTCTCATTTCCTGGTTGTTAGAGACAGGGGAGGGCTGCAGATCTGAGCCCCAAGATAACAGAGAATGTTAGAACGCTATAACCAGGACTTTGGACCACGAGCAGAAATGTACATTAGGAGCACCTTCCTAATATTGAGTTCCACCACCTTTTGCCATCAGAACAGCCTCAATTTGTCGGGGCATGGACTCTACAAAGTGTCGAAAGCGTTCCACAGGGATGCTGGCCCATTTTGACACCAATGCTGGATGTTCTTTGGGTGGTGGACCATTTTTGATACACATGAGAAACTTTTGAGCGTGAAAAACCCAGCAGCATTGCAGATCTTGACACACTCAAACCAGTGTGCCTGGCACCTACTACCATATCCAGTTCAAAGGAACTTAAATCTTTTGACTTACCCATTCACCCTCTCTCTGAATTGTACACATACACAATCCATGTCTCAATTGTCTCAAGGCTTAAAAATCCTTCTTTAACCTGTCTCCTCCCCTTTATCTACACGGATTAAAGTGGATTTAGCAGGTGACATCAATAAGGGATCATAGCTTTATCTGGATAGTCTATGTCATGTAAAGAGCAGGTGTTCCTAATGTTTTGTACATATTAGTAAATTAACAGATGCTGTTATCCAGAGCCACTTACAGGGGCAATTATGTTTAGGTGCCTTGCTTAAGGGCACATCAACCAATGATTCCCCTAGTTGGCTCAGGGATTCGAACCAGTGAACCTTCAACCATTTTTAGATTGACATTTTTGGTGTTTAGCGGACGCTCTTATCCAGAGCGACTTACGGTTAGTGCATCCATCTTAAGATAGCTAGGTGGGATCATTCCATATCACAGGCAGAGTAACTACACCTTTCCTCAACACAGTAGCTATCAGCAAAGTCGAAGCTAGAAGGAGGGGGGGGGGGGGGGGGGGGGGTCAAGTGCAAGTGCTGATTCAGGAAATATTATTTTTTGGGGGGGGGGTTGTTGAGGTGAGGAAGGGGACTATTTAAGATACTCTTTGAAGAGGTGTTTCAGGTGCTTTTGGAAGATGGGTAGGGACTCTGCTGTCCTAACTTCATGAGGTGCCAGGACAGAGAAGAGCTTGGACTTGTGGTGCATGTGTCATCCTCATCCTCAGATGTTCAACGTCTCTCACGACAACTGTAGCCTAAACGTATTTCTTCCTCCGGTCAGACTAGTCATATCAGCTGTATCAGCTGTGCTTTAAAGGCCCAATGCAGCCATTTTTATATCAAAATGAAATAATTTCTGGGTAACAATGAAGTACCTTAATGTAATAGATTTCCATTCAAATTGTCCAAAATATTTTTTATGACAGTACTGAGGATGACAGCACACATGATATCGGAAAGAGAGAGAGCAGAGAACATCAAACCCAGACCTCTCAGTGATTACATTCCACTTATTCTTGAGGACTAACAGTTCTGTCATTGGCCGTTTGTTCAAGACATTTGGGCTTTATCTAAATTTACAGGCCAGTAACTTTTATCATGGATGTGTTTCAGCAACAAAGCAAATAAATGTGGGACTGTTGCAGTCTGCTTCCTGCATGGGTTTGTTTACTAGCTTGCTCATATCTTTGTTTGGGTCACCCTGACCTCTCTGCCAAAGCACCGGGTCACATATGCCCTTTCTGTTTGAGGATGTGTTCCAAAACTGGAACTGAATCAATGCAGACCTCCGTGAACTCGGAGAAAAAACAAACAGGCCAGGTTAGATAGCTTAAGTACATTTCTACAAGACATCAAAATCCTTTACATGACTGATTATGACTATCATATGACTTTGAAGTTTCCTTACACTTTGGTTATTCTTGTTGTTTGAAGTTGCTTGTTCCTTATAACCTTATTTACATCATTTAGACCGCAGTGAACTCTGAGAAGAAACAAACAGCAACATCTGATGTTAATGTCTGGTGTCAAGATTACAAGAAATCTACATTCTTTACACAATTAATTATGACTATCATCATTTGTTTGTTTTTTATACATAGGCTAGATCGGCGTCATAAGAATTCAGACCTCTTGACTTTTTCCACATTTTGTTACGTTACACCCTTATTCTATAATGTATTAAATTGTTTTTTCCCCTCATCAATCTACACACAATACCCCATAATGACAAAGCAAAAACAGGTTTTTGGAAATTTTTGAAAAGTTAATAAAAATAAAGAGCTGAAATATCACGTCCATAAGTATTCAGACCCTTTACTCAGTACTTTGTTGAAGCACCTTTGGCAGCGATTACAGCCTCGAGTCTTCTTGGGTATGACGCTACAAGCTTGGCACACCTGTACTTGGGGAGTTTCTCCCATTCTTCTCTGCATCAAGCTCTGTCAGGTTGGATGGGGAGCGTTGCTGCACAGCTATTTTCAGGTCTCTCCAGAGATGTTCGATCGAGTTCAAGTCCGGGCTCTGGCTGGGCCACTCAATGACATTCAGAGACTTGTCTTGAAGCCACTCCTGCATTGTCTTGGCTATGTGCTTAGGGTCGTTGTCCTGCTGGAAGGTGAACCCTTGCCCCAGTCTGTGGTCCTGTGCGCTTTGGAGCAAGTTTTTATCAAGGATCTCTCTTTACTTTGCTCCGTTCATCTTTCCCTTGATCCTGACTAGTCTCCCAGCCCCTGCCGCTGAAAAACATCCCCACAGCAAGATGCTGCCACCACCATGCTTCACCTTAGGGATGGTTCCAGATTTCCTCCAGATGTGACGCTTGGCATTCAGGCCAAAGAGTTCAATATTGGTTTCATCAGACCAGAGAATCTTGTTTCTCATGGTCTGCGAGTCCTTACGTGCATTTTGGCAAACTCCAAGCGGGCTGTCATGTGCCTTTTACTGAGGAGTGGCTTCTGTCTGGAGACAATCAGGTTCTTGGTCACCTCCCTGACCAAGGCCCTTCTCCCCCGATGGCTCAGTTTGGCTGAGCGGCCAGCTCTAGGAAGAGTCTTGGCGGTTCCAAACTTATTCCATTTAAGAATGATGAAGGCCACTGTGTTCTTGGGGACCTTCAATGCTGCAGAATTGTTTTGATGTCCTTCCCCAGATCTGTGCGTCGACACAATCCTGTCTCGGGGACCTTATATTGACAGGTGTGTGCCTTTCCAAATCATGTCTAATCAATTGAATCTACCACAGTTGGACTCTAATCAAGTTGTAGAAACATGTCAACTATGATCAATGGAAACAGGATGTACATGAGCTCAATTTCAAGTCTCATAGCAAAGGGTCTGAATAATTATGTAAATAAGTTATTTCTGTTTTATATTTTAATAAATTAGCAAAAAAATGTTTTCACTTTGTCATTATGGGCTATTGTGTGTAGATTGAGGAGGAAAAATATTAATTTAATCCATTTTAGAATAAAGCTGTAACCTAACAAAATGTGGAAAAGGTAGAAGGGTCTGAATACTTTCAGAATGCACTGTAGATAAATGTATGGCTCTGATTTAGATTAGGTGTATTTCAATGGCAAGCAAGGCTCTGTAGTTCGGTGTGTGTGTGTGTTTGTATGTTTGTATGTGTGTGTGTGTAGTCAGAGTTTCTTTTATATTTGTCTCCACCTGCTTGTGAAAGTTATAGAAAAATAGACAAATGGTTCACAGGTCGATGATTACTCGTTGCTGTTTTACATTTTAGATCTAAGATTCTTAATTAAAGAACACATCGTAGAGAATATGGAAAAAGATTAGTCAGAGTTGGCTGCATTTCAAAAATACCGTACTGCACGGAACGGAATGGTGCCACAGGTGGTCCAAAGAAATACAGTGTCTTGTTTACACACAAACTTCTCATAGCTGCTGGTCCAAACTAGACCTGCTGTTGTAAAGTTACCATTTCCTATTAGAAATGTATTTTTCACTCCTGTAGGACATATCTGAGAGCTTGTCTTGTCTCCCATTGCTGACCTTTCAGATAGACTACAAGGATGTAAATGCAAGTTTCCATTGTTTGTAATTTGATGGCATACTGTACATGATGTAATCTTAACATTTAACATCCCTGGCTAGAGGCTAGAGGGGGGGGACTTCTGAATGTGGAATAAAATGCATTCCCCGGTTTTATTTGTTTTACCTTACATCGAATGGGATTCCCCTCTTATTTAAATCCAATAATTACTTAATCCTGGATGTCAAAACAATTTCCATTATTGTCACACCCCTTTCTTTGATGCCGTTTACTCCAGTGCAGGAACACACTCCCAAGGCCTTTGTTAGCTCAGCTCACTTGTCAAGATTCATAACCACAGCCATCCCAAGGGATATGCCTCTGATCTCAGGATAGATTGCTTACTTGGCGATATTTCTGTAACTGAATATTTTAAGGTTTAATGCATAATTACGTGTTTCAGAGATGTTGTTTGTTTTTATTTTCCATGTTGGTTAAATGTGCCAAGAAATGAGTTGTGAATTACTGAGTGGTATGTAGAGCGATTGTGCTCTCGAGGTTCTTAAAAATACAACGCAGAGAGTCTGTGATACGAAAAACAAACAAACAAAAAGTACATCTGGCCCTATGCCATCATTTATGAGGAGTTATGTTGTATTTATGTAATGAGAACATTGTTTCTTATAGTAAATAGGATGCAATGTTTAGTCTTTATTTATGTAACTATCACTCTAAATTTTGGAAAATCCCTTCAGGTTTCAGAGAGCTAATTAAACATTTAAGACTTTAACTGTCTTGTGTCTCTTGTAAATGCAGCTAGTGATGCACATAACTAATAGCACTTATTCATGTGGCACTTACCAATTCTAAGAGAAGCTACTTAGATTGTACAAGGTCCCAGTGATTCCCACCAGTAATGGAGTGTCACAATTAAAATAACCTGTTAGTGCTTTTTAAGCATAATCCTTCTCCTTTCACAAATGTTGAGGTGTATTGTTAAGGTCTTGGGTTTGTGGTTTGAGCAACCATTGATTGGGTGTGAAATTACGGGCTAGTTCTATTCACCATCACATCTTGCCTGTAACATTATCTTGTTTCCTCACTTTTGTGGCGGTGCATTCTTTTGTACTTCCGGCACGCTTGCTGATGTAGAGGTCAAGTGGGTTTAGGTTGGGATAAAAGCACCAACTCAGAGTTAAAGCTTAAAGGTCATTGATGGGTCCGCTCCAAGAGGCTTTGCTGATTCCAACACTGAGAGGTTCCATTTTCTGCAGATGGAAGGCAATGTAGCGTGTGATATGGTAGTTGTAAGGGTGGGAGACGATGATGGTGGTTGTTGCTTTGTGTTTATGACAGAACCTCAAAACAATGACCACCACCTTTTTGAATGAAGATCGCACCTGGACGGAACTTGAAAAATAATGAATAAAGCTGTACATATCTACTTACAGGCTCATGTCTTGGTATCCTCCAGCAATGGCATCACTTCCTAAACCACTCCTTACTGTCTGTCCCCTAGCTATGGAAAAGCTATTTAACAAAAGCTTCCTTTCAAATGTAACTAAATTAAATATCCTTCGCTTTTGTCAGCTAAGATTTTGATAAATAAATATTTGCTATCGTCCTGTATACACCCCCTGTGAGTTTTTACAGAACAGTAGAGTAACTCTACGGTACATACAGTGTGTCTCACAGCTCTAAAGACTAACCAGATGGAGAGAGAGTAGGCTGGCAGAGCTGTCGTGATGCCCAGTCTTCCTCCAGGACTTGCCTTGAATGTTTCCTGCCCCCTCTCAATTCAATGTAAAGGGTTTATTGGCATGGGAAACATACAGTGCCTTGCGAAAGTATTCGGCCCCCTTGAACTTTGCAACCTTCTGCCACATTTCAGGCTTCAAACATAAAGATATAAAACTGTATTTTTTTGTGAAGAATCAACAACAAGTGGGACACAATCATGAAGTGGAACGACATTTATTGGATATTTCAAACTTTTTTAACAAATCAAAAACTGAAAAATTGGGCGTGCAAAATTATTCAGCCCCCTTAAGTTAATACTTTGTAGCGCCACCTTTTGCTGCGATTACAGCTGTAAGTCGCTTGGGGTATGTCTCTATCAGTTTTGCACATCGAGAGACTGACATTTTTTCCCATTCCTCCTTGCAAAACAGCTCGAGCTCAGTGAGGTTGGATGGAGAGCATTTGTGAACAGCAGTTTTCAGTTCTTTCCACAGATTCTCGATTGGATTCAGGTCTGGACTTTGACTTGGCCATTCTAACACCTGGATATGTTTATTTTTTAACCATTCCATTGTAGATGTTGCTTTATGTTTTGGATCATTGTCTTGATGGAAGACAAATCTCCGTCCCAGTCTCAGGTCTTTTGCAGACTCCATCAGGTTTTCTTCCAGAATTGTCCTGTATTTGGCTCCATCCATCTTCCCATCAATTTTAACCATCTTCCCTGTCCCTGCTGAAGAAAAGCAGGCCCAAACCATGATGCTGCCACCACCATGTTTGACAGTGGGGATGGTGTGTTCATGGTGATGAGCTGTGTTGCTTTTACGCCAAACATAACGTTTTGCATTGTTGCCAAAAAGATACATTTTGGTTTCATCTGACCAGAGCACCTTCTTCCACATGTTTGGTGTGTCTCCCAGGTGGCTTGTGGCAAACTTTAAACGACACTTTTTATGGATATCTTTAAGAAATGGCTTTCTTCTTGCTACTCTTCCATAAAGGCCAGATTTGTGCAATATACGACTGATTGTTGTCCTATGGACAGAGTCTCCCACCTCAGCTGTAGATCTCTGCAGTTCATCCAGAGTGATCATGGGCCTCTTGGCTGCATCTCTGATCAGTCTTCTCCTTGTATGAGCTGAAAGTTTAGAGGGACGGCCAGGTCTTGGTAGATTTGCAGTGGTCTGATACTCCTTCCCTTTCAATATTATCGCTTGCACGGTGCTCCTTGGGATGTTTAAAGCTTGGGAAATCTTTTTGTATCCAAATCCGGCTTTAAACTTCTTCACAACAGTATCTCGGACCTGCCTGGTGTGTTCCTTGTTCTTCATGATGCTCTCTGCGCTTTTAACGGACCTCTGAGACTATCACAGTGCAGGTGCACTTATACGGAGACTTGATTACACACAGGTGGATTGTATATATCATCATTAGTCATTTAGGTCAACATTGGATCATTCAGAGATCCTCACTGAACTTCTGGAGAGAGTTTGCTGCACTGAAAGTAAAGGGGCTGAATAATTTTGCACGCCCAATTTTTCAGTTTTTGATTTGTTAAAAAGGTTTGAAATATCCAATAAATGTCGTTCCACTTCATGATTGTGTCCCACTTGTTGTTGATTCTTCACAAAAAAATACAGTTTTATATCTTTATGTTTGAAGCCTGAAATGTGGCAAAAGGTCGCAAAGTTCAAGGGGGCCGAATACTTTCGCAAGGCACTGTATGTTTACATTGCCAAAGCAAGTGAAATAGATAATAAACAAAATTGAAATAAACAATCAGAAATTAACAATAAACATTACACTCACAAAAGTTTCAAAAGGATAGAGACATTTCAAATGGTATATTATGGCTGTACAGTGTTATATTATGTCTCTTTCACTCTATGCTGTAAATAGCTTCACTAAAGTCATTACTTGCTGGACCAATTCAGCATGTTTTCACAAGATCTTAAGTAGTTTACATTTTAAAGAAACAATCACGCAGCACAGGGCCTGTGTGACATCTGCGATAGAGAGAAAGAGAAAGGGAGAGAGAGAGGAACAATGGAGTTCCTGCGCCACATTCCCCATGGTTCCTGTGGAGGAGCAGCTAGCGGTGGCCAGGCCCAGGACTGTCACACCCTGACCTGTTTCACTTGTCTTGTGCTTGTCTCCACACCCCCCACCAGCTGTCTCCTATTTTTCCCCATTATCCTCTGTGTATTTATACCTGCGTTTTCTGTTTGTTTGTTGCCAGTTCGTCTTGTGTCGCGGAAATTCAGTACTGAGAGAGACTTGGTCATTTCTTCAAACAATCATCTTTATTTAATATTGATTAATTATTGCAATATTGAGGCTGGTTGTCCTCTCACCCTTGAGTGTTGGACCGAGTAACCTAACCTTTACACAAAGGCAGAGTACTCCATATAGCTGACACTAACAATGCTCAGTCATGGTTAGTTCAACCCCCCTCATGCAGAACAAGGAGCATCATAAGCCACTCTGGGTTCATCCTGTTATCTGCACGTGGGTTGTTGTCTTAACCCCACCCTGGCGTAGTTTCCCAGATGCAAGGATGATTTTGAGACAATGAGGGATTGTTCTACTCCTAAGCTATCTCTAGTAAAACACATTCTTGTCTATGCAATGCAGTCTTTAACTCATTTTTCAGCTCAAGCCATATCTTGTGACCATATGCCCAGGTTAGCTGCAGGGAACTAGAGTGGAGCCCATGAAACTAGAGTGGAGCCCATGTTGTGTGGCGACCGGTCGAAATCTCTCTGGGTGCTCGTGGACTCTTGGGCCGACGAGAGCTTTATGGACACTACCCTGGTGTCAGAGCTGGGTATCTCCACACAACTCCTCTCCATTCCCATGGACGCCAGAGCATGGGACGGACACTCTATTGGCAGGGTCACTCACAGTACGATTCCAATTAACCTGCGAGTGTCAGGGAATCACAGTGAGTCCATGTGGTTGCTGCTCATTGAATTTCCTAATTCACCCGTGGTTTTGGAATTGCCGTGGCTCCAGAGGCACAACCCCCTGATCGACGGGGCTATGGGTTCTATCCTGGGTTGGAGCCTGTTCTGCAATGCGCATTGCCTTAAGGAAATGCAGCCCGCCCCTGGATGTCTTCCTGCGGGGTTGGGTAGAGCCCCAGAGCTCTCCGCCGTTCCCGCGGAGTATCAGGACCTCCGAGAGGTTTTCAACAAGGCCCGCACCACATCTCTTCCTCCGCATCGACCCTATAACTATGCCATTGACCTCCTCTCTGGCACTACACTGCCTCGTGGGCAGCTTTATTCCCTGTCTGGTCCGGAGAACCAAGACCATATTCTCGAAGTTTCGGAATGCCTACCATCTGGTTTGGATACGGGAAGGAGACGAATGGAAGGAGACGAATGGAAGGAGACAAATGGAAGGAGACGAATGGAAGACAGCCTTTAACACAGCTAGCGGGCACTACTAAGTATCTGGTTATGCCATTTGTACTGACCAACGCTCCCGCAGTGTTCCAGGCTCTGGTCAATGATGTGCTCTGTGACATGTTGAACCGGTTCGTGTTTGTATACCTTGATGGCATCCTTGTATTTTCCTATTCGGTTCAGTAGCATGTTCTCCACGTACGACAAGTCCTCCAGCACCTCCTGGAGAACCAGCTGTTTGTTAAAGCGAAGAAATGTGAGTTCCATCGTTCCACTATCACCTTTCTGGGATATGTCATTGCTGCAGGGAACATTCAGATGGATCCTGACAAGGTGAGAGTGGTGGTGGATTGGTTCCAACCCACATCCAGAGTGCAGCTGCAATGTTTCCTGAGATTTGCTCATTTCTACCGCCGCTTCATTCGGGGCTACAGCACCCTGGCGTCCACCCTCTCAGCACTCACCTCACCCAAGGTTCCGCTCACGTGGTCCCCAGCTGCTGACCGGGCATTTTCGGATCTCAAGCATCGGTTCACTACAGCCCCCATCTTAATCTATCCGGACCTGTCCCATCAGTTCGTGGTGGAGGACGCCGCCTCAGATGTTGAAGTGGGGGCCCAGCATTCTACCCAGTGTTCTGCCCAGCATTCTGCCCAGCGTTCTGCCCAGCGTTCTGCCCAGGACCAAAAGCTGCATCCCTGTGCTTTCCTTTTCCATCGTCTTAATCCTGCGGAGGGGAACTATGATGTTGGTAACTGGGAACTTCTTGCGGTCAAGATAGCACTGGAGGAATGGAGACACTGGCTAGAAGGGGCGGAACTTACATTCCTATTGTGGACCGACCATAAAAATCTGGAATATCTCCACACTGCCAAGCGTCTCAACTCAAGGCAGGCTCTTTGGACTCTGAAGTTCACTCTTTTCAATTTCACCATCTCCTACCGCCCTGGGTACACAAATGTGAATTCTGACGCCCTCTCTCACTTGTAAAGCTCCGCTGCTACTCTGTCTGACCCAGAGACCATCCTCCCTACCTCCTGTCTATCAGCGACATTCATCTGGGGTATCGAGGGCCTGCTCCAACCAGGCGCAGCTGTTGTTTGTCACGGATTCTGCCCAGTCCCCGGTCCTGGAATGGGCTCATTCCTCCAATCCAACCTACCATCCTGGCGTTCCTCCGACAACATTTTTGGTGGCCCACTATGGTTTCTGACTTCTCCGCATTCGCCGCCGCATGCATGGTGTGTGGTCAGAATTAGACTCCGCAGCATGCTCCAGCCGGCCTCCTTCAACCACCCCTTGTTCCTCATCGCCCCTGGTCCCATATATCCCTGGACTTTGTCACTGGTATCCCTCCGTATGATGGCAACACCATCCTTACAGTGGTGGATCGGTTTTCCAAAGCCACCCATATCATCCCCCTTCCCAAGTTACCCTCAGCCAAGGAGATGTCCCAACTCATGGTACAACATGTCTTCCAAATCCATGGACTTCCGGTCAACATAGTCTCCGTACTTGGTCCTCAGTTCTCATCCCGATTCTGGAAGGCGTTCTGCACCCTCATTGGGTCGTCGGCCAGCCTATCCTCCGGGTTCCATCCTCAATCTATCGACCAGTTGGAGCCTGTCAATCAGGACCTGGAGACGACTCTTCGGGGCCTCGTCTCTGCCAACTCCACCACCTGGAGCCAGCAACTCATGTGGGTGGGGTATGCCCGGAACACCCTTCCCTGCTCGGCCAATGGTCTCTCGCCCTTCGAGTGCTCTGTGGGTTATTAGCCCCCACTCTTCACTGAGCAAGTGGAAGAGGTCAACATACCCTTGGCTCAGATGTTCGTCTGTCGCTGTCGGTGTACCTGGAAGAGAGCCAGAACCCCAGTTCCCTACTATCGTCTTGGGCAGAGGGTATGGCTCTCCACTCGGGATCTGCCCCTCCGGCTGGAGTCCCGTAAACTTTCCCCCCGCTTTATCGGCCCTTTCCCCATCTCTAAAGTCCTTAGCCCCACTGCTGTTCATCTTCTGTTGCCCCACACCCTCCGTATACATCCCACTTTCCATGTGTCTAGGATTAAACATCTGTCTCACAGCCCTTTGTCTCCTGTTTCCAGGGCCACCCCTCTTGCCCTTTGCCTTCCCCTTTGTATAATAAATATTCTGAGTATCGAACTATCCGCCTGCTGTGTCTGCATCTGGGTCATATCCTGAGTTGTGATAAGGACAGTCTTAACACAGGTCCAATCTGTCAGTATGCCCTCCAGGGGCCCAGCTCATATAGAATGAGTGGATAATAGAGGAGCTCTGCTCAACCCAAACCCTATCTAGCCCCTGGCAGTGGGGTAGCTGACTGGGAGATGGTGATGATAATGAGTAAGTGCACAGCAAGCACCAGTTGGAACTCCTGTTAACTCACAATCACCATTGAATCCCCTTTATTCCTGTTCACTGATGAGCTCACATGGATAAAGACAGTTGGAACTGTGCTAGTAATTTCGAACGATTTTAAGTAGAGGATATTAGTAATACTAAGTTATTCGAGGGAGTAATCTACTTTTCTATAGAATGAATAGTAGAGGAGGTCCTGCTGGGGAGGATCTGTTCTTTTCATTTACTGGAACACAGAATTCCATGTAAGCAGAATGAATAGCATTCACTCATACAGATGTAATTAAAGCTTTTTTTTCCCTTGACTAAGACAGATCCCTTGACTGAGACATGATCAAGACATAAAGTTACTATGTGCATCACAGAACTTGGACTGCTCCTGAATTTCAATATAAAGCAGGGACAAACAAGGACAATATGAGAAATGTTGAATAACAGTCAAAAGTTAGTAGTGGTAACTAACTAATTAATGGCTAATTACTATACTGGACTCCAAACCATGGTAATACTGTACTGTACAGAGAGAGAGAGAGAGAGAGAGAGAGATAGAGAGAGAGAGAGAGAGAGAGAGAGAGAGAGAGAGAGAGAGAGAGAGAGAGAGAGAGAGAGAGAGAGAGAGAGGTGGAATGTGTGACTGTGAGGCTGCGGGACTCCTCCGTGCCTCTCTCCTTTCTTCCCCCAGGAGCCCCTGCGCATGGGCCGCCCCCTCTGACATCACCGGGGCCCCCGCATCCCTGGGAAGTTGAGCATGTGAGCTTCCCCTGGTCATTAGGGAAAGGGCTTGAAAAGACTGTCACTAGGAAGGAGATAAGCCGTGAGGGGCGCAGTAATAAGGCCCAGAATAATAGGCCTTCTGTGGAGAACCACCACGGACACAGACGCAAGGATTAAAGTTAGCCTGAAAAGGAGAGTCAATGGACCCTCCACATAAATATGAACCAACCGGGGTTGAATGGTGAACTGATCAGCATTCTGGGGCTAGTTACTCAAGGAGAGGGCTACTGGCTGTGTTGGGGGGGGTCTCTCTCCTGGGGTGGGACTGAGAGATGGGCCTTTTTAAAGAATGTATTTCTTGAGTGACGTTGCATGGCTTGGAGATGCCACACAGGACCAAATGCACATGCACTCACTGAACCCCACACTGAATGAAGCCCTGATATCTCTTCACAATACACTAGCTGTTGCAGTACTGCTTCAACATAAAATATTTGTAGACATCAGCTTTCCCACCAGACAGAGCACTAATCAGTATGCAATCTATGTGTGCGTCTGTGTGTGTGCTTGTGTGCATGCGTCCTTTCCTGCCTGCTTGTGTGTATCTAGGCATGTGGCTAGGTGTGTGGCTAAGTGTATGTCTAGGTGTGTGGCTAGGTGTGTTGCTAGGTGTGTGTCTAGGTGTGTGGCTACGTTTGTGTCTGTGTGTGTATTCAAGGTGATGCTAAATGTGAAAACTATAGGCAAGGCTTTGTTCGTTCCGCCTTCCGGTTATTCCAGATAAGATCTTGGTCACCCACTTCACCCTTGGTCGGTCCACACGGAAGGAAAGGCGAGCCCTTTCTTAATTCAGTCTTCCACACAGAACAATGATACAGCATACAGTATATCCATCACTACATTGAAAATGATCAACATAACAAGCTACAAAACAATAACTACTCAGTGAACATGCACTTGTATACTGCATTCTCCAGTCCATACAGGTAGTTCAAGATGTTTCACTGTCTCTCTGGTATGGATGCATGCAATGGAGTGGAGAGCGTTTAAGAACAGCCAGTAAAATCTATCTGTAAGACTCAATTACAGGCTATGTTGAAGTGGTTCCAAGCTACGCATACTGACAGTTTCCAAGTTTCCTCTTCCATCCTGAACAGAGCTACCATTGTTGCATCTGAAATCAATCTTTATCCCTCCTCTACTAATGCCATGTCCTCTTAAACTGACAGTTAACTCCATGATCACTTCATTTACACAAGGTCTGTTTCTGGAGGAATATTGATCATTAGAGTTACTGTGGCTTCTATGATTGACTGCTGGTCTGTTCTGTTTCACCTTGAGTTGAAGTTGCACTGAAACATGAACCCACCATACAGGATTCTGTAACTCCGTGGCTTGATGTCAGGTACTGCAGGAAGGAAATCTGAGGGAGGAAATTCAAATGTTTTGATGGGACATTGGGGTGGGGTTAGGGGGTTGGTTGAGAATGATTTCACAGATGCATTGGAAGGTAATTAGGTCATCGTTCTCGATGCACACCATCTGAATCAATTTCCGATCTAGCTGCTGCCTGGTTTCCCCTAATGCCCCTAATGCCAGCCATTGGGAGCAGAAATGTGAAGCTCCACTCAGGTGGCCCCTGCTCCCATCTGCAAGGGCCTCAATGGCCCCGGCTGTAATGTCGTAAATATGAATGCACTAAATTAATAGTCAAAAATAAACTCACTAACCCCTATCATGTGTTCACCCACACTCTGAAACATTTTTAGAAATGCATTTGTCCCATTGTCTTCACACAGTTAAACCCAACAGTTACTCAGTAAACTATCTGTACTCACTCAACCCACAGTCACCCCCCCCCCCTCCTGCCCTGACTCAAGCCTGCTGAGGCAGCCCGCAGCGGATAGCCAGTCCAGCTCTCCTCTTTCCCCAGCCAAGATCCCCTCAGCACAACACAAGGCCCTCCACCCTACCGCCCAGAACAGAGCAGAGCTGAGAGACAGACAGGTCTGTGAATAGGCATGAAGCCTGAATAGGCATTATATCAGAAAGGACTATTGGGTGGTCTCTGGGTGTTAGGAATGGACTGCTGCATTTCAGTGGCACATCCATAGGAACTCTCTCTTGCTCATGCAATGTCACCAAAGACAATAATCTGTTGAAAGTTCAGATTAGTTCTAGATTTCCTGAAAAACCTTTTACTTTGTTTTTGCTCTTTGTTGTCCAATTTTCAAAGTCACTCCTATCTCTCTCTCTCTGAGCAGAACAGTTATCCTAGTGAGTCTCTTTATGTTTGTTCAGATCTGTCAAGAAAAACGGTTACTGATGTATAATAGTAATAAATAGTATAGTGGTAAAACAAAAATAACGATTAGCTTCTCTGACTCTATCATGACCTCCGTCATGGTGGTCTGGTCTCCTGACTCTGACGGAGATCCCCACCATGCAGGCTGGTCTTCCAGGTGGGACGTGTCTCCCTGCCTGCTCCCTGGGTTTATGTTGTGGAAACGCTGGGGGTGGGGATGCAGCGGGCCCCTGGAAGGTGTAAAACAGCAGAGATCCATGTCTGTCATCATCCCACTGCAGAACACACACACACACACGCACGCACACACACACCTACAAAGACCCTGACACCGGCTGTAGGCTTTGATCACCCTCGGCCTCAGATCTTCTTCAGCTCCTCTGCCATTTAGAGGTGTTTACACAACTGCACTCTTCACAAGTAGGATGTCAATACATAGATTCCCCCAACTTAAAAGGGTGTGAAAAGGAAGAGGGAAAAGATGGAATTGCATGTGGTAAAGTTCATTTTATTTGCAGTGAATTTAAAGATGCTAAGACCCTAAAGGCATTTCAAGTTTAAAATCATCTTCATCATCAGCATCATATGCATGTCAGTATCAGTCCCTGAAATAGGCTAATGATTAGAAGATGCTATACTGTACAGTCGGGCATCAATACACAGATGGCACACTGTACTCCACACTCTCCAGGGTATTGCCTGTTTGTCATTCTCCACGCTGACTTAGCTGTTTTAGCCTGTAGTCCGGCGATAGTGCAACTGAGATCTCAGGACAGAGACTATACGCTGAAAAGGAGGAGTAATCCATCACAGGCCTTATCAAACGTAATAGAGATTCAACACGTTTTTATGAGTCTCAGTGCTCTGGTGGAGAACGCTGTGGTGAATAGGGCAATAAAGCCAAGGTTGTACTGGGTGTACTGCACTGAGTACAGGACAGGGGCAGTGCAGGCAGGGGGGATTTGTGATGCTGCAGCATGCAGCCATGCACCCTTCCTCCAGATGGGGAGGGAGGAAGGGGGTGTCTAAATGAAGACCACCTGGACCGGAGCTAATCCCCTCGACACCATACCCTAAGACGCCCCATGGACTCATTGGATTTACACAGTTTGGGATTTGAAAGTCCTAGGAATGGTTTTGTTTTTTCTTTTATTTTAATTTCACCTTTATTTAACCAGCTAGGCTAGTTGAGAACAAGTTCTCATTTACAACTGCGACCTGGCCAAGATAAAGCAAAGCAGTGTGACACATACAACAACACAGAGTTACACATGGAATAAACAAACATACAGTCAATAATACAGTAGAACAAGTCTATATACAGTGTATGCAAATGAGGTAAGATAAGGGAGGTAAGGCAATAAGTAGGCCATGGTGGCGAAGTAATTAAAATATAGCAATTAAACACTGGAATGGTAGAAGTGCAGAAAAGGGAAAGAGGCGCACCGCGCACAGTCTCTGATGTCATGGACCTGGGTTACGCCATAGTTCATGTATACAGTCAGTTGAGCCCATGAGCTCCTAAGGAGGATATACTGGCTGATGTATTAATCAATATATTGTAGGCAGGGTCACTATCAATACTCTCTAACTGGTTTTGATGTTCAGTACATGTTGGTAGGGGGGTAGCTTTGAATTTGAACATACTGTATATGAACATTTTAACATATTGTATGTGGATTAAGACCCTGCATGTGGGAATAGGTCAGGAAAAGCTCCTGGCCCCACACATTATAACATTTTTGTTTCTTCTCTAAAATTTGCGCCATGTTCCATCTACAAGTCAGCTGTTTCGAATGCTTGTGCCAATAGTTATCCAAAGATCATGAGAATATGACGCATTATGGCAATAGACGGCAATTCATGCAGATCAGATTTGCTGATATATTTTTTGAGCAGTAGAAGTGGCTTGATAATAATAATAATAATATCTGTTTTACTTTGTTACGCCAAACTTAAATGACAAACATCTGTGACACACACACACACACACACACACATACACACGCACACACAGACACACACACACACATAAACACACATACACACACATACATACACACACAGACACACACGGACAGAGCAAGATAATGTGATCAAATAGTCCACGGAGACTGGTTGTCCACCCATGTGTGTAGATATGATAAAACTGGGCAGCATATTAACATTAACAGGTGTGGCACCAATATTCTCTGGCCGCAGGTACCGGGAAAAAAAAGCCCCAAAGTCCTGCAAATGATCTTGATTCAAAGAGTACAGTGTATCGATCCGTTTTGCTGTGGTTCTGGTACTGTAGAATGAAAAGCCTGGATGTTGTTCAATAATGTAACACAGGTAATACACTACATGATCAAAAGTATGTGGACACCTGCTCGTCGAACATCTCATTCCAAAATCATGGGCATTAATATGGAGGTGGTCCCCCCTTTGCTGCTATAACAGCATCCACTCTTCTGGGAAGGGCTTCCACTAGATGTTGGAACATTGCTGCGGGGACTTGCTTCCATTCAGCCACAAAAGCATTAGTGAAGTTGGGCACTGATGTTGGGTGATTAGGCCTGGCTCGCAATCGGCATTCCAATTCATCCCAAAGGTGTTGGATGGGGTTGAGGTCAGGGCTCTGTGCAGGCCAGTCAAGTTCTTCCACACCAATCTTGAGAAACAATATCTGTGTGGACTTCACTTTGTGCCTGGGAGCGTTGTCATGCTGAAACAGAAAATGGACTTCCCCAAACTGTTGCCACAAAGTTGGAAGCACAGAATGGTCTAGAATGTAATTGTATGCTGTATGCTGGGCCTAGCCCGGACCATGAAAACAGCCCCAGACCATTATTCCTCCTCCACCAAACATTACAGTTGGCACTATACATTCGGGCAGGTAGCATTCCCCTGGCATTCGCCAAACCCAGATTTGTCCATCGGACTGCCAGATGGTGAAGCGTGATTCATCACTCCAGAGAACGTGTTTCCACTTCTCCAGAGGCCAATGGCGGTGAGCTTTACATCACTCCAGGCGACGCTTGGCATTGCACATGGTGATCATGTACTTGTGTGCAGCTGCTAAGCCATTGAAACCCATTTCATGAAGCTCCAGATGAACAGTTCTTGTGCCGACGTTGCTTCTAGAGGCAGTTTGGAACTCTGTAGTGAGTGTTGCAACCGAGGACAGATGGTTTTTACACGCTACACGCTTTAGCACTGTGAGCTTGTGTGGCCTACCACTTTGCGGCTGAGCCGTAACAGTTGACCGGGACAGCTCTGGCAGGGCAGAAATTTGACGAACTGACTTGTTGGAAAAGTGGCATTCTATGATGGTGCCACGTCGAAAGTCACTGAGCATAGGCCATTCTACTGCCAATGTTTGTCTAAGGAGATTGCATGGCTGTGTACTGAATTTTATATACCTGTCAGCAACGGGTGTGGCTGAAATAGCCAAAACACTAATTTGAAAGGGTGTCCATATACTTTTATATACAGTTGAAGTCGGAAGTTTACATACACTTCGGTTGGAGTCAATAAAACTTGTTTTTCAACCACTCCACAAATTTCTTGTTAACAAACTATAGTTTTGGCAAGTCGATTAGGACATCTGATTTGTGCATGACACAAGTCATTTTTCCAACAATTGTTTACAGACAGATTATTTCACTTTAAATTCAATGTGTCACAATTCCAGTGGGTCAGAAGTTTACATACACTAAGTTGACTGTGCCTTCAAACAGCTTGGAAAATTCCAGAAAATGATGTGATGGCTTTAGAAGCTTCTGATAGGCTAATTTACATCATTTGAGTCAATTGGGGGTGTACCTGTGGATGTACTTCAAGTGCCTCTTTGCTTGACATTGTGAAAAAGTCAAAAGAAATCAGCCAAGACCTCAGGAAAAAAATTCCAAACGCCTGAAGGTACCACGTTCATCAGTACAAATAATAGTACGCAAGTATAAACACCATGGGACCAAGCAGCCGTCATCCTGCTCAGGAAGGAGACGCGTTCTGTCTCCTAGAGATGAACGTACTTTGGTGCGAAAAGTGCAAATCAATCCCAGAATAACAACAACAGGTCCTATATCGACATAACCTGAAAGGCTGCTCAGCAAGGAAGAAGCCACTGCTCCAAAACCGCCATAATAAAGCCAGACTACGGTTTGCAACTGCACATGGGGACAAAGATTGTACTTTTTGGAAAAATATCCTCTGGTCTGATGAAACAAAAATAGAACTGTTTGGCCATAATGACCATTGTTATGTTTGGAGGAAAAAGGGGGAGGCTTGCAAGCTGAAGAACACCATCCCAACCGTGAAGCACAGGGTGGCAGCATCATGTTGTGGGGGTGGTTTGCTGCAGGAGGGACTGGTGCACTTCACAAAATAGATGGCATCATGAGGGAGGAAAATTATGTGGATATATTGAAGCAACATCTCAAGACATCAGTTAAAGCTTGATCGCAAATGGGTCTTCCAAATGAACAATGACCCCAATCTTACTTCCAAAGTTGTGGCAAAATGGCTTAAGGACAACAAAGTCAAGGTATTGGAGTGGACATTACAAAGCCCTGACCTCAATCCTATAGACATTTTGTGGGCAGAACTGAAAAAGCGTGTGTGAGCAAGGAGGCCTACAAACCTGACTCAGTTACACCAGCTCTGTCAGGAGGAATGGGCCAAAATTACCCAACTTATTGTGGGAAGCTTGTGGAAGGCTACCCGAAACGTTTGACACAAGTCATATAATTTAAAGGCAATGCTACCAAATACTAATTGAATGTATGTAAACGTCTGACCCACTGGGAATGTGATGAAAGAAATAAAATCTCTCTAAATCATTCTCTCTACTATTATTCTGATATTTCACATTCTCAAAATAAAGTCTTCCTAAATGACCTAAGACAGGGAATTTTTACTTGGATTAAATGTCAGGAATTGTGACAAACTGAGTTTAAATGTATTTGGCTAAGGTGTATGTAAACTTCCGACTTCAACTGTATGTAGTATATAATCTCTCAAAATGCCATCCAGGAAAGAGATATCACACTGGGTCTGGGGGATTGAACAAAGTGACTACCATAATACAGTGTGAAATCTCCAACAGCTGTATCTTCTTAATTTTAGCACTATAGTATCTGTGGAGTTGGGAGCAGGGAGTTATCCTTCTGGAGGTTCTGAGAACTGCAACATCCACTGAGACATGCAGCTACTAGGGATTCATCAAGAGAAGTGGACAAAATGGCCATAACATATTATATATTATTATATTATACTGATGACATATGATGTATTGAGATTTGTTCTCAATTCAGAGCAGTCTGATTCATCATCACTTTATTTTGTCTTAGAACCTTGATATGATTCAATGACTTTTCATTTTCTCATTAAAAAATGCATTATCAGACTAACTTAACTCAGCAAAAAAAGAAACGTCCTTTCACTGTCAACTGCGTTTATTTTCAGCAAACTTGACGTGTAAATATTTGTTTGAATATAACAAGATTCAACAACTGAGACATAAACTGAACAAGTTCTACAGACATGATGTGACTAACAGAAATGGAATAATGTGTCCCTGAACAAAGGGGGGGTCCAAATCAAAAGTAACAGTCAGTATCTGTGTGTGGCCACCAGCTGCATTAAGTACTGCAGTGTCTCCTCCTCCTGGACCGTACCAGATTTGCCAGTTCTTGCTGTGAAATGTTACCCCACTCTTTCACCAAGGCACATGCAAGTTCCCAGACATTTCTGGGGGGAATGGCTCAAGCCCTCACCCCCCAATCCAACAGGTCCCAGACGTGCTCAATGGGATTGAGATTCATGCTCTTCGCTGGCCATGCAGAACACTGACCACTGACATTCCTGTCTTGCAGGAAATCACGCACAGAAGGAGCAGTATGGCTGGTGGCATTGTCATGCTGGAGGGTCATGTCAGGATGAGCCTTCAGGAAGGGTACCACATGAGGGAGAAGTATGTCTTCCCTGTAAAGCACAGCATTGAGTGACAACAAGCTCAGTCCAATGACAGCAAGCTCAGTCCGATGATGCTGTGACACACCGCCCCAGACCATGATGGACCCTCCACCTCCAAATTGATCCCGCTCCAGAGTACAGGCACCGGTGTATCGCTCATTCGTTCGACGATAAACATGAATCCGACAATCACTCCTGGTGAGACCAAACTGAAACTCGTCAATGAAGAGCACGTTTTGCCAGTCCTGTCTGGTCCAGCGACGGTGGGCTTGTGCCCATTGACGACATTGTTGCCAATGATGTCTGGTGTGGACCTGCCTTACAACAGGCCTACAAGCCCTGAGTCCAGCCTCTCTCAGCCTATTGCGGACAGTCTGAACACTTATGGAGGGATTGTGTGTTCCTGGTGTAACTCAGTTGTTGTTGCCATCCTGTACCTGTCCCGCAGGTTTGATGTTCGGATGTACCGATCCTATGCAGGTGTTGTTACACGTGGTCTGCCACTGCAAGGATGATCAGCTGTCCGTCCTGTCTCCCTGTAGCGCTGTCTTAGGCGTCTCACAGTACGGACATTGCAATTTATTGCCCTGGCCACATCTGCAGTCCTCATGCCTCCTTGCAGCATGCCTAAGGCACGTTCACACAGATGAGCAGAGACCCTGGGCATCTTTCTTTTGGTGTTTTTCAGAGTCAGTAAAAAGGCCTCTTTCGTGTCCTAAGTTTTTTCCTAACTGTGACCTTAATTGCCTACCGTCTGTAAGCTGTTAGTGTCTTAATGACCATTCCACAGGTGCATGTTCATTAATTGTTTATGGTTCATTGAACAAGCATGGGAAACAGTGTTTAAACCCTTTACAATGAAGATCTGTGAAGTTATTTGGATTTTTACGAATTATCTTTGAAAGACAGGGTCCTGAAAAAGGGACGTTTCTTTTTTTGCTGAGTTTGTGCCCACACACATCAGTTCGTTTTACTTTTTCAAATTAGTCCACCCTGTAAAAAGCTGTTGGATTCTATCTTTCCCCACGGCTACTAAATTAGTTACTAAACTTAATTTTGAACCCCACGTTTTATCCTCATTATTTATAAAAATATCTGTCAGCGGTATTTTTCGGAGTGTTCGCTAGTAAATGGTTCCTTCCAAGGTGCACTGAGCAATGAGATGGCTAGGCAGGACGCTAGATACTCTAGGTAGTGCTGACCATATCGTCAGTGGAGGAGAGAGAGATTATTGAGTGACACACACAGCGTTTGACTTTATTTTAGCTGATGCGCAGGGAGGTACTGTATTTTTGTAAATGATTTTTATCAAACTATGTATCTTCTTGATTCGTTCTTGATTAATAAATCAAACAAAACATGTTGTTGTTTCTCTGTAATACTAGCCACCTAGAAGTTTTAGGACTTTGGAAATTCATAGACAGTGAATTCGAATTCACTGTCTATGATTTTCCACTGTGAAATTCATAGACAGAGCTATGCATGCAAAGATTGACAGACATTTAGATTGTTATTTTCAAAACTCAAATGACAAATATAGCTGCAATGGGGTTCAAAGGATGACAGAAAGCACACAAGATCCGTTGGATAACAAAGCAAGGACTCTATCAAGTAGTAACTATCTTCATTGAAAGCATTACCATTTTGATTTACACTCCACATTAGCGTTCCAAAATACTTCAACACACTCACTCACAGCTGTAATACGCTGACTGTGCAAGCTGCAGGACTTCCTGTTTCTATTTTTACTGAATAAATATACACTTTTAAGTATATTCAGATCACATAATAGGGCAACAATATGTGATTATGCAGATATACTAATCACAATATTTTACATTATTTGTCTGCATAATTATTTTGTCAATTACCTGTTTGTTTCATGTCAGTTCTAATCTAAAGTGTCAGTGTGTTTTGTTTTGAGAGGTTACAGGACTGTCTTGCATTCTCATCTGTTCCATTGCATTGTTTTCGATATCAGACGTTAAAATAATTCAACCAAAGTATTTGTAAACAATGTAAACGTGGACATAACGATACCTGTGTGACATTTTCATGTTATGTTCAGTGAAATTATCCTTGCAGAATGTTTCCCAAAAACACAGCAACTTGGACCACCTACACCGGTCTGGAGGCATAGTGCACTTGCCACCATGTTTCTGTCTATGACTGCTATGAGAGGATGAGAGTCTCTGAGCCAGCAAGCCTCTCCCCAATTTGGGTAATAGCAGTACGATCTCTATATTCTTTCAGACACTGTTCCCAGGGGCAAGGTTATTACAGTAAACCAAAACTGAAACTAAAATGAAAACTAAACTATTTCGTAAACTGAAATAAAATTAACAAATCCGTTTGAAAAACTAAAACTATACTGAAACTATTATCTTCGACTCCAAAACGAAAATAAAAAAACTTAATGAATTATGTAAAAAAAAACTAATGGGGTTTTCAACCTTTTTGAGTGTTTTCAAGCTACTGAATCTGGTGAGTAAATATGGCCAGGGGATTTTTCAAAAAGACCTACAGTAGCTTGTGCATCCCCTATCACTATGGCTATCATTAGCTAATGTCACGCCTGCTCCCGCTTTCCCTCTACTGCGCTCGAGGGCGCCAGTCTGCCTATCATTACGCACACCTGTCCCATTCGTTACGTGCACCTGCACCTCATTGAACCCACCTGAACTCCATCATTATTTGATTGCCTCCTCTTAATCACAGCGGGGTCGATGTGTGCAACTGTACGGACGCTCTGTCTACACGTTAAGAATTATTGCATGCAATACGGTTTTGGAAATCTCTGAAATTCTACATTCATATCACCCCAAAATGATTTTACAAATACAAAAGATACACTTACTGTGAGTCTTTATAACACAGATTCCCACTGAGGTGTTTTGTGTTGCACTTCCTGAGCTAATGGAGGGAACAAAAAAAACCTGTCAGTGCAAAGCTGTGTTACGCAAATCTTCGGTAAAACAGTAAGTGTATCTTTTGTATTTGTAAAATTATTTTTGGATAATAATTAAGTTGAGTGCAATCAAGCATCAATTGTTTCTAGATGGAGTGTTTCACGACCAAATCACCACAACTAATCAAAAGGGATGTAGAATGACTCCAATGTACAGTGGGGAGAAAAAGTATTTGATACACTGCCGATTTTGCAGGTTTTCCTACTTACAAAGCATGCAGAGGTCAGTAATGTTTTATCATAGGTACTCTTCAACTGTGAGAGACAAAATCTAAAACAAAAATCCAGAAAATCACATTGTATGATTTTTAAGTAATGAATTTGCATTTTATTGCATGACATAAGTATTTGATACATCAGAAAAGCAGAACTTAATATTTGGTACAGAAACCTTTGTTTGCAATTACAGAGATCATATGTTTCCTGTAGTTCTTGACCAGGTTTGCACACACTGCAGCAGGGATTTTGGCCCACTCCTCCATACAGACCTTCTCCAGATCCTTCAGGTTTCGGGGCTGTCGCTGGGCAATACGGACATTCAGCTCCCTCCAAAGATTTTCTATTGAGTTCAGGTCTGGAAACTGGCTAGGCCACTCCAGGACCTTGAGATGCTTCTTACGGAGCCATTCCTTAGTTGCCCTGGCTGTGTGTTTCGGGTCATTGTCATGCTGGAAGATCCAGTCACGACCCATCTTCAATGCTCTTACTGAGGGAAGGAGGTTGTTGGCCAAGATCTCGCAATACATGGCCCCATCCATGCTCCCCTCAATAGGGTGCAGTCGTCCTGTCCCCTTTGCAGATAAGCATCCCCAAAGAATGATGTTTCCACCTCCATGCTTCACGGTTGGGATGGTGTTCTTGGGGTTGTACTTATCCTTCTTCTCCCTCCAAACACGGCGAGTGTAGTTTAGACCAAAAAGCTCTATTTTTGTCTCATCAGACCACATGACCTTCTCACATCCCTCCTCTGGATCATCCAGATGGTCATTGGCAAACTTCAGATGGGCCTGGACATGCGCTGGCTTGAGCAGGGGGACCTGTGCTGCAGGATTTTAATCCATGACGGCGTAGTGTGTTACTAATGGTTTTCTTTGAGACTGTGGTCCCAGCTCTCTTCAGCTCATTGACCAGGCCTTGCCGTGTAGTTTTGGCCTGATCCCTCACCTTTCTCATGATCATTGATGCCCCACGAGGTGAGATCTTGCATGGAGCCCCAGACCGAGGGTGATTGACCGTCATCTTGAACTTCTTCCATTTTCTAGTAATTGCGCCAACAGTTGTTGCCTTCTCACCAAGCTGCTTGCCTATTGTCCTGTAGCCCATCCCAGCCTTGTGCAGGTCTGAAATTGTATCCCTGATGTCCTTACACAGCTCCCTGGTCTTGGCCATTGTGGAGAGGTTGGAGTCTGTTTGATTGAGTGTGTGGACAGGTGTCTTTTATACAGGTAACGAGTTCAAACAGGTGCGGTTAATACAGGTAATGAGTGGAGAACAGGAGGGCTTCTTAAAGAGAAACTAACAGGTCTGTGAAAGCCGGAATTCTTACTGGTTGGTAGGTGATCAAATACTTATGTCAAGCAATAAAATGCTAATTAATTACTTAAAAATCATACAATGTGATTTTCTGGATTTTTGTTTTAGATTCCATCTCTCACAGATGAAGTGTACCTATGATAAAAATGACATACCTCTACATGCTTGTAAGTAGGAAAACCTGCAAAATCGGCAGTGCATCAAAAAATACTTGTTCTCCCCACTGTAGTATTGGAGCTAACCTAATCTATGACCTGACCAATCACCTTATGTATTACTGTCCCACAAATGGCTCCTAGCCACATATGCTTTCTGTCCCTAACACTTAAACTTATACTGAAACTAAATCATATAAAAATTAAATATAAATATTTGTGTACAACTATAACTTAATAAAAACAAGCAAATTCAGTCTGACTAACTGAAACTATACTAAATTCAAAATAAAAACCGAAAACTAATATAAATAAAACTAAAACTAAAACTAATTCACAAAACTATAATAACCTTGCCCAGGGGTCATTCATTCAATCACCCAGTCTAAACTGGCATTCCATAGTGCCCCTTAATGGACTGCTGGGGACCCGAACTCAAACTCTCCCTGGATACTCAAATCCATTCCCACCCAATACGCTCCCCTGTTATTTTGGTTTCCAGTTCGCAAATAGTGCTGCAGTTGTCTCGCTGGTGGGCATCAGGGCTTAACAGACATTCCTCTGCTTTCCCACCTCTATCCATATCCATGCAATGGGGTCTTTCTGAGATGAGGTTTCGTTTAGTTTTCAAATGGGTGTATGCCAATAATATACTTATTTCAACATACTGTGATAGTCTTTACATTTCCCAAAGTTAACCTTGGTCCTGCTCTTATCTTTGTCTATGTGGGCATCAGAAGTGACCCTTGTACCCATGGAGATGGGGTAACTAATAGGGCAGGAGAAGAGAGAAGAGGAGATTAAAGGATATGTGTGTGAGAGATGTGAACGTCTGTAAGCACCAGGTCACGGGCAGTCGGAAGTACACACAGCAAGCTCATTTCCCCTGAGCTTTGCTCTCTGGGATATCTAAACGTCTCCTGTTGATCCTGACCTACTGAGAGAGACGGGGGGAGGGAGTGGAAGTAGAGACATGAGAAATGGGAGAAAGAGACATTGACAGACGAAAGTAAGAGGGGGGAGGGGGGGCAAAAAAAGAGGGAGAGGAAGTGAGACAGAAAGTGAGACATTTTGATGTGGTAGAGAAGAAACATGACCACTACTGGACCTGGTTCTAATACCTAAACCCATCACTAGATGTAGGACCATTAAAGCATATTCATAATATCCTGCTATACTACCTCACAGAGAGAACTGAGAAACAGGACCGAATTCAGGGCTGTCTTTACCCATGAGGTCATCTTCAATGGACCGTTTTCAGGATATTGTGTGCTAAAAACAGGCGGAAGAAAATGGAGGATCCCCTATTGGACTGTCATCAAATCTCATGAGTCAGTGCAGCTAAAAGTTCACAGCTGTTAATAATCCAAACACTGGGCACCTGTCTCTGGCATGGACCATGGCACTTATCACCAGCGGATTAGTGCTCTGCGTGACACTAGAAAATGCAAAGCTCTCCAAATGTGTCCCTCAGCGTTTTATATTTTGTCGTACTTTGATCTAAAAGGAATGCGTTTTAATGTTTGTAGGTAATGCATACTATATGCATTTAATGATGGCTAGATATACAATATCAAAGAACTCACACTGATGTCAAATTACGTCTCCGACACCCTTCCAATAATTGTTTATTTAGGTCAGACAAACTTCTCTTGGCAAGTATGTGTTGTGAGTGGAGGGCAAGAATACACTGGCATGCCGGTGTCCGTTCCTCATGCGACTGTTTAGGGGCCTGTGCCTCACTGCCATGAATGGGAAATAGAAACATGATTGCCAGTAAATCAGACAGCTGTTGCAGGGAATATGTTTCTCAATGAAACCTGATAACTCCGAGACATTCACATGGATCATATAGCAGGCATCACTTTGGGTGTAGAGACAAGTCTGGGCCTAATATACCCAGGCAGCAATGGTTCCTGTTTTGGGTCTTATGCTGGAGTTGCATAAGGTTTATATTCACACCTCAAACTTTACACCAATGCCATACCATTTCTGTTAAAGGATGACTTTCATTAATTGTTCGTAACTCATTTAAATTAAATATGATATAATTTGAAGGGGTTTGAATGTGCTGTGTGGTCCATTTTTTCCTCCACCTCAACCTATCGTGATCAGCAGTGGGCTATACCTGTACATGTTGTTCAGAACATCCTCTCACATGTAGCATGTTGCCATTGGTTTGGAGAGTTCCACAAAAATAGCCTTTTCAATGAAGAATTACCATACCTGCTTTTTTGTGTGTTGTTTTGCATAGTTCAACTGCGGATGTGTGAAGGCATTTGAGAACTAAAAAGCAACTATTAGGGCATGAAGTGATCCTAATGAAATGATAGTTCTGTTTTGCAGAGTGTTTTCGCTGACAGCTTGCATGTGATGCAGTAGGTCCAACACCACAATGCTGATCAAAAGCCTTCTCTCACTGCCATTCAAGACTCACTCAAGATTAAACACTGGTCCTGTCAAGCTGTGTGGGGATTTTAAAATACAAGACAACCATTTCTGAAAAGAGCCATTCAATTATGTGAGAATACTACTGTTTTCAAAACCTGTACTCTATACTGTGAAAGCACTATATTGTCGATCTGTGGTTCCATTTTTGTTCATGGACATATTTTATTTATTTTTTTGTTTTCCTTTCTGGCGTTCTCCCAGAATAAGATGTGTCATTGGGGAAGATAATGCAATGCATGGGGAGAGTTGGGTTAGGACTGGTTGAGAGAGCTGTTTTGGGGGGGGGGGTTTGAACACTCAAGGCCAAGCTTTGCTCAAGCTGGGGGAGAGCAGGGCAGGGAGGAGGGAGGGGTGATGGGAGGTTTGGGGGGGGGGGGGGGGGGGGGGGTCATCCTGACATGCTAGCACCTGAGATGCTAGATGAAATGCTGCCACTGCTGCATTTAGTAATGCCGAGGCGTTAAGAAGGAGTTACTGACTAAGACCAGCGGTTCATAGTTTTGGTTTGGAGCCTTGCGCCATCGCATCTGGCAAAGGTGGACACTGGTACAATATACTTTGCATGTAAGTGTTTAAACCATCTTCTTATCGAATAGCAACAGCTATTGTATGGATAATGTTAATGAGGCCCAGATTGCTGAACTGGAAGGGCAAGTAGGCTGCATTTTCTTGAATTATGAGATTAATCATGAGCTACTTGATCCTGTCAGGTGGCCTAATGGTTAAGAGCATGATCACCGACAACGTTGAGACAGCCTATAGGGAGGAAGTCAGAGACCTGAACATGTGGTACCATGACAACAACCTCTCCCTCAACGTGCGTGATCAAAACAAAGGAGATGATTATGGACTACAGGAAAAGGTGGATCGAGCACGCCCCCATTCTCATCGACAGGGCTGTAGTGGAGCACCAAGACAGTCGTGAAGAGGACACGACAAAACCTATCGCCCCTCAGGAGACTGAAAAGATTTGGCATTGGTTCTCAGATCCTCAAAAGGTTCTACAGCTGCACCATCGAGAGCATTCTGACAGGTTGCGTCACTGCCTGGAATGGCAACTGCTCGGCCTCCGACCGCAAGGTACTACAGAGGGTAGTGCGTACGGCCCAGTACATCACCGGGGCCAAGCTTCCTGCCATCCAGGACCAGGTGGTGTCAGAGGAAGGCCCTAAAAAAAACTGCTCCCTGGGCGGAGATGACATGGATGTCGATTAAGGCAGCCCCCCCCCCACCTCTCTGATTCAAAGGGGTTGGGATAAATGCGGAAGATGCATGACTAGGTGTCACATTCTCATTGAGCTATGAATCTAAAACAAGGCCACTTTCCGAAAACATGGCAACAATATCGCTCAGCTAGCATGTCATAAATCTGGGCCAAAACTTGCACTATTGAGTTGAGTAAATGATCAACCCTAGTAAAAAGATCAAACAGGACGAAAACACTTGAGATCAACACATTGTTCTGCACACATGTCCCTTTTCAGAGTAGTCCAGATTGAACAAAGATGTGTTAAACTGCATGAAATATCTTCTCCTCAAAGCCAATTAAGGCCCTCCAAAATACAGTATACCACAGAAATCATTTGAAGACAAAAATGTGAAACATTATTCAAATAAATATTCCAATGATATTCTATAAATAAAGGGAATTATGACATTTGTTCTCCATATGTGAAGTATCTTTGTTTTAGAACAGCATACTATCTGATCTATCTTCTGTAGTCAGCAGCAATCATCTATTTCTCTGGTTCCATGATGCTCCATTGATGGGTTGTGTCAAAACACAATGGACTGCATGCAGTCTGAGGGAACAATTCCCTCTTCACACTCCCTGCTGCTGTATTTCATCCAGTAACCCCTTCAGAGCACATACACCCCACCCCCACGCTGTTCCCCTAACCTCACAGGGTCAAGCCAGGCCAAGGGACTTGGTAGGAGGAGAAGAGGGGAAACTCAAGAGTGTTCCATCATTAGATGACAAACCTGCTCATCATGTGGAACTCATAGGCACTAAACGGCACTTTGTTAATGTCATTGTCATCTGATATGTGGAGGAATGACCTCAATATGCAGAGAATTAGTGGCTGCCAAGGGCATGGCTTCTCTTTCTCTTTTTCCTTCTGCCTGCATGCTTTCTGTTCTGTCCAATACTGGAAAGGCAGGAACTCAACTAGAGCCATTGGCCACACAGTGAGCGAATTTCAGTGCTGTTTGTAATATTACATTAAACTATGTGAGCAACAAATGTAAGTTATGGTCAACTGCGAGATCAGGTGATTATCCTCCAAATCCCATAATTCCACAAATCCTTCAAATGGTCCGATGATGAGGTATCTGATGCATGTCCAACAGAAGAGGAGGCAGATTGGAGTTTTCCTCTTTCAATCTTGTTTTGAGGGCAGCTCTGCCTCCACGGCAGACATTGATGTGATTGGCTACATTTAGGCAAGTAGTCACAATTGGTGGAGATAATTTTAGTTAAGAAAACAAGGGCTTCAGATGCAGTAAGCGGAGGGGTTATGACCATGTGACAGAATGCCTGACTCTCAGCACATCTGGTAATGGGATAACTAAGAAACATAATAATAAGCCTGCTGCACTTTTCATTAACAAACCATTGCATCTGTGGAGGCTTAATTAAAAGGTGTTTCTTTATACAGACAACCCCATACAGGCACTTGGCTCATTTTAGGAGTAGTCACTGAGTGGGAATGATGTTTGTTTGGGGGAGGGTGGGAATGAGGGGGTAGGTACGAGGGTTAATAAAGTGATGACCTAAGGGGAGCTATAGGCACCTGTTCGGCAAGACAGCGGAGGATTATGTCCCTACACTCTTAGAAAAAAGGGTTCCAAAAGGGTTATTCGGCTCTCCCCATAGGAGAACCCTGAGTTCTACATGGAACCCAAAAGGGTTCTACCTGGAACCAAAAAGGGTTCTTCAAAGGGTTCTCCTATGAGGACAGCCAAAGGACCCTTTTAGGTTCTAGATAGCACCTTTTTTTCTAATTGCGTATACCTTAAATAAATGTGGTTTGTGGTTTCTTCTTTGTTTCTTCTTTCTGGTTTCGTCCTGTTCTCTTGGTTTCAGGGAGTTGGACCTTTGTGTGCTCATGTACCCTAATTGTAAAGCACTGGAATAAATCAGAATGTCCATAAAGTTCACTGTAACATAGTGTATCTATGGGGGAAAGCTGGAGCGGTAGGTTCATCATCGTTATAGAGTTATTCTACAGAACAGCTGAGTGTGAATTGGACTGCAGTTGGACTGCAACTTGTTACTGTTTGTCAAATTCAATTCTTCTTCTACATTCACAGTATGATCTTGATTGTGAAAGAGCTCTGAGAGTGGTTTAGGAATCAATGGCTTCATGGGAGGCTTGGAAATCAATGAATAACACATCAGGGAAGCATCAGATTGAGGAGCTACAGTAGAAAGATTTACTTCAACTGAACAATCACCACATCTTAGGAGGACCCCTCAGATTCATACGCAGCTTAGGTGCTTGCACAGACACTGTGGTGCTTGGACAGACACTGGCCGTCCAAGTGCTCAGTTAAATTGGCTTCACTCTATCAGAATGGATGAATGCTCTCGTTGTCACCATGATAGGCCTAAAAGAGTGAAGTTATTGACATGCATTATTTAGTTACCTCATCTTGTGGCTCCTGCAGTGAGCCTCACTTTGAATTACTTTAAAGGTCCAATGCAGCCGTTTTCATCTCAATATCAAATCATTTCTGGGTAACAATTAAGTACCTTACGATGATTGTTTTTAGTAGTACAAAATAGTACAAAATAAAATGTAAAAAAGCTTAGCAAATATCAATTTCTCAAGCATGAATTTTGCTAGAAATGTCCGGAAGGTGGAGGGGAAAACTGAAAACTAGCTGTTATTAGCAGAGAGGTTTGGAACTCTCTTTCTTATTGGTCTATTAAGTAATTTACCGCCTGGTGATGTCAACAGGCAGGCAAAAACTCCATCCCACCAAAACAGGCTGAAATTTCAGGCACTAAAATGTTCTTTAACTAAAATGGCATTATATTAATTTTCACAATTTCACAGTATTATTACAATCTCATAGCGTGGAAATATATATAAAACATTTTTTTGAGTGGACTGCACCTTTGAGTTCAACTTTCCAATGGCAGTGGATAGCATGCAACAAGCAATGCAACTACAGAGGAGGTTTCTGAATAGATAATATTGTTGAGTCTTCTTGAATGTTTTTATTTAAATTTTAAAGTCAGCGCAAAAGACCTCACTGTAACACTGTCAACTGTATGCACTGTATATATTTACCATGGCAGCATCGCTCCCTCTGCTTATATAGCTTTATCCCCTCTGTAAATTGTGTATTCCTACTGTAATCAGCCTATACTCCAGAGTTTCATGTTTACTGTACCGATATTGTATATTCTATATGATGTGGACTTGTGTCTCTATTCTGTTTGTTTATTCTGTTGCAGGCAGCACCTTCACACTGAGACAAATTCTGGGTTATGTGTAAATGTACTTGGTGAATAAAGATTATTCTGATTCTGACCAGATCCCAAAACTATTCCGGGGTACCCTCCGAATATAATCATGCACAATGAAGTGACATTTGTGGCCAAAGAAGATGAAAAAACATGGTCTCTTTCAGATGTCCATCAAGTGTGTGCAAGACAGTACATGCCCAAATGACTAACTAGGAAGTGAACTGACCAAAGCTTTTATGAATTAGAGACACAAAGTATTCTAAACACATGAAATGAGTAATGTTAATAGGTGTTATAATGAAATTCTTATTTTGTCTCAAACTGTATTATTGCTCCGGCTCCAAGGTTTCATTAGAAAAAAAAATCCTTCTTACTTTTATGTGGGCTTTTTAAATACTCACAATACTGTATGTAATAGGTAAATGAATGATAATAGATGATTGACATACTCATGCAAGATGATTGACTTACTCTCAATATCGGATAAGAGGTTTGCAGTGGGCTCTGTAATAGTCTGGCAAAACATTTGGTAACACTTTACTTATAGGCCTACTGTTTAACTAAAGTCTGCAGGTATAATGCTTTGTAACTTGATATAAGAAAGTTTTAGCATTTATAATAATGCTTATATAATAAGGCTCATGACTGCATGGCCAGGCATGACTCCAACACCATCAACAAGTTTGCCAATGACACAACAGTGGTAGGCCTGATCACCGACAACGATGAGACAGCCTATAGGGAGGAGGTCAGAGACCTGGCCGTGTGGTACCAGGACAACAACCTCAAGACAAAGGAGATGATTGTGGACTACAGGAAAAGGAGGACCGAGCACGCCCCTATTCACATCGACGGGGCTGCAGTGGAGTAGGTTGAGAGCTTCAAGTTCCGTGATGTCCACATCACCAACAAACAATCATGGTGCAAACACACTAAGACAGTTGTGAAGAGGGCACGACAAAGCTTATTCCCCCTCAGGAGACTGAAAAGATTTGGCATGGGTCATCAGATCCTCAAAAGGTTCTACAGCTGCACATCGAGAGCACTGGTTGCATTACTGCCTGCTATGGCAACTGTTCCGTCTCCGACAGCAAGGCACTAAAGAGCGTAATGAGTATGACCCAGTACATCACTGGGGCCAAGCCTCCTGACATCCAGAACCTCTATACCAGGCAGTCAGAGGAAGGCCCTAAAAATTGTCAAAGACTGGAGCCACCCTAGTCATGGACTGTTCTCTCTGCTACCGCATGGCAAGCGGTACAGGAGTGCCAAGTCTAGGTCCAAAAGACTTCTTAACAGCTTCTACGCCCAAGCCATAAGACTCCTGGACAGCTAATCAAAGGGCTACCCAGACGCTCCTTTTATGCTGCTGCTACTCTCTGTTTATTATCTATGCATAGTCACCTCTACTAACCGGTGTACCCCCACTTTGACTCTGTACCGGTACCCCCTGTATATAGCCTCGCTATTGTTATTTTACTGCTGCTGGTTCATTATTTGCTACTTTTATTTTCTATTTTTTACTTAACACTTTTTTTCTTAAAACTTCTTGTTGGTTAAGTGCTTGTAAGTAAGCATTTCACTGTTGTATTCGGAGCATGTGATGCCTCTCTAAGTATCAAAATTCCAACTGACTGGTTCATTTTGAGATGATAATAAGACATACAGACAGGTTTAGTAAATGCGTTATCACTATTGCAGTTCTCTTTTACCATAGCATAGGCAACTCACAAAAATAAGGCTACAGACTGCTCCAAATTGTATGGTGGTCGAGTCACACTCACCATTGGCTCTCCGGCCTAGGGGCGGGTCGTGTTTCTGATGTTGGCGAGCGTTTAGGGTGCAAGGGGTGTTCTATGGATGGCGAAGGAAAAGCTTACTTGGCACTGATCCCTCCTTTCCATATAGACGTAGCTTACGTTAGGCATCAAATACTCTGTAATGTATCGTAAATAGTGCGTGTTTGCAGAGGATAGTGGATGCATGTTTAATAATGCGATGAGGCCAATGCACTTTGCAAGACTTGTGCTGCAGAGAGCCTCCGCAGATCCCACGACCTGTTGCTGAAGCCGGGAGGAGAGAGAAGAGGCGCTTTAGAAGGATAGTACTGCATTGGACACGAGAGCCGGGTGGTTTCTTCGCTGAGGAAATCATGCAGTTTGCAATCTGGCTGGTTGGACTAATGTGTCATCTGTCAGCACTTGTCCGCAACTCCTTGGAATACCGATTGCATCCGAAACAAGGTAGCCTACATATCTTGTTGATTTATGGTAGTATCCACCCGGTTAAAATGCAGTTTCTGAGAGTATGTTTAAAATGTTTAGTGGGCTAAATGGCACTGAGAAAATATTCCAGTAGAGTAACAGTACATTGTAGCCTACATGTTCTCATATAAAATAGTTGAATGTTCAAAACTGTTACATTGACATCTCTATTGGCTACATTATAAACCGTTATAAACTCTAATGCACGTTTCCCTTGTCTTTTAGAAAGTTTCATCAAACAGTTGTCGTCCTATGAAATTATCACCCCGCTGCGGATAAATGATTTCGGAGAATCATTCCCCCACACATTGCACTACAAAAGGAAACGGAGAAGTATACATGCAGATTATTCGGCTGGTTTACGTGCTCACTACAGAATTGACGCATTCGGACAACGCTTTCATCTCAATCTAACCGCCGACTCCGGTTTTATCGCCCCCACATACACTGTGACACATTTGGGAGCGGAATACAGCAAATCAACTGAGTCCCGCCAACAAGACCTCAGCGATATGCGTCACTGCTTTTTCCGCGGACATATCAACGCCAAGATTGAATCAACCGCTGTCTTCAGTCTGTGCACTGGCCTTGTGAGTATGACTCTAAACTTAGATACTTTTTAACAGACATTGCTGACAAGTCTCCCGGGTAATTCCCATTTCAACGGATTCCAAGCATATCCCCCATAACACACTAGTGAAGTGCATATGTGTAACATGAGCATGTGTGGCTTGACATGTGTCATTGACCACAGTGTGAGCAGGGACAGCATCGCATTTTATGCCTATTCAGCAGTAATACCACTGGGGTGATGCTGCTATTACACACGATTTGCATATTGTCCTCTGCTGGATATTGTTTACATAGTGGGTATCTGTGACATACATGTGTTTTTTAAATGATGAAACACCTTGGACACATGTTTGGTTTTATTGTGCAAATTACAGAATTACACATAGCCTAGGCCTCTTGGAATATACAGTACCAGTCAAAAGTTTGGACACACCTACTCATTCTAGGGTTTTTCTTTATTTTTACTATTTTCTACATTGTAGAATAATAGTGAAGACATCAAAACTATGAAATAACACATATGGAATCATGTAGTAACCAAAAAGTGTTAAACAAATCTAAATATATTTTATAATTGAGATTCTTCAAAGTAGCCACACTTTGCCTTGATGACAGCTTTGAACACTCTTGGTATTCTCTCAACCAGCTTCACCTGGAATGCTTTTCCAACAGTCTTGAAATAGTTCCCACATATGCTGAGCACTTGTTGGCTGCTTTTCCTTCACTCTGCGGTCCAGATTGTGAGATTGTGTTGAATAGATGACTTTATGGGTCAGATAGGATTACTGTACAGGGGCAGGGTTTGAACTCAAAGGGGTTTTGCCTGGGGTAACTGGCACTGGCCATGTATCAGATGTTCTGCATGGCTGTATAACTTAACTAGCACAAAACACCATCAACTGATTGTGTTTCAGTGAATCACACCCTTCTCTTACCTCTTTTATTTATGTACTTTCATGTTCAGTGGATGACTTCAGATATACTGTACATACAGATAGTACCTCACCTTCTGGAAAAAGAAGAAATAAGATATAATATTTATGAGATTTGATTGTCATCCTGGCCAACTTGATGTACTGCATGAATTCAAGCTATTTTCCAAACATTAATGTATGACTTCAAGCTCCTTTTCAAATGTGTTTGCATCTGTAAACTTTATTAGTACCCTCTGTGATGTTGTCAATTCAATTAAATTCAAGGCGCTTTATTGGCATGGGAAACATATGTTAACATTGCCAAAGCAAGTGAAGTAGATAATATACAAAAGTGAAATAAACAATAAAAATGTACAGTAAATCAAATCAAATGTATTTATATAGCCCTTCTTAGATCAGCTGATATCTCAAAGTGCTGTACAGAAACCCAGCCTAAAACACCAAACAGCAAGCAATACAGGTGTAGAAGCACAGTAAACATTAAACTCACAGAAGTTCCAAAATAATTAAGACATTTCAAATGTCATTTTATGTATATATACAGTGTTGTAACAATGTGCAAATCGTTAGTCATATCATCAGTCATTGAGAACGACAGGACAATAGGCACAGAGAGAGCATCAGTACACCCATGGCTCTAGGCTATTAGGTCATAAACGTGTTGGCCTAGTCTCTGAGAGCGGAGGCTGCTGGGGCTTCGTTGGACGAGCACATTTTGGTGTGATGAGGTCATTAAGGGATGATTAAGCCTCTAAAACAAAAGAGTCATTTTGAGAAGGAAGTTTCCCTTGTCTCTGGTGCCCAATGGCTTCCCTCCGGGGAGGCTAGGGGCCTTGTGTCTTTTCACAGTGTGCTGTGACTTGTGGGAAACAGGAGAAAGATCTTGGGCTGTGGATAATTACTAATGAAGGTGCTGAGAGGAATCTAGAGGACAACTCACACCGTGGGAAATGTGTGTCCTTGGGACTTTCTCTGTTTAAAGGAACATAATGGGGGTACATTCAGAATACCCCCTATGTATCCCATATGTCCCTCTCTCTGTTTCTACAGTCAGCTGCCAAGTGATGGATGTCTATGTAAAGATCCGATGCTAGACACTTTAACGGTCTATTTAACCTGAGCGATGGACTGTCTTCACTGTACGTCACATTAGATGAGTCAGCCTATAGTGCATGACAGTGGTCTTTGCTAGCTGTGTGCCAACAGACAGAGATTCCTCACCTTGGACTTTGTGGTGTTCCCTCCACCATTGCCTTGAACTGAAGCTTTCTGTGGAGTCCCCTCCACCATGGCCTTAACCTGAACAGGACATTTTTCTGCCATTGTAATCCTTGGGCCGGCTGCTTAAGCACTTTTTGGGGTTACCTCATTTTTTTTTATATATACATTTTCAGAATGGAAAAAACGCTTTCAGTGTAAACTTAAATGACTAAAACCATTTATAAAGTGTGTAGAAAAGATAATGTACCTATATATTTTTGATTAATATAAACTCTGAGAACTAACAATCACCAAAATAAAAGCTAGACAGTGAGGGGAAATAGACAATTCCAAAAACAATGAATTTAGCAGTATTCATTTTGTTATTATGTTTGAGCAAAACACAGCACTAGCCTTAGCAATTTGCATAGAATTGTAGGAAATGTGCTTTTAAACTGCTTCTCTCTCAGCTCAGTGGAGAAATTGGCATAAAATTTAAAACATTTCTCTGCACCACCTCTAAAATATTCTCAAAAATATTAGCCGTGCCTACAGGCCGACCACGCTCATTGATATGCCCCACTGCCACACCCACAACCTAAGCTCTTTTTTGATCCAGAAAAAAACTCTAATGAAGCTCTCTGTGGAGTCCCCTGCACCATGGCCTTGACCTGAAGCTCTCTGTGGAGTCCCCTGCACCATGGCCTTGACCTGAAGCTCTCTGTGGAGTCCCCTGCACCATGGCCTTGACCTGAAGCTCTCTGTGGAGTCCCCTGCACCATGGCCTTGACCTGAAGCTCTCTGTGGAGTCCCCTGCACCATGGCCTTGACCTGAAGCTCTCTGTGGAGTCCCCTGCACCATGGCCTTGACCTGAAGCTCTCTGTGGAGTCCCCTGCACCATGGCCTTGACCTGAAGCTCTCTGTGGAGTCCCCTGCAACATGGCCTTGACCTGAAGCTCTCTGTGGAGTCCCCTGCACCATGGCCTTGACCTGAAGCTCTCTGTGGAGTCCCCTGCACCATGGCCTTGACCTGAAGCTCTCTGTGGAGTCCCCTCCACCAAAGTCCCATTTCAGCACCCATTCCTGACAGCAACCATTGTCTGTTCATCTGAACCTCGTTTTCAGATTTCCAAGTGACTAGGAACTAACACTAGACCCCTGACACCATTTTAATTATCCAATAAATTAAATCAATCAAGTCTATTCCTCATTCTGATAATGTACTACTACCTCATTTTCACATTTGGTCTGATAGAATTTGGTAAATGTCATACAGAGATGTACAATGTTACATAGGTCGTTGTCAGTCTGTGCATCACTACTGTCTTGACCCCATGCTCTATTGGACACAGCACATGTAGGAAGTGCCTAGTGCCCAGCCTCTGTCTAGTTCATCAACTCAGTAATCATTCAGTCCTTGGCATTACTGTACAGTACCTGAGTGAATACCTTAGGCTTAGGCTGACATTAGCCTTGACATTACTGTACAGTACCTGAGTGAATACCTTTAGGGTTAGGCTGACATTAGCCTTGACATTACTGTACAGTACCTGAGTGATTACATTAGGGTTAGGCTGACATAAGCCTTGACATTACTGTACAGTACCTGAGTGAATACCTTAGGCTTAGGCTGACATTAGCCTTGACATTACTGTACAGTACCTGAGTGAATACCTTAGGCTTAGGCTGACATTAGCCTTGACATTACTGTACAGAACCTGAGTGAATACCTTAGGCTTAGGCTGACATTAGCCTTGACATTACTGTACCTGAGTGAATACCTTAGGGTTAGGCTGACATTAGCCTTGACATTACTGTACAGTACCTGAGTGAAAGGCTGACATTAGCCTTGACATTACTGTACCTGAGTGAATACCTTAGGGTTAGGCTGACATTAGCCTTGACATTACTGTACAGTACCTGAGTGAAAGGCTGACATTAGCCTTGACATTACTGTACAGTACCTGAGTGAATACCTTAGGCTTAGGCTGACATTAGCCTTGACATTACTGTACAGTACCAGGGTGAATACCTTAGGCTTAGGCTGACATTAGCCTTGACATTACTGTACAGTACCTGAGTGAAAGGCTGACATTAGCCTTGACATTACAGTACAGTACCTGAGTGAATACCTTAGGGTTAGGCTGACATTAGCCTCGACATTACTGTACAGAACCTGAGTGAATACCTTAGGCTTAGGCTGACATTAGCCTTGACATTACTGTACAGTACCTGAGTGAATACCTTAGGCTTAGGCTGACATTAGCCTTGACATTACTGTACAGTACCTGAGTGAAAGGCTGACATTAGCCTTGACATTACTGTACAGAACCTGAGTGAATACCTTAGGCTTAGGCTGACATTAGCCTTGACATTACTGTACCTGAGTGAATACCTTAGGGTTAGGCTGACATTAGCCTTGACATTACTGTACAGTACCTGAGTGAAAGGCTGACATTAGCCTTGACTTTACTGTACAGTACCTGAGTGAGTGTTTCAGGCTGACAGTGCCTGTCTGCACTTTGACGTAAACATAATGTTCTGCTGAATGGCATAGGCTGCTACAAGATGTCCCCCCAGCACAAACTGCCAGCACCATGCCTCGTACAGTGTAACTGTACAGTGTAACTGCTCAATGCCTGTGCATTCACATTCATTCGTCAACTGTACTGCTTTCAGAGGAGCAGAGTGGGGCTGCCTTCCTGCACTCAAGGTAGTTTAGTTTACACACAGTATACAAGGAGAGAGAGAGAGAGAGAGAGAGAGAGAGAGAGAGAGAGAGAGAGAGAGAGAGAGAGAGAGAGAGAGAGAGAGAGAGAGAGAGAGAGAGAGAGAGAGAGAGAGAGAGAGAGAGAGAGAGAGAGCATCTGCCAACTTGCAGAAGTTTGTTTCCTCTGCTTTGTGTCATGTTATTACAACCCAGTCATTATATTGTACTTGGGCTCAGATTCATCTCTCATCATATAGCTAGGCCTGCAACACGTAGGCTTTCCAAGATGCAAGGGTGCTACGGGGCAAGTGTTTCTAACATCTATTGTGAACGGAAAAGAGGAACTGTACATTATTATTATGGTTGTAATGGATATTATTTTCAATGTCCTATCTGGATATTTTCCGTTGTCAAACACCGACCACTTGTGGAGATGGTCATTGAAATTTCCCCCAAAAGATAACATTCCACTGCACAATATCCTGTTAAAGTGTGCGTATGAAATTACCATACAAACACCTTTGTCTTCACGGCCGAGTGAGCCAGCGAGTGGCTGGCTGTTGAACTAAGCAGCTTTGTGAGGGCCTCCATCATCTGCCACATCAATATTTGCATTGCTCTGACAGCCGCCTCTTCCTGTCACGATTAAAGTATTGCACTCTCAAATACCATAAAACAACAGTTTAAATTATTATTTTTTTACCCCTTTTTCTCCCCAATTTCATGGTATCCAATTGTTTTTTTAGTAGCTACTATCTTGTCTCATCGCTACAACTCCTGTACGGGCTCGGGAGAGACGAAGGTTGAAAGTCATGCGTCCTCCGATACACAACCCAACCAAGCCGCACTGCTTCTTAACACAGCGCCATCCAACCCAGAAGCCAGCCGCACCAATGTGTCGGAGGAAACACCATGCACCTGGCAACCTTGGTTAGCGCGCACTGTGCCCGGCCCGCCACGGGAGTCGCTGGTGCGCGATGAGACAAGGATTTCCCTACCGGCCAAACCCGGACGACGCTAGGCCAATTGTGCGTCGCCCCACAGACCTCCCGGTCGCGGCCGGTTACGACAGAGCCTGGGCGCGTACCCAGAGTCTCTGTTGGCACAGCTCGCGTTGGAGTACAGCGCCCTTAACAACTGCGCCACCCGGGAGGCCCATAAAACAACAGTTTTAAAGCCACTGTCTGTATTTAGGTGACATGCTAATGGTGTGTGATATGAAATAAATAAAATACAAATGCATTATTTTTTAGGCTTTTTCTTCCCCAATTGGTAGTTACAGCCTTGTCCCATCACTGCAACTTCCATACGGACTCGGGAGAGGTGAAGGTCGAGAGCCTTGCGTCCTCCGAAACACGACCTTGCCAAGCCGCACTGCTTCTTGACACACTGTTCACTTAACCCGTAAGCCAGCCGCAACTATGTGTCGGAGGAAACACCATACAACTGGCGACCGTATCAGCATGTATGCCCCCGGCCCGCCACAGGAGTCACTAGAGGGTGATGGGACAAGGACATCCCTGCCGGCCAAACCCTTCCCTAACCCGAACAATGCTGGGCCAATTGTGCGCCGCCTCATGGGTCTCCCGGTCACGGCCGGCTGCGACACAGCCCGGGATCGAACCCGGAACTCTAGTGACATCTAGAGTCATTGCCTTAGACTGCTGCGACACTCGGGAGGCCCGTCATATGAAATGACTCTATTAGATATGTGTCAATCAAGCCCATTTTTTCTCATCAGATTTCATGAGGATGATGCTGTCATCTGACCCTTAATTACACAATGTCCTTAACTCAAATAATTAAATAATTCTTCAGGCATTCCAGAATGCAAATTATGGAATTTGCATTCAAATAAAATAATTTTATTTGCCACATGCTTCGTAAAAAACAGGTGTTGACTAACATTGAAATGCTTACTTACGAACCGTTCCCAACAATGCAGAAAAAATAAAATAGAGAAATAATCAAAAAGTAATAACACGTAATAATAAAAGTAATAATAAATACACAATGAGTAATGATATACATGGGGTGCCAGTACCAAGTCAATGTGCAGGGGTACGAGGTAATTTAAGTAGAGATGTACATATAGCTAGGAATAAAGTGACTAGGCAACAAGATAGACAATAAACAGTTGCAGCAGCATATGTGATGAATCAAAAAAAAGTTTGTGCGAAAAGGGTCAATGCAGATAGTTAAATAGTTAACCAAATAGTGGCTTGGGCTTGGGGGTAGAAGCTGTTCATGGTCCTGTTGGTTCCAGACTTGGTGCATCGTTACCACTTGCTGTGCAGTAGCAGAGAGAACAGTCTATGACTTGGGTGGCTGGAGTCTTTGAAAAACATTTGGGCCTTCCTGACACCGCCTGGTATAGAGATCCTGGGTGGCAGGGAGCTCGGCCCCAGTGATGTACTGGGCCGTACGCACTACCAACTGTAGCGCTATGCGGTCGGATGCCAAGCAGATGCCATACCAAGCCAGTCAAGATGCTCTTAATGTTGCAGCAGTATAACGTTTTGAGGCCCATGCCAAATCTTTTCAGCATCCTGAGGTGTAAGAGGCGATGTCGTGTCCTCTTCGCGACTGTGTTGGTGTGTGTGGACCATGATAGATCCTTAGTGATGTGGACACAGAGGAACTTGAAGCTCTCGACCCGTCCCACTACAGCCCTGTCGATGTGAATGGGGATGTTCTCGGCCTTCGTTTCCTGTAGTCCACGATCAGTTCCTTTGTCTTGCCGACGTTGAGGGAGAGGTTGCTGTCCTGGCACCACACTGCCAGGTCTCATCATCGTCGGTGATCAGGCCTACCACTGTCGTGTCGTCAGCAAACTTAATTATGGTATTGGAGTAATGCGTGGCCATGCAGTAATGGGTGAACAGGGAGTACCCCTGAGGGGCTCCTGTGTTCATGGTCAGCGGATGTCTTGTTGCCTACCCTCACCACCTGGGGGCGGCCCGTCAGGAAGTTCAGGATCCAATTGCAGAGGGAGGTGTTCAGTCCCAGGGTCCTTAGCTTAGTGATGAGCTTTGAGGGCAATTAGGTGTTGAACACATAGCTGTAGTCAATGAATAGCATTCTCTCGTAGGTGTTCCTTTTGTCCTAGTGGGAAAGGGCAGTGTGGAGTGCAATAGAGATTGCATCATCTGTAGATCTGTTGGGGCGGTATGCATATTGGAGTGCGTGCAGGGAGTCTGATGGTGTTGATGTGAGCCATGACCAGCCTTTCAAAGCATTTTGCTTTTTTAAATGTTTTATAAATGTTTTATTTATTTATTTATTTTTACACCTTTTTCTCCCCAATTTTCATGGTATCCAACTGGTAGTTACAGTCTTGTCCAATCGCTGCAGCTCCTATACGGACTCGGGAGTGGTGAAGGTCGAGAGCCGCGCGTCCTCCGAAACATAACCCAGCCAAGCCGCACTGCTTCTTGACACAACGCCCACTTAACCCGGAAGCCAGTCGCACCATACACCTGGCGACCGTGTCAGTGGGCATTGTGACCGGCCCGCCATAGGAGTCACTTGTGCGCGATGGGATAAGAACATCCCTGCCTGCCAAACCCTCCCCTAACCCGGACGACTCTGGGACAATTGTGCGCCGCCCCATGGGTCTCCCAATCGCGGCCGGCTGCGACAGAGCCTGGACTCGAACCCAGATCTCTGGTGGCACAGCCTTAGACCACTGAGCCACTCGGGAGGCCAGCATTTTATTGCTACAGGTGTGAGTGCTACGGGGCGATAGTCATTTAGACAGGTTACCTTGGTGTTTTTGGGCACAGGGACTATGGTGGTCTACTTGATACATGTAGGTATTACAGACAGGGTCAGTGAGAGGTTGAAAATGTCAGTGACAACACTTGCCAGCTGGTCAGCGCATGTTCTGAGTACGTGTCCTGGTAATTCGTATGGCCCTGCAGACTTGTGAATGTTAACCTGTTTAAAAGTCTTACTCACAACGGCTACGGAGAACGTGATCACACAGTCGTCCAGAACAGCTGGTGTTCTCATGCATGGTTCAGTGCTGCTTACCTCGAAGTGAGTGTAGAAGGCATTTAGCTGGTCTGGTAGGCTTGCATATCTGGGCAGTTCTCGGCTGGGTTTCCCTTTGTAATCCATGATAGTTTGCAAGCCCTGCCACATCAGACTAGCATCAGAGCCGGTGTAGTAGGATCCAAGCTTAGTCCTGTATTGACACTTTGCCTGTTTGATGGCTCGTCGGAGATCGTAGCAGTATTTCTTATAAGCGTCCGGATTAGTATCCCGCTCCTTGAAAGCGGCAGCTCTAGCCTTTAGCTCAGTGCGGATGCGTCCTGTAATCCATAGTTTATGTACATACGGTCACTGTGGGGACGACGTCAATCATGCACTTAATAATGGTGCTGGTGACTGATGTGTTAAACTCCTCAATGCCATCGTATGTAACATATTCCAGGCTGTGCTAGCAAAACAGTCCTGTAGCTTAGCATCTGCTTCATCGGACCACTTCCATATTGGGCACGTCTATGGGACTTACTGTTTGAGTTTCTTGCTTGTAAGCAGGAATCAGGAGTATAGAGTTATTGTCGGATTTGCCAAACGGAGAGCAAGGGAGAGCTTTGTATGCATTTCTGTGTGTGGAGTAAATGTGATCGAGAGTTTTTTCACCTCTAGTTGCACTGGTGACATGCTGGTAGAAATGAGGTAAAACGGATTTCAGTTTAATTTTCTTGTTTGTTTATGGCCCTATACAGCTCATTGAGTGTGGTCTTAGTGCCAGCATCGGTTTGTGTTGGTAAACCGGTAAATAGTTTGGTCTACAGCTTATCATGAGGTATTCTAACTCAGGCGAGCAGAACCTTGAGTCTTCCTTAATATTAGAGACCACACACTAGCTGTTGTTAACAAAGAGACACACATCCCCTCTTTAGCTTATCCGAAGCTGCCGTTCTGTCCTGCCGATGCAAAGAAAAAACAGCTACATGTACAGTATATTATCCATGTCCTCGTTCAGCCACGACTCTGAGAAACATAGATATTACATGATGGCCTATCCATATACAGCGGCAACATGATCAGACATTCAAATACTGCCATGGCAAGATCGTGTTACTACGACTACAAGTCTGGCCAAATTAAGATCAAACATCTGTACTAAGAGGGATTACCAGTGTGATAAATGGTGATTGACAGCGACCTCTCTAAGTAGTATTTTTCTGTTTGCTTATTTTCCAAGGTGTTCCCATTTCCACCAGCTAAAGAAGACTGTACTTTTTAGATATTCTTTTTGCGTTATTCTTGTGTTTTTCGGACCAATCATGGAACTAATGATGCATAGTACACTGTGTACTTTACTAGTACTCAACATTTACTCAGAGAAACAGCACACATGCTATAACAGCTAGGTACATCACTCACATCAATCACTGATACATGGTCCTGAATGAACAAATGTAATAATTAGGAGTTGAGTTGTCTCTAGATCTATGTCTGGGACAATACAGGACATGCACTTGCTGACTGGTAAGGACTACTCAAAGGAGTTCTCTAGACACCAGTCCTATCATGCTACAGATGTAAGATCTTAAGGAAATGCAAACTTGTAGTGTATTTGATGTTGAAAAAGGCTTCTAAAGTTTGTAATTTCCACTTTAAAATGTCAGACTTGATTTCTCCCAATGAAAAATGTATTAAAATCCATTAATTATAATTAAAATAATAATTCACATTTCCTGTTTCTGCAGGATTATTTTCCTGCTGTAGCAAACTGGCTCTAATGAAGATCCTACATATGTATAGCTGCCATACACACTTCACAGACCTCCTCTAACCAACTCTTCTCTCACAATCTACCCTCTCTCCTCCAGATGGGGACTTTTACAACCCAGCATGGTGAATACTTCTTAGAGCCCCTGATGAAGGCGGATGAGGGGGAGGAGTACGACGAGGAGCACAACAAACCTCACCTCGTCTACAGACAGGACAGGAAGAGGAGAGAGAGTCCTGCCAGTGAGCCCACACAACCCTGCTCAGCTTCAGGTAACATACCTACCTACCACAGTCTGCCCCTATACTAATCATAGTCTGAATTCTCTCCTATACTGTACTATACTATACTGTATTACACTATACTAGAGGGTTTTCCAAACTCGGTCCTACCCCCAAACCCCCCCCAGGTGCACGTTTTGGTTCTTTCCCTAGCACTATACAGCTGATTCAAATAACCAACTCATCATCAAGCTTTGATTATTTGAATCAGCGGGGTGAGTTTGGGAAACCCTTTTATACTACGCTATGCTACACCACACTATTTTTGTATTCACTTTTATTTATTCAGGGGAGCCCAATTGAGTCCAGGGTCTCGTTCCCAATGGTGCCCTGATTACAAACATTTACTCAGAACAGGAAGAACAATTTATATTACAATTAAAACAAGACAAATAAAAATAACCACAAGGCACAACCACAACACCACAATTTTAGCAAATAAACCACTATAATAAATAGAAAAAACTGCAATCCTCAATGAATTCATTCAACACCCGAGTCCTAAACTACAATAGCGGCAGGAATTTTTGCAGGTTATTTCAACATTGGAGGGCACTAAAACTAAAGGAGGAATTACCTAAATTGGTCAAGACCAGAGGGACCTCAAGAGTTAACCAAACCTGTAAGCAGGTTTTGTAGCTCATTCTTTTATATGCTAGCAACGAAGTTAAGCAAGTTTGAAGCTTGTGTAGCAGGGCTTTGTAAACATAAAGGGAATAATGAATTGATCTACTGGACTTTAACAAGGACCAGCCAACCTTTTGATACAGGATGCAGCGTTGAGTATTGAAACTGTCGAGAGATATAAAAGAATAGCGCTATGGTAGACGGCATCCAAAGGTTTAAGAGTAGTGGCTGCTGCAATCTGGTAAATGGTGTCACCATAATCAAGAACTGGCAGGAAAGTTGACTGTACAATCTGCTTCCTACTATTTAGGTAAAGGCAAGGTCTATTTCTAAAAACAAAGCCCAATTTGAGTCTTAGCTTTTTAACTTTAAACATTAAGTCTTTGTCAATCCAAATGCCCAGATATTTGTAGGTGGTGTCCCGATCAATGGGAGAACCATCCAATGAATAAATATGTAGTCCATCTGAAACATTCTTGTGAGAACTAGAGAACAACATGTATTTAGTCTTGCCTGAATTATACAATACTACACTGCACTTTACTATACTTCACTTTACTATACTTCACTACACTACTTTACACTATACTTTACTATACTAATCACAGTCTAATTGTTACTGGGGTTCCCCTCACACCTGCTCTGTGTTGTAGTTCACTCTGTGCCACAGTCGTAATAGCTGCGCTAACAGCAAATTATACTTAGTTAAGATTCTTGACTGCGGGTTTAGTGGGAAGATTTGAGTCTTGAGTGTCATTGACATTCTTTATTTAATTAAGCTAAAATGTGTTCCAGCCAGCCATCGCCTCCTGAGGTTTTTACTCTCCTTTCTGGAGTGTTCACACCCAAGACTGCGGAAGAACAGAGGAAGAAATAATTGCTTTTTAGTTTGCTGCACTGTCGGAGATAAATTTTGAAACTGGAGAGCACTGCATTTTATAAGCTGCTTTTAAATGTTCTCCATTTCATTAGAATTTTAATAGCTGCAGACTTTAGGTGGTGGAGAGGCCCACAAAAAGCAAAGTGACCCAGCAGAGTTCACCCTGACTCAGGCCCTTAAAAGATGGCTCATGGGGAGCTTTGTGGGCGGCCTTTGTTGGCTGATGCAATAAATATTTTATGTGCTGGACACTTGATTTGCTTGTTGTCTGGACCCGGGTATTGTGTGCTGGTTGTGGCCATTGTCTGTGGCTGGATTTAAAGTAGTTGGAGTGACCTGAGGGGCCAGGCCAAAACCTCCTTAATATGCTTGCCTTTCACTCCTTCAGTCTGTGTGTGGCAAACACAGAGGGGCAAAAATCTGGAGGGTCTCACTCTCAGCCAGGCACTGGAGGACTTTAAAATATGCTCTCTCTCTGTGTAGACACTGTCAGACAGTGGGTGGGAGGCGGGAGCCTCTTGAAAGGCCTTGGTTTGACATGAAGGTGTAGCAGCTCACACAAGTTGTGGGTCTATCCACCCAGTCGCCATGTAATATCTTTCAAACCTCACAGATTAGATACAGTAGGTTTTTCTATTCAAAGTGCCCAAGCAAACACATTCTTCCTCCTCACTTTTTAATAAGTCAATAGGCTCTTGTTATAACATAGATAGATAGCAGGAGAAAGAGAAGACACCTGCAGAAGGCCTCATCAAAGGGCAGTAGAGCAGACACACAATGAGGCAGGATTAAAGGACAGAGACGACACAGGGCCGGGTTAGGACAGGAGCACTGTGAGGTGTCCTGGGCTGTGGTTCCACACCCTTATCTGATAGGCTCCTCTCCAGATGCACTGATAAATGCCTCTCTTTGAAGGCCACAGTAGGTCTGCCTGCCTGCCTGGCTGGCTGCTAGTAGGCCTTGTTTCTTTTTATGGGAATGTGTGCAGTGCACACACTGACTGCTACTATCAGGTCAGGAGTAAACACTGTGTTGGTTGGCTGCTCTCAAAGCACAGCACAGGTATCAAATCAAAGTTTATTGGTCGCTTACACAGATTTGTAGATGTTATCGCAGGTGCAGCAAAATGCTTTTGTTTCTGAGGCGCAGTGGTCTAAGACACTGCATCGCAGTGCTAGAGGCGTCACTACAGATCCGGGTTCAATCCCGGGCTGTGTCGCGGCCGGCCGCGACCGGGAGATCCACGAGGTGGTGCACAATTGGCTCAGCGTTGTCTGAGTTAGGGGAGGGTTTGGCCGGCTGGGATGTCCTTGTCCCATCACGCTCTAGCGAATCCTTGTGGCGGCCGGGCGCATGCATGCAGACCTTGGTCGCCAGCTGAACTACCAATTGGAGATCACGAAATTGGGGAGAAAAAGGTGTAAAAATTACCCCCCCAAAAATATATATATACGTCCATCTTCAACAGTGCAGTAATATCTAGCAATACAATAACAATACACACTTAATCCAAAAGGTTAGAAAATATCAGAAATATCAGAACGAGCAATGACAGAGTCCAGAATATAAATGTGTGTATATATATACATAGTATATACAGTATGGACAGTATATTAATAGAAAAGGTATGTACAGCAGTAGTTACTGTATATAGGATGAGCCATGATTAGAATACAGTATATACACTACATGACCAAAAGTATGTGGACAGCTGCTTGTCAAACATCTCATTCCAAAATCATGGGCATTAATATGGAGTTGGTCCCCCGTTTGCTGCTATAACAGCCTCCACTCTTCTGGGAAGGCTTTCCACTAGATGTTAGAACATTGCTGCGGGGACTTGCCTCCATTCAGCCATGAGAGCATTAGTGAGGTAGGGCACTGATGTTGGGCGATTAGGCCTGGCTTGCAGTCGGCGTTCTAATTCCTCCCAAAGGTGTTGGATGGGGTTGAGGTCAGGGCTCTGTGCAGGCCAGTCAAGTTCTTCCACACCAATCTCGACAAACCATTTCTGTATGGACCTCGCTTTGTGCATGGGTCCATTGTCATGCTGAAACAGGAAAGGGCCTTCCCCAAACTGTTGCCACAAAGTTGGAATCACAGAATTGTCTAGAATGTCATTGTATGCTGCAGCGTTAAGATTTCCCTTCCATGGAACTAAGGTGCCTAGCCCGAACCATGAAAAACAGCCCCAGACCATTATTCCTCCTCCACCAAACATTACAGTTTGCACTATGCATTGGGGCAGGTAGCGTTCTGCTGGCATCCATCAAACCCAGATTTGTCTGTCGGACTACCAGATGGTGAAGCGTCATTTGTTTCCACTGCTCCAGAGTCCAATGGTGGCTAGCTTTACACCACTCCAGCCGACACTTGGCATTGCGCATGGTGATCTTAGGCTTGTGTGCGGCTGCTCGGCCATGGAAACCCATTTCATGAACTTCCCGACCAACAGTTCTTGTGCAGACGTTGCTTCCAGAGGCAGTTTGGAACTCGGTAGTGAGTGTTTTAACCGAGGACAGGCGATAGTTATACGCTACACACTTCAGCACTTGGTGGTCGCGTTCTGTCAGCTTGTGTGGCCTACCACTTTACGACTGAGCCGTTGTTGCTCCTAGATGTTAACACTTCACAGTAATAACACTTACAGCTTTACCCTGGCAAACATTTGACAAACAGACAAACAGGTGGCATCCTATGACGGTGCCACGTTGAAAGTCACTGAGCTCTTCAGTAAGGCCATTCTACTGTCAATGTTTGTCTATGGAGATTGCATGGCTGTGTGCTTGATTTTCTACACCTGTCAGTGACTAATTTGAATTGGTGTCCATATGATTTTATATATATAGTGTACACATGAAGTGGGTAGAACAGTATGTTAACATTGTTAAGTGACCAGTGTTCAATGACTATGTACATAGGGCAGCCGTCTCTAAGGTGCAGGGCAGAGTACCAGGCGGTATCCGGCTAGTGACAGTGTCTAAGGTGCCGGCAGAGTACCAGGCGGTGGCCGGCTAGTGATGACTGTTCAACAGTCTGATGGCCTGGAGATCGAAGCTTTTTCAATCGGCTTTGATACACCTGCACTGTCTTCCTTTGCTAGATGATCATTGTATTTGATGATGTGGAAGAGCAATCTATTCGCTGCCTGTAAATTGGGGCTGGCATTCTTATATAGTTAATGGACAACTGGTCCGATAAATTAGGTGCACTCCACCCCCCCCCCTCTCTCCCTATTTTTCTTTATCTCTGGCTCTTTCCTCACAAATGTTCTCTCTATTTCTCGTCCCTCCCCCTCCATCCCATCACAGGCTGCATAAACATGTAGCTCTTTACTGCAGCGTAATTGCTGAGAGCAAATTGCATTGAGCAACACAGTCAGGACCACCAGGCAGAGTGCAGCTGTATGTGGGAAAATCTCTGGGTATACAATATGAAGTAGGTATAGATCCTTTTAAATGCACAAGCAGGTAGAAGTGATTAAGATATTGTGCTACAAAACCAAGAATAAACTTGTGGGGGCCTTAAGTGGAGGGCCTCAAGGTAAAAAATGGGCCTGTGTGTTAGAAATGACAGGGCCGATTTCTAGACCTAATCTGCACCTGTACAGTAGTGAAAGAAAAGAGAACCCGTTGCTACTAGAGGGCAGATTCCATTCTTGCTATCCCTCTATTCCTCTTTCTGAGGAGGTATAAAAGCACTCTTTGTGAGGGTCAATGATCTCATGGTCTTCTCTCTCCACACTTTATGTATATGTGAAAGAGGAGGCTTGTCTTAAATCAAAGTTGCTAGTCGGAGTTTGATTACTGAGGGGGCTGAAGGTTTTTGAGGCTTTGGTGGGTTGGAGAGTTGCAAGGAGGATCAAAACCTGCCAACGATCCCGGTTGGTCAGAACAGAACACACATGGAAATGCCAGGCGCTTCATAATGGACCATCCTGCCAGCCGTTCTTCACTCTATACATTCAGTCATTCAGTCATTTTTTTTCTTCCCCTCCCTTTCCTGCTATGCTCTTCAGGGAGACACATATTTTTAAAAACAGACAAAGATTAAAGGTTTTGTCTGTTTTGTCAAGCGGTCTTCCAGAACACAAACAAAATGTGTATCAGCGAAAAGATAAGTTTTACATTCAGATAGGCCTGTGTTGGCTCTTGTTGCTGCATTTGGGACTCACATGATAGTTCAGGAATGCTGTAGAAGAAAACTATAGGCCTATCATGGTATGCTGCAAGTGTTTACTTTCAGTTGTTTAAGAAGTTCCACATTTGGTGTTGTCCTGTTGTTTTCCATAGTTGGTGTAGTCCTGTTGTTTTCCATAGTTGGTGTAGTCCTGTTGGTTTCCATAGTTGGTGTAGTCCTGTTGGTTTCCATAGTTGGTTAAGTCCTATTTGTTTCCATAGTTGGTGAAGTGCTGTTGGTTTCCATAATTGGTGTGGTCCTGTTGTTTTCCATAGTTGGTGTAGTCCTGTTGTTTTCAATAGTTGGTGTAGTCCTGTTGGTTTCCATAGTTGGTGAGGTCCTGTTGGTTTCCATAGTTGGTGACGTCCTGTTGGTTTCCATAGTTGGTGTAGTCCTGTTGTTTTCCATAGTTGGTGTAGTCCTGTTGTTTTCAATAGTTGGTGTAGTCCTGTTGGTTTCCATAGTTGGTGAGGTCCTGTTGGTTTCCATAGTTGGTGACGTCCTGTTGGTTTCCAAAGTTGGTGTAGTCCTGTTGTTTTCAATAGTTGGTGTAGTCCTGTTGGTTTCCATAGTTGGTGAGGTCCTGTTGGTTTCCATAGTTGGTGAGGTCCTGTTGGTTTCCATAGTTGGTGAGGTCCTGTTGGTTTCCATAGTTGGTGTAGTCCTGTTGGTTTCCATAGTTGGTGTAGTCCTGTTGGTTTCCATAGTTGGTTAAGTCCTATTTGTTTCCATAGTTGGTGAAGTGCTGTTGGTTTCCATAGTTGGTGTGGTCCTGTTGGTTTCCATAGTTGATGTAGTCCTGTTGATTTCCGTAGTTGGTGTAGTCCTGTTGGCTTCCATAGTTGGTGTAGTCCTGTTGGTTTCCGTGGTTGGTGTAGTCCTGTTGGTTTCCATAGTTGGTGTAGTCCTGTTGGTTTCCATAGTTGGTTAAGTCCTATTTGTTTCCATAGTTGGTGAAGTGCTGTTGGTTTCCATAGTTGGTGTGGTCCTGTTGGTTTCCATAGTTGATGTAGTCCTGTTGATTTCCGTAGTTGGTGTAGTCCTGTTGGCTTCCTTAGTTGGTGTTGTCCTGTTGGTTTCCATAGTTGGTGTAGTCCTGTTGGTTTCCATAGTTGGTGTAGTCCTGTTGGTTTCCATAGTTGGTGTAGTCCTGTTGGTTTCCATAGTTGGTGTAGTCCTGTTGGTTTCCATAGTTGGTGAGGTCCTGTTGGTTTCCATAGTTGGTGAGGTCCTGTTGGTTTCCATAGTTGGTGAGGTCCTGTTGGTTTCCATAGTTGGTGAAGTCCTGTTGGTTTCCATAGTTGGTGAGGTCCTGTTGGTTTCCATAGTTGGTGTAGTCCTGTTGGTTTCCATAGTTGGTGTAGTCCTGTTGGTTTCCATAGTTGGTGTAGTCCTGTTGGTTTCCATAGTTGGTGAAGTCCTGTTGGTTTCCATATAGTTGGTGAGGTCCTGTTGGTTTCCATAGTTGGTGTGGTCCTGTTGGTTTCCATAGTTGGTGACGTCCTGTTGGTTTCCATAGTTGGTGACGTCCTGTTGGTTTCCATAGTTGGTGAAGTCCTGTTGGTTTCCATAGTTGGTGTAGTCCTGTTGGTTTCCATAGTTGGTGTAGTCCTGTTGGTTTCCATAGTTGGTGTAGTCCTGTTGGTTTCCGTAGTTGGTGTAGTGCTGTTGGTTTCCATAGTTGGTGTAGTCCTGTTGGTTTCCATAGTTGGTGTAGTCCTGTTGGTTTCCATAGTTGGTGTAGTCCTGTTGGTTTCCATAGTTGGTGTAGTCCTGTTGGTTTCCATAGTTGGTTAAGTCCTATTTGTTTCCATAGTTGGTGAAGTGCTGTTGGTTTCCATAGTTGGTGTGGTCCTGTTGGTTTAAATAGTTGATGTAGTCCTGTTGATTTCCGTAGTTGGTGTAGTCCTGTTGGCTTCCATAGTTGGTGTAGTCCTGTTGGTTTCCGTGGTTGGTGTAGTCCTGTTGGTTTCCATAGTTGGTGTAGTCCTGTTGGTTTCCATAGTTGGTTAAGTCCTATTTGTTTCCATAGTTGGTGAAGTGCTGTTGGTTTCCATAGTTGGTGTGGTCCTGTTGGTTTCCATAGTTGATGTAGTCCTGTTGATTTCCGTAGTTGGTGTAGTCCTGTTGGCTTCCTTAGTTGGTGTAGTCCTGTTGGTTTCCATAGTTGGTGTAGTCCTGTTGGTTTCCATAGTTGGTGTAGTCCTGTTGGTTTCCATAGTTGGTGTAGTCCTGTTGGTTTCCATAGTTGGTGTAGTCCTGTTGGTTTCCATAGTTGGTGAGGTCCTGTTGGTTTCCATAGTTGGTGAGGTCCTGTTGGTTTCCATAGTTGGTGAGGTCCTGTTGGTTTCCATAGTTGGTGAAGTCCTGTTGGTTTCCATAGTTGGTGAGGTCCTGTTGGTTTCCATAGTTGGTGTAGTCCTGTTGGTTTCCATAGTTGGTGTAGTCCTGTTGTTTTCCATAGTTGGTGTAGTCCTGTTGGTTTCCATAGTTGGTGAAGTCCTGTTGGTTTCCGTAGTTGGTGAGGTCCTGTTGGTTTCCATAGTTGGTGACGTCCTGTTGGTTTCCATAGTTGGTGAAGTCCTGTTGGTTTCCATAGTTGGTGTAGTGCTGTTGGTTTCCATAGTTGGTGTAGTCCTGTTGATTTCCGTAGTTGGTGTAGTCCTGTTGGCTTCCATAGTTGGTGTAGTCCTGTTGGTTTCCGTGGTTGGTGTAGTCCTGTTGGTTTCCATAGTTGGTGTAGTCCTGTTGGTTTCCATAGTTGGTTAAGTCATATTTGTTTCCATAGTTGGTGAAGTGCTGTTGGTTTCCATAGTTGGTGTGGTCCTGTTGGTTTCCATAGTTGATGTAGTCCTGTTGATTTCCGTAGTTGGTGTAGTCCTGTTGGCTTCCTTAGTTGGTGTTGTCCTGTTGGTTTCCATAGTTGGTGTAGTCCTGTTGGTTTCCATAGTTGGTGTAGTCCTGTTGGTTTCCATAGTTGGTGTAGTCCTGTTGGTTTCCATAGTTGGTGTAGTCCTGTTGGTTTCCATAGTTGGTGAGGTCCTGTTGGTTTCCATAGTTGGTGAGGTCCTGTTGGTTTCCATAGTTGGTGAGGTCCTGTTGGTTTCCATAGTTGGTGAAGTCCTGTTGGTTTCCATAGTTGGTGAGGTCCTGTTGGTTTCCATAGTTGGTTTAGTCCTGTTGGTTTCCATAGTTGGTGTAGTCCTGTTGGTTTCCATAGTTGGTGTAGTCCTGTTGGTTTCCATAGTTGGTGAAGTCCTGTTGGTTTCCATATAGTTGGTGAGGTCCTGTTGGTTTCCATAGTTGGTGTGGTCCTGTTGGTTTCCATAGTTGGTGACGTCCTGTTGGTTTCCATAGTTGGTGACGTCCTGTTGGTTTCCATAGTTGGTGAAGTCCTGTTGGTTTCCATAGTTGGTGTAGTCCTGTTGGTTTCCATAGTTGGTGTAGTCCTGTTGGTTTCCATAGTTGGTGTAGTCCTGTTGGTTTCCGTAGTTGGTGTAGTGCTGTTGGTTTCCATAGTTGGTGTAGTCCTGTTGGTTTCCATAGTTGGTGTAGTCCTGTTGGTTTCCATAGTTGGTGTAGTCCTGTTGGTTTCCATAGTTGGTGTAGTCCTGTTGGTTTCCATAGTTGGTTAAGTCCTATTTGTTTCCATAGTTGGTGAAGTGCTGTTGGTTTCCATAGTTGGTGTGGTCCTGTTGGTTTAAATAGTTGATGTAGTCCTGTTGATTTCCGTAGTTGGTGTAGTCCTGTTGGCTTCCATAGTTGGTGTAGTCCTGTTGGTTTCCGTGGTTGGTGTAGTCCTGTTGGTTTCCATAGTTGGTGTAGTCCTGTTGGTTTCCATAGTTGGTTAAGTCCTATTTGTTTCCATAGTTGGTGAAGTGCTGTTGGTTTCCATAGTTGGTGTGGTCCTGTTGGTTTCCATAGTTGATGTAGTCCTGTTGATTTCCGTAGTTGGTGTAGTCCTGTTGGCTTCCTTAGTTGGTGTAGTCCTGTTGGTTTCCATAGTTGGTGTAGTCCTGTTGGTTTCCATAGTTGGTGTAGTCCTGTTGGTTTCCATAGTTGGTGTAGTCCTGTTGGTTTCCATAGTTGGTGTAGTCCTGTTGGTTTCCATAGTTGGTGAGGTCCTGTTGGTTTCCATAGTTGGTGAGGTCCTGTTGGTTTCCATAGTTGGTGAGGTCCTGTTGGTTTCCATAGTTGGTGAAGTCCTGTTGGTTTCCATAGTTGGTGAGGTCCTGTTGGTTTCCATAGTTGGTGTAGTCCTGTTGGTTTCCATAGTTGGTGTAGTCCTGTTGTTTTCCATAGTTGGTGTAGTCCTGTTGGTTTCCATAGTTGGTGAAGTCCTGTTGGTTTCCGTAGTTGGTGAGGTCCTGTTGGTTTCCATAGTTGGTGACGTCCTGTTGGTTTCCATAGTTGGTGAAGTCCTGTTGGTTTCCATAGTTGGTGTAGTGCTGTTGGTTTCCATAGTTGGTGTAGTCCTGTTGATTTCCGTAGTTGGTGTAGTCCTGTTGGCTTCCATAGTTGGTGTAGTCCTGTTGGTTTCCGTGGTTGGTGTAGTCCTGTTGGTTTCCATAGTTGGTGTAGTCCTGTTGGTTTCCATAGTTGGTTAAGTCATATTTGTTTCCATAGTTGGTGAAGTGCTGTTGGTTTCCATAGTTGGTGTGGTCCTGTTGGTTTCCATAGTTGATGTAGTCCTGTTGATTTCCGTAGTTGGTGTAGTCCTGTTGGCTTCCTTAGTTGGTGTTGTCCTGTTGGTTTCCATAGTTGGTGTAGTCCTGTTGGTTTCCATAGTTGGTGTAGTCCTGTTGGTTTCCATAGTTGGTGTAGTCCTGTTGGTTTCCATAGTTGGTGTAGTCCTGTTGGTTTCCATAGTTGGTGAGGTCCTGTTGGTTTCCATAGTTGGTGAGGTCCTGTTGGTTTCCATAGTTGGTGAGGTCCTGTTGGTTTCCATAGTTGGTGAAGTCCTGTTGGTTTCCATAGTTGGTGAGGTCCTGTTGGTTTCCATAGTTGGTTTAGTCCTGTTGGTTTCCATAGTTGGTGTAGTCCTGTTGGTTTCCATAGTTGGTGTAGTCCTGTTGGTTTCCATAGTTGGTGAAGTCCTGTTGGTTTCCATATAGTTGGTGAGGTCCTGTTGGTTTCCATAGTTGGTGTGGTCCTGTTGGTTTCCATAGTTGGTGACGTCCTGTTGGTTTCCATAGTTGGTGACGTCCTGTTGGTTTCCATAGTTGGTGAAGTCCTGTTGGTTTCCATAGTTGGTGTAGTCCTGTTGGTTTCCATAGTTGGTGTAGTCCTGTTGGTTTCCATAGTTGGTGTAGTCCTGTTGGTTTCCGTAGTTGGTGTAGTGCTGTTGGTTTCCATAGTTGGTGTAGTCCTGTTGGTTTCCATAGTTGGTGTAGTCCTGTTGGTTTCCATAGTTGGTGTAGTCCTGTTGGTTTCCATAGTTGGTGTAGTCCTGTTGGTTTCCATAGTTGGTTAAGTCCTATTTGTTTCCATAGTTGGTGAAGTGCTGTTGGTTTCCATAGTTGGTGTGGTCCTGTTGGTTTAAATAGTTGATGTAGTCCTGTTGATTTCCGTAGTTGGTGTAGTCCTGTTGGCTTCCATAGTTGGTGTAGTCCTGTTGGTTTCCGTGGTTGGTGTAGTCCTGTTGGTTTCCATAGTTGGTGTAGTCCTGTTGGTTTCCATAGTTGGTTAAGTCCTATTTGTTTCCATAGTTGGTGAAGTGCTGTTGGTTTCCATAGTTGGTGTGGTCCTGTTGGTTTCCATAGTTGATGTAGTCCTGTTGATTTCCGTAGTTGGTGTAGTCCTGTTGGCTTCCTTAGTTGGTGTAGTCCTGTTGGTTTCCATAGTTGGTGTAGTCCTGTTGGTTTCCATAGTTGGTGTAGTCCTGTTGGTTTCCATAGTTGGTGTAGTCCTGTTGGTTTCCATAGTTGGTGTAGTCCTGTTGGTTTCCATAGTTGGTGAGGTCCTGTTGGTTTCCATAGTTGGTGAGGTCCTGTTGGTTTCCATAGTTGGTGAGGTCCTGTTGGTTTCCATAGTTGGTGAAGTCCTGTTGGTTTCCATAGTTGGTGAGGTCCTGTTGGTTTCCATAGTTGGTGTAGTCCTGTTGGTTTCCATAGTTGGTGTAGTCCTGTTGTTTTCCATAGTTGGTGTAGTCCTGTTGGTTTCCATAGTTGGTGAAGTCCTGTTGGTTTCCGTAGTTGGTGAGGTCCTGTTGGTTTCCATAGTTGGTGACGTCCTGTTGGTTTCCATAGTTGGTGAAGTCCTGTTGGTTTCCATAGTTGGTGTAGTGCTGTTGGTTTCCATAGTTGGTGTAGTCCTGTTGGTTTCCATAGTTGGTGTAGTCCTGTTGGTTTCCATAGTTGGTGTAGTCCTGTTGGTTTCCATAGTTGGTGTAGTCCTGTTGGTTTCCGTAGTTGGTGAAGTCCTATCTCTGCACACCTTGGTAAAATGTGTTGATTCTGTAGAAGCAAAACAGTATGTTTACACTGAGATAAAGTGAACAAAGATCAAGTTGAAGAGCTACTTGTGTCCACCATTGTGCAGTCGTATTTGGTTTTCCAACAAAATTCTCAAAAGTTTTTCCTCGCATATGCTGTCACCAACAGGGGAGTGTTGAAAATGCTACTGTCATAATAAGGTATTTTAAAATGTGACCTCTTAGGGAAGATATGGCTTATGTTGTTTCATCCTCAGTCAATACACAGTAGTAAAGTTGTCATTGGCTGTTTTCCTTGCTATGTGTGTTCACGCATTGTTGTTAGAGCACTACAGTATTCCATGACTTATGCTTTCCATTTGACAGAGAAATATTTCTCAAACTGAATATTTAATTTAGGCATAATATTTTTGTCAATTCAAGTTCAGATAGATAACTTTCCTTGACACTAACATGACCTAGTTCGTCTTCCCCACTACTGTTCACTAGGCACCGAGCAGCCATGTCTAGGACTACAGCTCGATATGCACACTAAGCCATCTTGGGTGGTTTTGCCACTGTTTTTGATGTGAAGTTGGGAGCTGTTGAGTGGGTGATTAAGAGGCGAGTGTTCTTAAGTTTTAAAAGGTGAATGTTCCTCATTATGCCAGGATAGGTTTAAAAGCTTCTCCAAAGGAGCTCGTCAGACTGAAATCACAACAACACTGTGACTGCGTCGGTCCCTTAATGCAACATTCTGGGGGTTATCTATCTGTCTGCCTGTGGGCAAAAGCTTGCATGTGAATCTCTGTGTCAGTTGTCCTGAGATGGAGATAGTCAGAAGGATGGGGGTGGCCAGGATAGGGGAAGACTATTCTCACTCTGCTCACTAGGTCTCTGCAGGGCTGACATGTATGAGAGCTTTGAAGGTAATAAGAGGTTGTCGTTAGTTGTCTGTTTCTCTCTCATGATGTACTTACTATACTGCAGGCCTGACTGGTCCCTGGTACTAGGACTGGGATGCGGTGAATGGAATAATTAGTGTGATTATAGAGAAGGTTTGAGTTGTTTCTGTTGGAGTACACAGAGTTTTTGGGCTGTGGGTCTGTGACTATCCCTCCCCGACACAAAGCATCACAGCATTTCCCTTTGCCCCTGACCTCTAAACACAAATGTTTCTATGGGAATCACCCATCGCCTGGCCCACAATGTAAAAATGACGTGGGTCCAAATGCAGGCTTCAGCTTTTTTTCTCAAGAGATTAATTGACATGGAAAATGCTCTCTCATGCCGTCTTCCATGCGTTTTGGTATTGAACTAGCCGACTTGAATCGCTCCCTGTTCTTTAGCGTGCCCATGTATGTGAATGGAAGCACGTGTTGTGTGTTGTGTGTGACTTTGGCTTGTGTCACCTTTTGTTTGGGGTCACTCATTGGATGGGATCTGACTATGGGCTCTTCCCTAGAGGTGTTCAGAACTACATTTAAATTGTTTTCAATCTCAGTTTAAGTTGTTTTTGTCTCTCATGCCGTGTTGGGAATGGGCTCAGTAGTAGGCATGGTGCGATGGATGAATGGTTATCGGTCAGACAACCTCTATCACCTTTACGATCTGGCTCACGAAGTTGTGTGGGCTTTGGGATGTAATCTGGCTCCATAGGGCTTAGGTCCCCAACACACCATATTGTTACTCATCCTGAAATGTGTATCTGGCGGAGTGAGTGTGTTAAAATGTTTGCTTTGTTTGTGTCGTGTACATGCGAAGTGTATGTGCATGTACAGACTGTGTGTGTGTGTGTGTGTGCGTGTGTGTGTGTGTGTGTGTGAACTCTGCTAGGTTTATATTTTTGACTGAGTGTTTGTTGTCTCTAATGTTGTGAAAGAGACAACTCTCTGAGGAGTTGGAATTGCTGAGCGAGAAGAGGACAGGAGAGGAGCAAGTTTCTGTCTTCATCTGTGCCTAGCCTGGTCTGCGCTGCATGTGCCGGTCTCGCTTTAAACCCTGGCACTGGCCCCGGACGTTTCTCAGGCTCTCTCTGTCTCCCTCCCCTCTACACATGTGTCTCTATCTGTAGTAGACCCTCAATCCACGTTATAGTTTTCAAACTCAACTCCAACTATGAATTTACAGGAGAAGTTGGACTGTGTAGTAACTGGGGCACTCAGGGAAGAAAGAAATCAGACATAGTTAATGATACATTTGGTGAACATTGTGCCTTTGTCTATAATCGATTGAGGTATGAAGTGCTATGATGCTTCTCCGACCTAGTCAATAGTTATTGTGAACCTAATGTAAGTAACTTATAGTTAGTATGAACTCCAGTTCTGCACTTCAGAAATAATAGAGCCCTCACTGCTCTGATGAGTGACATAGGCAGCTCATCATTCTTCCTCATGGTCATCTGACTGACTGGACGAAAACAGATTGACTGGGTGTTGGATCAGATATACACACTAGACCGACAGATATAGAAAGATAGACAGACAGACAGCAGTCTAATAGTTGTCATGTGGCAATAGCGACAGGACAGCCCCTGTGAACCCAGCCCAGTGTGTTGTCTCTGACTCAGAGTTCCAGTGACAAATTCCAACGGCTATTTTATGCAGAGGTCTACTGTCTGTCTGTCTGGGTATTCTGTCTGAACAGATGGGCAGCAGTGTTCTGTTATAGTGGCATCAGTCAGATGTGTGGTGCTGACAGGTGAGGGACATGGGCAGGCTGGGACACCGCTGACCCTGATGGGAGGATAGGTGCAGTCCAAAGATATGCAGTGCCATTGCTTGGAGCTCCTCTGTCCATCTGAAGGCACCAAAACAAGTTGTTGAAATGATTATGTTACTCTTATGTATGGAACGTATATGGAGGTTATTTGATCCTGAGGAATTGAGACCAATGAAATATGCAGTGCCTTCGAAAAGTATTCAGACACCTTGACTTTATCCTAATTTTGTTACGTTACAGCCTTATTCTAAAATTGATTAAATAAATAAAAATCCTCGGCAATCTACACACAATACCCCATAATGACAAAGTGAAAACAGGGTTTTAGAAATTTTACAAATAGAAAACATAAAAACCTTATTTACATAAGCATTCAGACCCTTTGCTATGAGACTCAAAATTCAGCTCAGATGCATCCTGTTTCAATTGATCATCCTCAAGATGTTTCTACAACTTGGAGTCCACCTATGGTCAATTCAATTGATTGGACATGATTTGGAGAGGCACATAACTGTCTTTAAAAGGTCCCAGAGGTGGCAGTGCATGTCACAGCAAAAACCAAGCCATGAGGTCAAAGGAATTGTCCGTAGAACTCCAAGATAGGATTGTGTCGATGCACAGATCTGGGGAAGGGTACCATAAAAATTCTGCAACATTGAAGGTCCCCAATAACACAGTGCCCTTCATCAGTCTTAAATGGAAGAAGTTTGGAACAACCAAGACTCTTCCTAGAGCTGGCCGTCCGGCCAAACGGAGCAATCGGGGGAGAAGGGCCTTGGTCAAGGAGGTGACCAATAACCTGATGGTCACTCTGACAGAGCCCTAGAGTTCGTCTGTGGAGATGGGAGAACTTTCCAGAAGGACAACCATCTCGGCAGCACTCCACCAATCAGGCCTTTATGATAGAGTGGCCAGACGGAAGCATCTCCTTAGTAAAAGGCACATGACAGCCCGTTTGCCAAAAGGCACCTAAAGACTCTCAGACCATGAGAAACAAGATTCTCTGGTCTGATTGAACTCTTTGGCCTGAATGCCAAGCGTGGTGGTGGCAGCATCATCATGTGGGGATGTTTTTCAGCGGCAGGGACTGGGAGACTAGTCCGGATCAAGGGAAAGATGAATGGAGCAAGGTTCAGAGATCGCTGATGAAAACCTGCTCCAGAGCACTCAGGACCTCAGACGGGGGTGAAGGTTCACCTTACAACAGGACAAAGACCCTAAGCACACAGCCAAGACAGTGCATGAGTGGTTTCGAGACAAGTCTCAGAATGTCCTTGAGTGGCCCAGCCAGAGCCTGGATTTGAACCCGATCGAACATCTCTGGAAAGACCTGAAAATAGCTGTGCAACAACGCTCCCCATCTAACCTGACAGAGCTTGAGAGGATCTGCAGAGAAGAATGGGGAAAAACTCCCCAAATACAGGTGTGCCAAGCTTGTAACGTCATACGCAAGATGACTCGAGGCTGAAGTCGCTGCCAAAGGTGCTTCAACAAAGTAATGCGTAAAGGGTCTGAATACTTATGTAAATGTGATATCAGGTTTTTTATATTTGATAAATTAGCAAAACTTTCTAAAAATCTGTTTTTGCTTTGTTATTATGGGGTATTGTGTTTAGATTAATGTAGATACAATAAGGCTGTAATGTAACAAAATGTGGGAAAAGTCAAGGGGTCTGAATACTTTACGAAGACACTGTAGATGGAGTGTGGAATCCAAGATGTTGCTCCTGTGATCTACAGTACTATGAACAAAAATATAAACGCAACATGTAAAGTGTTGGTCCCATGTTTCATGAGCTGAAATAAAAAATCCCAGAAATGTTCCATATGGCAGGGTCTTGATCTGACTGCAGTTCGTCGTCGTAGCCAACTTAAGTGGGAAATGCTCACCTTCAATGGCCTCTGCCATCACCTCATGTTTCAGCATGACAATGCACAGCTCCATGTCACAAGGATCTGTACACAATTCCTGGAAGCTGAAAATGTCCCAGTACTTCCATGGCCTGCATAATCACCAGACAACGACCATAACAACGTGACCCTTGATTGGCCCAGGCATGATCTATGCTTGCTGTAAGGTACACTACAGCTATACAATGCTGCGGACTACACTGTCTCCCTAATTGGCACCCAAGTGACAGAGCTCTTTCTCTCCCAGTGGGTTATTATAAAATAATGTTAATTAGCTCAACAATGAAATCAGTGTTCCCTATTGTTGGGCTTTTGGCATTGATACTTCTGAACGAGAGTGAAAAGAGGTCGTAGTGCATTGGAGTATGAAATAAATTGACTTTAATCCAGCTGAAGAGGAGGACAACGTCATATTTGTTGACATCATGCTTGAATGTCAACAAACATTTGTTGTAGAAAAATATATACTATTGTTTGAATGTTTCTTGGATTGTAAACAAAAAACAATATATATGGGTACATTTTTTGTGGTTATTGTGGTCAAACACCCTGTGTGCATTTGTGTTTGTGTGAGTGTGTAATAAGGTCTTATTGGAAGAATACATAGTATTGAAGTTGAAATATGTAACTTTTTGGAGGACACTACCAAATTCACATAGAAATGTGTGTTATAGATCTTCCATCCTCATTGAAAGCAAGTCTAAGAAGAGGTAGAGTTGTTCTATGTGCACTATTTCTATGCTTCCTGTTCTTAAGTTTTGTTTTTGCGTTTTTTTAACTTTCTGGTTTTGTACACCAGCTGAAAACAGACAGTTGAAAATACAATATTTTTGGTTATGGAAAATATATTTTTACAGTGGTTTAGATGGTACAATGATATTCTACACTATACTTGCTTGTTTTGTCACATAAACTGAAATTAGGCGAACTAGTAGAATTTTAGCAACCAGGAAATGGCAGAGCCATTTTTGTATAGTGCACCTTTAAGTCATGAAACGTTATTGCGATTATAACGCTCACCGTTTACTGCTCTGTATAGGCATTGTTCCAGAAAATGCTTTTGATTTCACAGTGATGTGTACACTTGTGCCGACAAAAACATTGTCTTCATAGATGGCACGCTTTGCTGAAATATGTGCCATTATGTGTTGGGCTGTACTGCTAGTATGATTTGCTACAGTAGTTATCTGGAAGAGGGGATTTATGGATGTTTTATTTGATAAAATGTTTGATAAATATCTATGTTTAATACTGTTTTAATTGAGATATAAATTCCCCTATGTTTGGGTCTGTCAGAAATGTCTTTCAGTCGAGCCAGGGCTAGCCCAAACTATTCTTCTCACGGTGTAAGTAGCAGCTCATCGGCCAGTGGGGGGGTTTGACTGTAAGACGATTTCGGAAAGGTTGTGTGTAGCTTTAAAGGGCATATTTCCTTCTCCTCCTCAACTTACTGTACTCCACTTCCACACGATTCACTTCTCACTCAGACTGTACACTACATAGAAACATTAGAACCTCTAGTCTACCCTTTCTTCTTTTCTTCAATGCGGGATTGTAAGCTCTGCTCTGCAGTGAGAAATCTGTCTGTTGGTGTTCTGGAGGTCTCTTTCACTCTAGTTCCTGGATGAAGGAGCCTTCACCACGGCCCAGCAACCTCGGCTGCTGTGTGGATGGGCAATGGGCACCAGCTGATGGGCTTGGCGCTGACACGGGCGCCTGGCACTGGCATGGGGCAGGGACTCACGGCGGCAGGAGTTGTGTGCCGTTGTGCCAGGGTGTCACGCTCCATCTTGTGTGCCTGCCGCGCCGGGGCCATCCCTCGAATGAATGGAGCTTTCCTTTTCTTTTTCTCTCTCTCTTTTTCTCTCCCTCTGTTAAACCTTCTCTACGTCCTTGTTGGTTTGATAGAGAATTGCCGGGGGCTCAAACTACAAGGGGACACTCACTATGACAGGGTTACCAAAATCAAATAAAATGTTGTTGGTCACATACACGTGTTTAGCAGATATTATTGCGGGTGTACCGAGATGCTTGTGTTTCTAGCTCCGACAGTGCAGTAATATCTAACAAGTCATATCTAACAATTTCACAACATATACAGTACCTAATACACACACATCTAGGTAAAGGAATGGAATTAAGAAAAAATAAATATATGGACGAGCAATGTCCGAGCGGCATAGAATAAGATACAGTAGAATAGTGTAGAATACAGTATATGCATATGAGATGAATAATGCAAGATATGTAAACCTTATTAAAGTGACTAGTGATTTTAAGTCTATGTATATAGGCAGCAGCCTCTAATGTGCTAGTGACGGCTATTTCTGATGGTCTTGAGATAGAATCTGTTTTTCAGTCTCTCGGTCCCAGCATTGATGCACCTGTACTGACCTCGCCTTCAAATCAAATCAAACTTTATTTGTCACATACGCCGAATACAGCAAGTGTAGACTTTACCGTGAAATGCTTACTTACAAGACCTTAACCAACAATGCAGCTCAAGAGTTAAAAAAAATATTTATCAAGTAGACTAAAGCTTGGCCCCAGTGATGTACTGGGCCGTTCGCACTACCCTCTGTAGCGCCTTACAGTCAGATGCCGAGCAGTTGCCATACCAGGCGGTGATGCAACCGGTCAGGATGCTCTCAGTGGTGCAGCTGTAGAACCTTTTGTGGATCTGGGGACCCATGCCAAATCTTTTCAGTCTCCTTAGGGGGAAAAGGTTTTGGTGTCCACTCTTCACGACTGTCTTGGTATGTTTGAACCATGATAGTTCGTTGGTGATGTGGATACCAATGAATTTGAAACTCTCGACCCCCTCCACTACAGCCTGTTCGGCCCGCCTTTTCCTGTAGTCCACGATCAGCTACTTTGTCTTGCTCACACTGAGGGAGAGGTTGTTGTCCTTGCACCACACTGCCAGTTCTCTGACCTCCTCCCTATAGGCCGTCTCATCGTTGTCGCTGATCAGGCCTACCACTGTTGTGTCGTCAGCAAACTTAATGATGGTGTTTGAGTCGTGTTTGGCTACGCAGTCATGGGTGAACATGAGAATACAGGAGGTGACTAAGTACACACCCCTGACTGGTCCCAGTGTTAAGGATCAGCGTGGCAGACGTGTTGTTGCCTACTCTTACCACCTGGGGCGGCCCGTCAGGAAGTCCAGGATCCAGTTACAGAGGGAGGTGTTTAGTGCCAGAGTCCTTAGCTTAGTGATGAGCTTTGTGGGCACTATGGTGTTGAACGCTGAGCTGTAGTCAATGAACACCATTCTCACATGGGTGTTCCTTTTGTCAAGGTGAGAAAGGGTAGTGTGGAGTGCGATTGAGATTGCGTCATATGTGGATCTGTTTGGGCGGAATGCGAATTGGAGTGGGTCTAGGGTGTCCGGGAGGATGCTGTTGATGTGAGCCATGACCAGCCTTTCAAAGCACTTCATCGCTACCGACGTGAGTGCTACGGGGCAGTAATCATTTAGGCAGGTTACCTTCACTTCTTTGGGCACATGGACTATGTTGGTCTGCTTGAAACATGTAGGTATTACAGGCTCGGTCAGGGAGAGGTTGAAAATGTCAGTGAAGACACTTGACAGTTGGTCCGCGCATGCTTTGAGTACACGTCCTGGTAATCCGTCTGGCCCAGTGGCTTTGTGAATGTTGACCTATCACACAGCGTTGGATGTGTGCAACTCACGTCTGGATTTCCCTTTGTAGTCCATAGTTTTCAAGCCCTGCCACATCCGACGTGCGTCAGAACCGGTGTAGTAGGATTCAATCTTAATCCTGTATTGACGCTTTGCTTGTTTGATGGTTCGTCTGAGGGATTTCTTATAAGCGTCTGGATTAGTCTCCCACTCCTTGAAAGCGGCAGCTCTAGCCTTTAGCTCAATGCGGATGTTGACTGTAATCCATGGCTTCTGGTTGGGATATGTACGTACAGTCACTGTCGGGACGACGTTGTCGCTGCACTTATTGATGAAGTCGATGACTGAGGTGGTGTACTCCTCAATGCAGTTGGATGAATCCCAGAACATATTCCAGTCTGTGCTAGCAAAGCAGTCCTGTAGTGTAGTATCCGCGTCATCTGACCACTTCCGTATTGAGTGAGTCACTGGCACTTCCTGCTTTAGTTTTTGCTTGTAAGCAGGAATTAGGAGGATAGAATTATGGTCAGATTTGCAAAATGGAGGGCAGGGGAGAGCTTTGTATGCATCTCTGTGTGTGGAGTAAAGGTGGTCTAGGATTTTTTTTTCTCTGGTTGCACATGTGACACGCTGGTAAAATTTGGTAAAACTGATTTAAGTTTGCCTGCTTTACAGTCCCCGGCCACTAGGGGCTCCGCATCAGGATGAGCATTTTCTTCTTTGCTTATGGCCTTATAGAGTTGGTTGAGAGCGGTCTTAGTGCCAGCCTCGTTCTGTGGTGGTAAATAGATGGCTACAATAATATAGATGAGAACTCTCTTGGTAGATAGTGTGGTCTACAGCTTAACATAAGGTACTCTACCTCAGGCGAGCAATACCTCGAGACTTCTTTAATATTAGACATCATGCACCAGCTGTTATTGTCCGTATCGTCGTTCAGCCAAGTCTCGGTGAAACATAAGATGTTACAGTTTTTGATGTCCCGTTGGTAGGATAACCTTAATCGTAGGCCATCATTTTTTTTTCCAATGATTGCACGTTAGCATGAAGAACGGATGGCAGTGGGAGTTTACTTGCTCGCCTATGGATTCTCAGAAGGCTGCCCAATCTGCGGCCCCTTTTCCTGCGTCTTTTCTTCACGCAAAAAGCGTGGATTCTTCACGCAAAGGGCATGGATCCAGTAAACACGGGATATCCTACTCGTCGTAAAAGGAAAAAGTTTCTTCCAGTCCGCAGTGAGTAATTGCTGTTCTGATGTCCAGAAGTTATTTTTGGTCATAAGAGACGGTAGCAGCAACATGATTTACACAATATGTAAAGAAATAAGTTACAAATAATGCAAAAAAAATAACGAAACAGCACAATTGGTTGAGAGAATGTAAAACGTCAGCCATGTTCTTCAGAGCCATCTTTCAAAAATTGATGATTGTGGGGTGAACAGGCAGTGGCTCGGGTGGTTGTTGTCCGTGATGATCTTTTTGTCCTTCCTGTGACATCGGGTGCTGTAGGTGTCATGAAGGGAAGGTAGTTTTCCCCCAGTGATACTTTGGGCAGACCACACTACCCTCTGGAGAGCCCTGCGGTTGTAGGCGGTGCATTATTCCTCGTGTCTGAGGTGTTGAATTGTGACTCCACTTTGTCTCTATAATGACGTTTTGCCGGTTTGATTGCCTTGTGCAGGGAATAACTACACTGTTTTTATTCTGACATATTCCCAGTCACCTTGCCATGGTGAGATGAAGTGGTGCTCACGTTCAGTTTTGCTCAAATGCTGTTGATACAACTTCGATGTGTTGATATAACTTTCATCAAATGTGCTTTGTTAAAATCCCCAGCTAAAATAAATACGGCCTCAGGATATGTGGTTTCCAGTTTGCATAAGGTCCAGTGAGGTTCTTTGAGGGCTGTCGTGGTATCGGCTTGAGGGGGGTTATACACGGCCATGACTATAACCAAATAAAATTATCTTGGGAGATAATACGGTCGGCATTTGATTGGTAGGTATTCTAGGTTGGGTGAACAAAAGGACTTGAGTTCCTGTATGTTTTCACAATTACACCATGAGTCATTAATCATGAAACATACACCCCCGCCCTTCTTTGTTCCTGTCTGCGCGATGAACTAAGAACCCAACTGGCTGGACCAACTCTTACAGTATATCCCGAGAGAGCCATGTTTTGGTGAAACAGAGTATGTTACAATCCCTGATGTCTTTCTGGAAAGAAACCGTCGCCCTGAGCCTGTCAACTTTATTATCCAGAACATTGTAATATACTCGGAATATGTGGGTGGTGTGTGCGCCTCCTAAGTCAGACTAGAAATCCACTCCGAGTACCTCTCCCCCGCCAGCGTTGTTTTGGGTCGGCCTCTAGAATCAGTTCAATTGCCCTGGGGAGTGCGAACAAAGGATCCGCTTCTGGAATTATATTCCTGGTCGTAATGTTGGTAGTGCTGGTGAGTTACCGCCGTTCTGATATCCAATAGTTCTTCCCGGCTTTAGGTAATAACACCAAAAAAATTCTGGGCTAATAATGTAAGAAATAATTCCCAGAGGTAAAGAGAATATATGAAATAAATTAACTTGGTAATTGGTAGGAAATGATGTGTGTTGTGCAGTATATTGTCTATGGCCATGGCTGCCTTCCAGACACTTTACATAAGTACACTTTATTTTGATGCAGTCTCAGTAACTTCAGTGCAGGAAAACAGTATGATAGAGAGTTAGCATTGACGGTTAACTGGTAATTCCGGCAGGTGCTTCACAGATCACAGTCTTCTGCAGTCTTCCTCTCTCTTCCCAGCACCAGCTACTGATAGGACGGTTTGTCCGACCATAGAGATCTATCTTTCCTCAGCTGTGAGGCAGCAGAAATATTTCAAGCCTTCTTTCTGTTAAGATTCGGACAGCTCAGCACATGTGGCTGGCTATACATTAGCTCATATCCGGACAGCCTGATGCATGGTGTACTTTTCATCATGCATATCCATGGCCAAACCTAATCCATCTAGATACATTGTTGATCTTGGACCAACACATTGAAGCATTTTTTATGAATGTTTTATTTCTTTCACCTTTATTTAACCAGGTAGGCCAGTTGAGAACAAGTTCTCATTTACAACTGCGACCTGGCATGTCAGGCTTGCTCTCTTTTATCTCTCTACTTTTGTATACTACTTTCGTAGTATGATCTCTTTGACAGAGATGGTTGAAGTCCGTTATTCCAGGTACGGGTTTGGGTAGGGTTGGAGTGTGTAAGACCCTCTGCAGCTCTTATGGGCTGCCAGAAGGTTGCCTGAGCAAAAATTGGAAGCCCCCCTACCCCAGTCCCACAGCCCTGACCCTGGCTCCTCTTCCCTGGTGCTGTTGTGCTTCAGCAGCATAGTGTCCCAGGAAAGAAATGACCTTCTGCACAGACAACATAAACACACGTAGTTATCCCTCTCCCTTCCTTCACCACAAGTTGGCTTCAGCGTGCTTTCCCATCTTCATCTTATCCTCTTTCTCTCTCATACTCTCCCCCCCCCTCTCTGTCGTTCACTTTCTCGCTCTCTCTCTTTCTTTCTCTCCCCTCAGTTCCTCTTATCCAATCCTTGTCATCATGGTAAAGGAATCCATCTCTCACCTCTCAATGACTGAGCTCTGCTGTGCTACACGTGCAGTTAATCTGAGGTCCATCTAATAGAGGGAAGGATTGGAAGTGATGCCAATGGCCTCCGTGTAGCCAGAGAATATGGCTGCTTTCTGTACCCTTTTTACCTTTTAAGGTTGTTAAGTGCTTTCTCCTTTGGCCTGAATATAACTGTGTTTGCCTGAAAGTCGGAATCTGGTATCTGTTGCATTTCAGCTGTAATGTTCTGTTAAACTTTTCCTCCCTCAGTGACCCTGTCACGACTTCCGCCGAAGTTGGTGCCTCTCCTTGTTCGGGCGGAGTTCGGCAGTCGTCGTCACCGGCTTTCTAGCTGCCACCAATCCACGTTTCTTTTTCCATTTGTTACGTCTTGTCCCATTACGTTATTATTGTTTCCCTATTTAACCCTCTGGTTCTCATTATGTTTTGTGCGTGATTGTTCCTGGTCTTGTGTTAGTCTTTTGTGTTAGGGTTTGTTAATCCCTGCGTGGATGTATTTTGGCTGATTTATTTTTCAGAGTCAAGTACGTTGTTTTACTCAGCTCTGTGTCCTGCACCTGACTCCGTCCTCACCTCTGCACAACTGACACTTGACAGACCCTTTCATTTGCTGTGATATATGGGCGATGGTTTAAACGAAGTGGTTTAAATTCATGTTCCCATGTGGAGTACACACTGTGGCAAGCCCCTGGTAAATGAAGAGGCAGCAGTGGGAATAGTCTGTCGTTAATAATAGCCTTTTTAGATGGTTTTCTGTGTTTGTATAAGTTGAAGTTGAGGCACAGGAGTGCAGCTTGTCTGACCTTCAAATTATTAACCTATAACCTCTGTTACTGACCCTGTGTCATTGTTACAACTGTTCTTCAGAACCTTGGAATGACACAGTAATTTATGGAAGGTTGTCTTGAAAGTCCAGTATGTGGGGGTTAGGTCTTTGGAACGTGGCTAAACTGAGGCCTTTCTCTTTAGCTTTAGACGTTCCACACTGCGGCAGGAAATGCTTGTAGATGTAACATAAGAGGTGTGAGGTTTTCTTGTCTTCTACAAAAAATGTATTGTGTTCCACTATTTACACTCAGGTCCAAGTCCATTCCTATTACCATATTACCTTTAACCAGATTATGCTACTCTGTTAAATGATGTTCTATTTCCTGACAGGGGAAGGATCGGAAAGGCCAGTTGTCAATTTTCAGAGCAACAGGACTATGGTAGAAGAGCTGGATTCCCTGAGAGACCGCCTCTCCACCACCTCCAACTCCTCAGACCCCCTTCACAGAGCACCGTCCAGGCAGAAGAGGTTCCTCTCATACCCCCGCTATGTGGAACTGATGCTGACTGCTGACGTCAAGATGGTGCACCACCACGGACACAACCTTGAGCACTACATCCTAACAATCATGTCAGTAGTAAGTAAAATATTGTTTTTTTAAATTATAAAGAAAAATACATGGTTGAATCTAGATTTGTTCTGTGGTTACTTACTATGGTTTCAGTAACTTTTCTGTGATACAAAGTCATTCACTTTAACATAAGTTAAAGTGGTTAATAATTTTGGTATCTGGTTGGCAGTTCTGTTCACTTTCTACCGTACCCTATTTTCAGTATCTAAGGTTAACAGTTTTCCCCTCTATACTGTATGACATTGAACAATACTGTATGCATCTCCTTTGTGTAAAATATCTATCCACATGGGTGAAAACTAATGAGCAAAATCCAAACAGACTATTACAGTGTAATACAATATATATTCAACAAATTGGGAGACACAACAGTTATGATTGTATGTGACACAACACCCTGTTAGCCTTTACCTGATGAATCCTGCCAAACAACTGACAGTATGTTGGATCCCTAAGATTGCAAGACAGAAATGCTGATAGCCAGTTTTCTCTTTCCAATGTTACTCTGATAGCAACCTGTCCTGCATAGTTAGAGATGTCACTCATAAAGGGGTTCACTGGGCTGACTCAGCTCTTTACGATCTTATCGGCTTTTAGTTTGGTTAACGTTACCATATGCTGGTGTTACCTCAACCAAAATACAACACTGTAAAATACTGTACCTATTTGGAAACATATGGGCCTCAGCTTTAGCCCTTTAAAGGCAATAGGAAGAATATTTTGACGATACACACACTTATTTTCACACATACACACACATGCACACAGCTGTCACAGAAAAACCTGTCAGGGCCTCTCAATCAAAAGACCTAGCACTCTCCGGCCAAACCAACAGAAACCAGACCCTGTATTTCAAACAAGAATAAGGAAATCAGCCAAGACTGATCCTTCATTGGCGTGGTGACAGCACGTTGTGCCTGTTAGTGGAGCAGGGGGCTAATGGGTGGGCTGCTAGCCCTCTGATATGATGTCATAGTGTTTACACTGACCACATAGACACATTCCTCCAGGGTATCAGTCTTGATTGTCTGTCCATCTATTTACCAGGCTACATCATAGTCTGGGTGCCCTGTCTATCTGTTTGTCCGCCTGCCTGCCTGCCTGCCTGTCTGCCTGCCTTTCTGTCTGCCTTCCTGTCTGCCTGCCTGTCTATATGTCTGTCTACCAGAGGAGGGATCTGCTTCACGCAGCCCCCTATGCTCTGACCAGCTAAATGTTTATGGAAGGATAATGAGTTCCTGTCAGAGCTCTGTTAGGATAGCCCCAGGAGGATAGTGACCCACACTGAACCAAAAGAAAGGCACAAAAAAACTTTTGTCCAAGGAGTGGTGGGATACACACAAGCCAAGCCCCCCCTCCCCCATCACCAGGGGGACCTTAGAGGAATTGTAATTGTGTGTAATAATATCATAATATACTGTTGATTAAACTTACCCTGAAGGAATAAAGATATGCATTCATTCCTGCTTTTCTTCAACTTGTCCTGTTATTTCAGTCAAGCCTTCAGAATGTGGTCTCTAGATCTACTCTCATTCAAAGTAATACTTGTATTTGCATTAGTTCAAATGGACCTATTGTCTGTTTTTGTACCATTAGTAGCAGGGGTTGGAACCCAAATAATTTTACAATAGTTTTGTTCTGAACAGAACCATTCTTTTTTTTGTTCTGTTCCACTGTTCCGACCAGCAAAATTAAGTTCTGAACCGGTTCGAACCCCCAAAAAATATCAGTTTATATTGCTCCTTTCTGTTCCTTTTTAAACCTCTGAAATAGACATTATTTTTAGATTTAGCTCAACGTGAAATTACTTCACCAATCAGTGCGGATAGAGCAGCTTGCTATGGAGCGTGTAAGCGCCATAGCAATCTGTAAAGGAAAGTCATTCAGAGCAAATTGTATTTTGCCGTAACAGCATGGTTTAATCATAATGAAAGACAAACACACACACACACTGTGCTGCCTGTCATTATGGACAGGCCAGTGTAAGGGCATGAGATGCGACAGAAATTTTGCGGGTGGGGAGAGAGCGAGAGAGGGTGTAGGAAGTTTGGCTTGAAGCACTGGGCATCTTGTTATGACATGCATTATCTGAATTAGGCCCACAGAATTATACCTACTGAGGAGCGGCTTCTATGGAGGAACTTTGAATGTCTTTGAACTTCTGAGAGTTGGTTAACGTTGGACCAGAGCGAACATTAGTTAGCTAGCTAACAAGCTTGTGTGTGCAGAGGTGCACTAGAATTAAAAACACGTCTTACCTTTTTGCAGTTAATAAATCCAATGTGAAACGTGATAGCTATAGTATACTAGCATTGTAAAAGTTAATCCATTCTTCTAATTAAGTATCTCTCCCTAATTTCTGAATTCCGCTTGTAACGTCATCAGTAGGCCTCAGTAACATTAAGGGAGAGAAGCAAGTAGCCTACACACACACTGGCAAATATTTCCAGTTGGCAGGTAGATGCTGGAATAAGTTTCAAGTGAGGGCTTCGCATAAGCACTTTGTAGTACTGGAAAAAAATGCCCAGAACGTAAAAGAACGTTGTTAACCAGTTCCCGTGCTTTTAAAATAACTGTTCTGTTCCGGAACAGTATAGATCACTTTCATTTCCGGTTCTGATTCTGTTCCTCGAATAATTGTGTTATTTTCTGGTTTTCAGTTCTGCTCCCTGAACCGGTTCCAACCCCTGATTAGTAGACGTTTGCATTTCTTGTCTGTGTGTTCATCTTGTTACAGGTTGCTGCGGTCTACAGGGACCCTAGTGTAGGAAACCTCATCAACATCATGATTGTCAAGCTGGTTGTCATCCACAATGAACAGGTAAGAACAGACACTGGGGCTGCAGTGAGTGAGTACTCTGAGACAGCTGGCGTTAGCCACACGTGTACCTTGTCTCTCTCTGTAGCCCTTCAGAAGGACATTGCACTCCTTGTCAGAGGAAAGCCTCAAGTGAAATCTCCTCAGAGAAAAATATATTACTGTTATGTGCTACTACCACAACTGTGATTTGACTAGTCTAGGACTGAGGGCATACAGCACATGGGCTTGTAATGGTAGATAGCTAAATATTTTCAATTGTGACAGATACATGGTTAATTATTTGTTTTTGTTTTTTTACATCTGGTTACATTTTTTTTAAACATCTTTTAGCTTGGAAGACTTGTACAAATCCTCACCACTGTCTCTATGTCATGTCTCACAGGATGGACCCTCAATAAATTTCAATGCTGCTACTACCCTCCACAACTTCTGTGTCTGGCAACAGACTCAAAATGTCCAGGATGACAGTCACCCTTCCCACCATGACACTGCACTCCTGATCACCAGGTACAGTATTTACTTATCCATCTACATTATCTTACTTCCCTAACACACATTCAACTGCTTTTATACAGATGATGAATAATGGTGTGTGTTGTTTGTGCTTGTGTCTTCTCACAGGGAAGACATCTGCCGAGCTAAAGACAAGTGTGATACATTGGGTAAACAAACAGCTTTACTTTAAGATAAACACTTCTGTTTGAATGTTTCACAATCGGCTAGTATCTAAATCATAAATAATTTGGTTGGTGATTGTATTTTTTCAATGTATTATACGCACGTGTGAATTGTAAATGTGTTTTTTTTTCACATTTCCCAACTCTCCCTGAGACACCCTCGGAGACTGAGATCTAATGTACAGTAATGAGTTTATAACAGAAGCTGACAGCTAATATACTGTAGTGACCGATCAGAATGGTGTAGTGTTTAGTAGGAGAGGGTGATGGAGGGCAGTACTAATCTCTCTTACGGAACAGACGTTTGATGGCTTACTCGCCTTTAGTGGTGGAGCGGTGGAAGGATTTTTTCCCTCTGTCCGTTCAAGCAGCTGTGTGACCTTCCAGGGCTGGCGGAGCTGGGGACCATGTGTGACCCTTACCGGAGCTGCTCCATCAGCGAAGAGAACGGACTCAGCGCCTCCTTCACCATCGCTCACGAGCTGGGCCATGTGTAAGTACCTTCTACACTCCCCTCTCCCCTGCATCCCTGGCCCCCTCCTGGTCCTACCTTAGGCCCCCTGGGGCCTGCCCAGGTCCCGCACAACAAAAGCCCTCTTATCCTCGTTTCAAACGCAGGTGCAAAGCATAATAAAGGAAAAAAGGGATTTAATAACATGCCAACCTTAATACCCTAGTGTAGCGGCCTGAGTTAACCCTGTAGGTGTTACAGCTTTGAGGAGGAAGCCAGGCAGCCAGGGGGATCTGTATGAGACTAAGCTGAAAGTCACCACTGCCTGGGCTTTAGATGTGGTGGACCAGGGGCCTCTGCATGCGGCGCCCATTGTTTTCAACTTGACTTCGAGATGGAGGGAAGTCATAACAAATGTATGTCATTTAGTGAGGACGGAGCACAATTCATTATCAAAAGCTGAATAATGTGAGTTTTCCAGAGCTGACTTATCCCCCAGCCTGTTCCAAACATTACCCCTAAAGACCGGAGCTCATCACAATGCGGCCATACTATACTGCATAATATTGCACTGTTATGATAACAGCGCTCCCTGTCTGGGCCTGTTTTCACAACACACAGATGTCACCACGTGTGTGAACGGAAAGAGAATCCATATGAATGACTGCTCTGTCGCCAGATGACCAAGTCACAACATACAGTATGACCCAAGCTTTCATAAGCCTCCATATATTCTAAACAATCACCATGACATAACCGGGTATACATTATGTATCTCTCTCTCTCTCTCTTTTCTCTCCCTGATGGTGAAAGTGGCAGCTTTATGTTCCTCCTGCTCTGGACAGTTGTTGTTTGTTAGTAAATGGAGCCAGTGTGAGGCATTGGGTTATGAAAGGCAATTATTCTCCTTCCCCCTCAGTGCCGCTCCTCACACATTCCTCCAGAGAGGCTGGCTCTTTGGGCCTAGCTAGCGGAAACCAGCTATCTTGTGTGGATCTGTTTATGCTGAAGTTCAAACAGCTGGACTGGCAGTTGGCTTTCCCTCTTGATGCGTTTAATTGCTGGGCTGCGTTCACAAGCCCCTCTCCTGTGTGTGTGTGTGTGTGTGTGTGTGATGGTTCCCAGCGCTCTACTCTCTGTGACAGGGCTGTGATGTTGGTAAGATCTTTCTCTCTCTGTCAGAGTGATGACAAAGCCTGTTGCTACAGTCCCTAAGGTCTTATTTACATTCTCCCCCAAGTCATACGGATCCCAATCAGGTCCTTTTCTTCACTGTGAAGATACACCCTTATTTATGGGGTGTAAAAACATGATTTGGAGGGATGGATATGATGGTGTCGTCTGTTTTGGATGCAGCTTGTTTTGTTTCAACTCAATGAGAGGAGTCTGACTGTAGAGACAGTAAACTGAACGTTACAACTGGGGAAGATAATGATGCATTTAAGACATCAACTTAGCAACTTAGCAATTCTCCCTCCTGAGATCCCATTTCCCTGACTGAACACAGACAGTATATATCCCTCTCAGACAGATAGAGAGCTAGCTCGCTACAAACCCCACTCTACAGTAATTTATAACTTTCTCAATGCAATAGAAAAAAATGAAAACACTACCCCCTGCAACCCCCGCCGGCCCCTGCAGTAAACACCACGCAGCTGTGTGTGTGTGCAGATTTATGCCGACCTCATCCCTCCACTAACACAGCACACACAGCCAGTTGAGGACAGACAGGACATCCACTCAGCTCAGCACAGTCCAGCAGCTACGGCTGTTGTGGTGACCGTATTACCGCCACACCGGCAGTCATGAGTCATGACTGCAGTAAAATTTCACTTGACTGAGTAACGGTAATCTCCTCTTATGCACACACTCTGGACATGTGTTAGTAGTTCCCAACTCGCTAACAATCATCAGGTTGCTAATTGCCTGGTACTCAGGGCTCTATTGTCCCTCTAACCACTCTGATGTCAATGCAACTGAATTTGAAAATCACATCAAACACTTATCAAGACAGTATGTGCTTTTAAAACTCACCTCACTGTGATTGATCAATTTTGAAAAAAGAAGTTCAACAGCAGGTTGAAACTGAGTGTAGGACATTGTCATTGTGGATGTTGTTTCAAAGCCTAACATGCTGACCAGACCCCAAGTTGATTTTTTCCACCCAAACCAGACATGATCAGGACATGCAGGTTGAAATATCACAACAAACTCTGAAACAATTATATTAATTTGGGGACAGGTTGAAAAGCTTTAAACAGTTATGGCAATTTAGCTAGATTTGTGCTGGGATATAAACATTGGGTTGTTATTTTACCTGAAACACAGAAGGTCCTCTACTCCGCCAACTAATCCACAGATAAAACGATAAACCGAATTTGTTTCTAGTAATCTCTCCTTCCTTCAGGCTTCTTCTTATTTTGGACTTCATATGGCGGCTGGCAACCAACTTTAGGTACATTACCACAACTGACTAGAGTCTGGACCTCAATTCATCTTTCAATTACCCATGTGGGTATATGCTCCTAAAATCCAATGAGGAGATGGCAAGTGGGTATATGCTCCTAAGAACCAATGAGGAGATCGGAGAGGCAGGACTTGCAGTGTGTTGAGCATCACAAATAGAAACAATTTATATTTTAGCACCTGGCCACTTGATTGCAATGATTGAAACAAATTGATTGATAGCAATGATTGAATAACATGTATGTGCACATTTATTTTGCAATGCTCACACACACAATGTGAGCAGTGAGGTCAGCATTAGGTGATGGTTAATTTAAAACACACACAGGCATATTACCGCTTATGGATATGCATAGGTTTATCAGCCCAAGCCCCAAAAAATAGCTGAATTAAAATGATGATTGGGCCTTATACAGTACATAGCCAATCGAATATAATGCATGTCAGAAAAACATTTAAAAAATGATTTAAGATGTCTTTGGTACATACTTTAATTGGTCTAACCTATACTCCAAAATTAAACAAATTCAAGTAATCACCTTTGAGTGTGGACTGTATTATTATGCATTCTGGAGGGACTGGTTAGCTTATGCTTCGCTCCAAAATGTATATCCATGAGTCTGGGAAGGAACGTATAGCCCTAGGCGATGCTGTTGGTTCATTGATTGTGCATGAGCGGCTTACCGGTAGACTATAATTAAAGGTATTTTTTATTTTTTGGAGCCTAGTAATAGGGATTTTTGTTAATGAATTATTAAATGGGTGGCACATTACCTTTAGCTATATATTCACCACCATGTGTTTCCATCTCCTCCTCCTCTCTCTCCTGTACCCCTTTCTTCAGCGTGCAGAGGGTCTGTCAACAGTTTAGTGAAATATGTTTAGTTGCGAAAACGATGTTCCCGAACAGATTTCACTTGGTATCCCAAATGAAGCACTGGGTAGCTACAGGAACAGGATTGAAGAGCCCATGGCATACAGAGTTGGGGTGGAATATCACCTGTTACGCAGCGAGAGCATGCTCCTCAAACAGTGGTTAATGCGTGGAGTGAAATAAGTGTTTGTGTATTTATTTCTCAGCTGCTTATATTAAGCACAGCTTAGCAAAAAAACGAAGTAGCCTACCAGGCATTATTGAAAAACGGTACCGACAGGAAGACAAGAATAAATTGAGAAAAGTCTGAAGGGTGAAAATATGATCACTTGATGAGAGAACAGCTGTGCAGCCTGAGGCAAAGAACAGAGTGCAAGCTTTTTTTTAAAACTTTCTCAAATCATCAATAGTCTATAGTCGCATCATGCAGCCCATAAATGTTATACTTCTTTGACATTCTAAGGTTTGTATCATTCACAACTAACATTACCAAATAACTCAAAATCTAGTGTATAGGACCGGTTTCAAATGATCACATTAATGCTCAACATAGCCACTTCATATGCGCACTCGCTACGGAATGGGCAAAATATCCTTTCTAAGTTCAGCTAAGTAAAATGATTTTCTTCTTACTATAAAAGTATATAATATATACTAATGGCACATGACTTATAAGCATATCTTGTCAGATAAATGAACAAGCCTCCAGCCCAGAGCCGGTCCTGACCACCCTGGAGCCCTATGCAAAATTCTACTAAGGGGCCCTCCTACCTGACCCGTGAGCCATGTAAACCATTTGCCATTGCCACACAGTCACACCTGACTCCCCAGTGCTCCCACTACAATCCTCCCTCCTTTAAAACAGTTTGCTCAATCTGTCGGTTTTTCAGCAGCACTCCATATTTGGTTTTCACCTGGTTGAGTATTTCAAATATCTCATCCATGGATGTCACAGCAGAGTCGACCACAATGTTTAAGTAGTTGACGTCATGTTTTTCAATGCATCAGTCACTGGTTCATCAGGAGCCTCATAGCTGAAATGCCTCTTGCTGTTTTTCAGTCTCTTCTCTTTCAGAACAGCCTCCACATGAATTTATTCACAAATGCTTTTGGCTGTTGTCTGGGCCTCAGAGACCCCATAACGGGTTCAAATCTTGCCAGTAATTCAACCTCTTTTAGGAAGTTTCTGTTATCTGGTTGGAAAAGTTTGTCTGATAAATCCCTGAATGCTAGGTTTCTTTCAGTCAGAGACTGGGTGATACTTATTAAAAGTGTAAGGACATCCCGACATCTCTTTCTCTCAGCCTCCAAAATTGTCATTTGTATCTGGTCAATAGGCTATCCCCACTTAGGCGCAGATCAAGTTCTCTCCACTTAATCATATTGTTTGTGTTCAGGACTACCCTCTAGGTGTTTCAGAATGACGTTGATATTTGACCAGTCATTCACCCCTTCCTTTATTATTTTGTAGTCTTTTGTAGAAATGAGCTTACAGCGAAAACAATACACAGCATTGTTTTTGATTGAGTATGAAAGCCAGCTCCTGGTAATCTTTTCCCAATTTGACAGCTGTCTCTGTAATAAGCCTGAATGGAAACCTCTTCTAGACTTGTCCTGGAAAAATCCAGTCCTGGTTTGAATGGACTCAGTCCTCACAGTGATCCAAGATGGCGTAGCAGTGCAGACTTGGTTTGTTGTCCTCTCGTTTACTTTTTGTATTTTTCGTCTTTTTTGTATATACAGTGCCTTGCGAAAGTATTCGGCCCCCTTGAACTTTGTGACCTTTTGCCACATTTCAGGCTTCAAACATAAAGATATAAAACTTTTTTTTTTTGTGAAGAATCAACACAATCATGAAGTGGAACGACATTTACTGGATATTTCAAACTTTTTTAACAAATCAAAAACTGAAAAATTGGGCGTGCAAAATTATTCAGCCCCTTTACTTTCAGTGCAGCAAACTCTCTCCAGAAGTTCAGTGAGGATCTCTGAATGATCCAATGATCCAATGTTGACCTAAATGACTAATGATGATAAATACAATCCACCTGTGTGTAATCAAGTCTCCGTATAAATGCACTTGCACTGTGATAGTCTCAGAGGTCCGTTAAAAGCGCAGAGAGCATCATGAAGAACAAGGAACACACCAGGCAGGTCCGAGATACTGTTGTGAAGAAGTTTAAAGCCGGATTTGGATACAAAAAGATTGCCCAAGCTTTAAACATCCCAAGGAGCACTGTGCAAGCGATAATATTGAAATGGAAGGAGTATCAGACCACTGCAAATCTACCAAGACCTGGCCGTCCCTCTAAACTTTCAGCTCATACAAGGAGAAAACTGATCAGAGATGCAGCCAAGAGGCCCATGATCACTCTGGATGAACTGCAGAGATCTACAGCTGAGGTGGGAGACTCTGTCCATAGGACAACAATCAGTCGTATATTGCACAAATCTGGCCTTTATGGAAGAGTGGCAAGAAGAAAGCCATTTCTTAAAGATATCCATAAAAAAGTGTCGTTTAAAGTTTGCCACAGGCCACCTGGGAGACACACCAAACATGTGGAAGAAGGTGCTCTGGTCAGATGAAACCAAAATTAAACTTTTTGGCAACAATGCAAAACGTTATATTTGGCGTAAAAGCAACACCCTGAACACACCATCCCCACTGTCAAACATGGTGGTGGCAGCATCATGGTTTGGGCCTGCTTTTCTTCAGCAGGGACAGGGAAGATGGTTAAAATTGATGGGAAGATGGATGGAGCCAAATACAGGACCATTCTGGAAGAAAACCTGATGGAGTCTGCAAAAGACCTGAGACTGGGACGGAGATTTGTCTTCCAACAAGACAATGATCCAAAACATAAAGCAAAATCTACAATGGAATGGTTCAAAAATATACATATCCAGGTGTTAGAATGGCCAAGTCAAAGTCCAGACCTGAATCCAATCGAGAATCTGTGGAAAGAACTGAAAACTGCTGTTCACAAATGCTCTCCATCCAACCTCACTGAGCTCGAGCTGTTTTGCAAGGAGGAATGGGAAAAAAATGTCAGTCTCTCGATGTGCAAAACTGATAGAGACATACCCCAAGCGACTTACAGCTGTAATCGCAGCAAAAGGTGGCGCTACAAAGTATTAACTTAAGGGGGCTGAATAATTTTGCACGCCCAATTTTTCAGTTTTTGATTTGTTAAAAATGTTTGAAATATCCAATAAATGTCGTTCCACTTCATGATTGTGTCCCACTTGTTGTTGATTCTTCACAAAAAATACAGTTTTATATCTTTATGTTTGAAGCCTGAAATGTGGCAAAAGGTCGCAAAGTTCAAGGGGGCAGAATACTTTCGCAAGGCACTGTATTCCAATTTATTTTTCAATCTCTTTTTCCATTTTTAAATTAAATATACATTCCGGTAACCCGCCTCACTCAATGTGACACGGTGTCACGTCCTGACCATAGAGAGCCCTTATTTTCTATGGTAGAGTAGGTCAGGGCGTGACTGGGGGGGTTTCTAGTTATTATTTTCTGTGTGCGGTTCTAGTTTAGTTTTTCTATGTTGGTGTTTGGTATGATTCCCAATTAGAGGCAACTGGCTATTGTTGTCTCTAATTGGGGATCATATTTAAGTAGCATTTTTTCCACCTGTGTTTTATGGGATATTGTTTTTACTTAGTGTATGTTACACCTCTTGATTACGGAAGGAGATAATGTAGGACAACGACGACGACAGGGTTCGCGGCTACAGAAAGCCCACGTTTTTTTTGAGGGGGGGCACATGGAGCTGGCGGCTGAGCAGAGGGAACGTCATGTGTCTCCTCCTCACACTCTCCCTGAAGTGCGTGTCCCCAGTCCGGTACGTCCTGTGCCTGCTCCTCGCACTCTCCCTGAAGTGCGTGTCCCCAGTCCTGTACGTTCTGTGCCTGTTCTCCGCACTCGCCCTGAAGTGAGTGTCACCAGTCTGGTGCCACCTGTGCCCGGCTCCACGCAGTAGGCCTCCAGTGCGCCTTCCCAGTCCGGTGCGTCCTGTGCCTGCTCCTCGCACTCGCCCTGAGGTTCTTGTCACCAGTCCGGTGCCACCTGTGCCGGTCCCACGCATCAGGCCTCCAGTGCGCCTCCCCAGTCCAGAGCTTCAGGCGACGATCTCCAGTCCAGAGCATCAGGCGATGGTCCCCAGTCCAGAGATTCCGGCGACGGTCCCCGGTCCAGAGCCTCTGGCGACGTTTCATGGTCCGAAATCTCCGGCGACGTTTCACAGTCCAGAACCTCCGGCGACGTTTCACAGTCTGGAACCTCCTGAGACGGTCAATGGTCCGGAACATCCAGCTCCATGGCCCAAGCCTTCCCCTGTGCCGATGCCCAGTCTAAGCACGGTGTCCAATCCAGCTCCAATGCCAGAGTCTTCTGCTGTGTTGGTGCCCAGTCCAGGCACAGCGTCCAGTCCCGCTCCATGGTGGGAGCCTTCCCATGCGCCGATGTCCAGGCACGGCGTCCAGTCCAGCTCCATGGCCGGAGCCTTCTCCTGTGCCGGTGCTCAGTCCAGATACGGCGGCAGGTCCTGCTCCATGGCAGGAGCCTTCCTCTGCACTGATGTCCAGTCCAGATCTAGTGTCCTGTCCCGCTCCATGGCAGGAGCCTTCATTGATATCCCGAGGTCCAGTCCAGGCACAGTGTTCAGCCCGGGTCCATGGCTGGATCCACGGGATGAGCGGGTTCTTCGGCCCAAACCAGAGCCGCCACCAAGGATGGTGGATCCGCGAGCTGAGCGGGTTCTTCGTCCCGCACCAGAGCCGCCCACGATGCTGGCGGATCCGCGGGATGAGCGGGTACTTCGCCCTGCACTAGAGCCGCCACCGACACTAGACAACCCCCCTAACCCTCCCTTTTGGTTTCAGGTTTTGCGGCCGGACTCCGCACTTTCGGGGGGGGGGGTACTGTCACGTCCTGACCGTAGAGAACTCTTATTTTCTATGGTAGAGTAGGTCAGGGCGTGACTGGGGGGTTTTCTAGTTATTATTTTCTATGTGGGGTTCTATTTTAGTTTTTCTGTGTTGGTGTTTGGTATGATTCCCAAATAGAGGCAGCTATATTTAAGTAGCATTTTTTCCACCTGTGTTTTATGGGATATTGCTTTGAGTTAGTGTATGTTACACCTCTTGATTACGGTTCTTTCTTTCTTTGTTTCGTTCTTTCTTTGTTGTTTTGTGCATTTATAATAAATAATATGTGGAAACCATATCGCGCTGCAGCTTAATCCGCTAATTATTCCAGCGTACGTGACACGCGGATCCGCTATTTTTTTTAGACCCTATAGCCAAAACTTTCATCAGAAGGTAGCTAGCTAATTAGCTAAGTTACTAGCCATTTAGTCATTGTTAGCCACTGCTAGCGGCCTTTACCCTCTGCTCAGGCACCAGCCGTTTTTATAGCCTAGATAATACCTGCCAGCATCGGACTGTTTTTCTCCACTACAACACCAGATTCCTGCCGTAAAGCCCTGGACCATTGATCATCACAGCTGAGTGACCCAGCCCCAAAGCTAGCCCTGAGCCAGGCGGCTAGCAAACAAAATTCCCACAACTACATAACCTCTTTCGCCATCTGGCCCGGTCCCTTCGTCGACACGGCGCACCACCGTACCACCACGACTGGTCCGCAGACGTAATTCCATCAGCTGTGCCTTTAACCGGCCTTTGCCGGACGATGGAGCAGATGCTTCTACTTACCCCGGACTGCTAACTTTAAACACTGTCTCCAGCGTGCTAGGGTACTAACGACTACCTAGCGGTTTCCCTGTTTCATCTATTGCTGTACACTGGATCCTATGATCACTTGGCTACATAGCTGATGCCTGCTGGACTGTTCATTTATCACGGTACTCTGCTTTGTTATCCTTTGTTTATCTGTCGGCTCTAGCCCCGAACTCAGGCCCTGTGTGTAGTTAACCGACCTTCCATGCCCATTCATCGCCATTTTACCTGTTGTTGTTCACTTAGCTGATTAGCTGTTGTTGACTTAGCTAGCTCTCCCAATCAACATCTGTGATTGCTTTATGCCTCGCTTTATGTCTCGCTCAAATATCAATAGGCCTTGTATATTGTTGTTTAGGATAATTATCATGGTTTTAGTTTACTGCGGAGCCCCTAGTCCCACTGTACATGCCTTAGATTCCTCCTTTGTCCCACCTCCCACACATGCGGTGACCTCACCCAGTATAACCAGCATGTCCAGAGATGCAACCTCTCTTATCATCACTCAGTACCTGGGCTTACCTCTACTGTACCCGCACCCCTGTCTGCACATTATGCCCTGAATCTATTCTACCACGCCCAGAAATCTGCTCTTTTTATTCTCTGTCCCCAACGCACTGGACGACCAGTTTTGCTAGCCTTTAGCCGTACCCTCATCCTACTCCTCCTCTGTTCCTCGGGTGATGTGGAGGCTAACCCAGGCCCTGCGTGTCCCCAGGCACTCTCATTTGTTGACTTCTGTAATCAAAAAAGTATTGGTTTCATGTGTGTTAACATCAGAAGCCTCCTCCCTAAGTTTTTTTACTCACTGCTTTAGCACACTTCGCCAATCCCGATGTCCTTGCCGTGTCTGAATCCTGGCTTAGGAAGGCCACCAAAAATTTTGAGATTTACATACCCAACTACAACATTGTCCATCAAGATAGAACTGCCAAAAGGGGAGGAGTTGCAATCTACTGCAGTGATAGCTTGCAAAGTTCTGTCATACTTTCCAGGTCTATGCCTGACCTAAACTGAGATATGCTTAACACTCCAGCAGTCCTACAATCTAAGCTAGATGCCCTCTATCTCACACAAATTATCAAGGAAACCACCAGGTACAACCCTAAATCCATAAACATGGGCACCCTCATAGATATTATCCTGACCAACTTTTCCTCCAAATACACCTCTGCTGTTTTCAATCAGGATCTCAGCGATCACTGCCTCATTGCCTGCATCCGCTATGGGGTCCGCGGTCAAACCCCTCATCACTGTCAAACGCTCCCTAAAACTCTTCTGTGAGCACGCCTTTCTAATCGACCTGGCCCAGGTATCCTAGAAGGATATTGACCTCATCCCGTCAGTCGAGGATGCCTGGTCGTTCTTTAAAAGTAATTCCCTCACCATCTTAAATTAGCATGCCCCTTTCAAAAAATGTAGAACCAAGAACAGATATAGCCCTTGGTTCACACCAGACCTGACTGCCCTTGACCAGCACAAAAACATCCTGTGGCGGACTGCAATAGCATCGAATAGTCCCCGCGATATGCAACTGTTCAGGGAAGTCAGGAACCAATACACACAGTCAGTCAGGAAAGCAAAGGCAAATTTTTTCAAACAGACATTTGTATCCTGTAGCTCTAACTCCAAAAGGTTTTGGGACACTGTAAAGTCCATGGAGAACAAGAGCACCTCCTCCCATCTGCCCACTGCACTGAGGCTAGGCGACACGGTCACCACCGATAAATCCATGAAAATCGAACATTTCAATAAGCATTTCTCTACGGCTGGCCATGCATTCCTCCTGGCTACCCCAACCCGGGCCAACAGCTCCGCACCCCTCGCAGCTACTTGTCTGAGCCTCCCCAGCTTCTCCTTCACCCAAATCCAGAACGCAGATGTTCTGAAAGAGCTGCAAAACTTGGACCCGTACAAATCAGCTGGGCTAGACAATCTGGACCCTCTCTTTCTAAAATATCTCCAATCCAAAATCAAATCTAGAATCGGCTTTCTATTTCGCAACAAAGCCTCCTTCACTCACGCCACCAAACTTACCCTAGTAAAATTGACTATCCTACTGATCCTCGACTTCGGCAATGTCATCTACAAAATGGCTTTCAACACTCTACTCAGCAAACTGGATGCATCTATCACAGTGCCATCCGTTTTGTTACCAAAGAGCCACCAACCACTGTGATCTGTATGCTCTATTCGGCTGGCCCTCGCTACATATTCGTCGCCAGACCCACTGGCTACAGGTCATCTACAAGTCTATGCTAGGTAAAGCTCCGCCTTATCTCAGCTCACTGGTCACGATAACAACACCCACCCGCAGCACTCGCTCCGGCAGGTATATCTCACTGATCATCCCCAAAGCCAACACCTACTTTGGCCTCCTTTCCTTCCAGTTGCTGCCAATGACTGGAACGAATTGCAAAAATCGCTGAAGCTGGAGACTTACATTTCACTCACTAACTTTAAACATCAGCTATTTGAGGAGTTAACCGATCGCTGCAGCTGTACATAGTCCATCTGTAAATAGCCCACCCAATCTTCCTACCTCATCCCCATATTGTTTTTATTTACTTTGCTGCTCTTTTGCACACCAATATCACTACTTGCACACCATCATCTGCGCAACATCATCTGCTCATCTATCACTCCAGTGTTAATCTGCTAAATTTGAATTACTTTGCTACTATGGCCTATTTATTGCCATACCTCTTCATGCCATTTGCACACACTGTATATAGACCTTATTTTTTGTGTTATTGACTGTACTCTTGTTTATACCATGTAACTCTGTGTTGTTTGTCGCACTGCGTTGCTTTATCTTCACCCGGTCGCAGTTGTAAATGAGAACTTGTCCTCAACTAGCTTAACTGGTGAAATAAAGGTGAAATAAATAAATACAAATAAGGTCTGTTAAGACTGGGGGCCAATCTGCTGGGTCATTTGGTAGAGAAGCAACTGTTCTATAAAGGTCTGAGCTAGAGGTCGACCGATTATGATTTTTCAACGCCGATACCGATTATTGGAGGACAAATAGCCGATACCGATTAATCGGCCAATTTTTGTAATTAGTTTTTTATTTATAATAATGACAATTACAATAATATTGAATGAACACTTTTATTTTAACTTAATACTGTATAATACTTCAATAAAATCAATTTAGCCTCAAATAAATAATGAAACATGTTCAATTTGGTTTAAATAATGCAAAAACAAAGTTTTGGAGAAGAAAGTAAAAGTGCAATATGTGCCATGTAAAAAAGCTGACGTTTAAGTTGAGAACAGAAGTTTTAGGTTGTAGTTATTATAGGACTATTTCTCTCTATACCATTTGTATTTCATATACCTTTGACTATTGGATGTCAGTGTCAGTGTCAGTATTGCCAGTGTAATAGTATAGCTTCCGTCCCTCTCCTCGCCCCTACCTGGGCTCGAACCAGGAACACATCGACAACAGCCACCCTCAAAGCATCGTTACCCATCGCTCCACAAAAGCCGCGGCCCTTGCAATGCAAGGGGAACAACTCCTCCAAGGTCTCAGAGCAAGTTACGTCACTGATTGAAACGCTATTAGCGCGCACTCTGCTAACTAGCTAGCCATTTCACATCGGTTACACCAGCCTAATCTCGGGAGTTGATAGGCTTGAAGTCATAAACAGCTCAATGCTTGAAGCACAGGGAAGAGCTGCTGGCAAACGCACTAAAGTGCTGTTTGAATGAATGCTTACGAGCCTGCTGCTGCCCACCACCGCTCAGTCAGACTGCTCTATCAAATATCAAATCATAGACTTTATAACATAATAACACAGAAATACGAGCCTTATGTCATTAATATGGTCAAATCTAGAAACAATCATTTCAAAAACAAAACATTTATTATTTCAGTGAAATACGGAACCATTCCATATTTTATCTAATGGGTGGCATCCATAAGTCTAAATATTCTTGTTACATTGCACAACCTTCAATGTTATGTCATAATTACGTCAAATTCTGGCATATTAGTTTGCAACGAGCCAGGCAGCCCAAACTGTTGCATATACCCCGACTCTGCGTGCAATTAACGCAAGAGTAGTGACACAATTTCCCTAGTTTAATAGTGCCTGCTTTCCTGGATTTCCCGTTTGGCGAAGTTGGTCTTCACACAGTTCGCAACGAGCCAGAAGGCCCAAACTGCTGCATATAGCCTGAGCTGTGACACAATTTCCCTAGTTAAAAGAAATTCATGTTAGCAGGCAATATTAACTAAATATGCAGTTTAAAAATATATACTTGTGTATTGATTTTAAGAAAGGCGTTGATGTTTATGGTTAGGTACACATTGGTGCAACGACTGTGCTTTTTTCTCGAATGCGCTTGTTAAATAACCGTTTGGTGAAGTAGGCTGTGATTCAATGATCAATTAACAGGCACCGCATCGATTATATGCAATACAGGAGAAGCTAAATAAACTAGTAATATCATCAACCATGTGTAGTTAACTAGTGATTATTAATCAAGTCTCCGTATAAATGCACTTGCACTGTGATAGTCTCAGAGGTCCGTTAAAAGCGCAGAGAGCATCATGAAGAACAAGGAACACACCAGGCAGGTCCGAGATACTGTTGTGAAGAAGTTTAAAGCCGGATTTGGATACAAAAAGATTTCCCAAGCTTTAAACATCCCAAGGAGCACTGTGCAAGCGATAATATTGAAATGGAAGGAGTATCAGACCACTGCAAATCTACCAAGACCTGGCCGTCCCTCTAAACTTTCAGCTCATACAAGGAGAAGACTGATCAGAGATGCAGCCAAGAGACCCATGATCACTCTGGATGAACTGCAGAGATCTACAGCTGAGGTGGGAGACTATGTCCATAGGACAACAATCAGTCGTATATTGCACAAATCTGGCCTTTATGGAAGAGTGGCAAGAAGAAAGCCATTTCTTAAAGATATCCATAAAAAGTGTTGTTTAAAGTTTGCCACAAGCCACCTGGGAGACACACCAAACATGTGGAAGGAGGTGCTCTGGTCAGATGAAACCAAAATTAAACTTTTTGGCAACAATGCAAAACGTTATGTTTGGCGTAAAAGCAACACAGCTCATCACCCTGAACACACCATCCCCACTGTCAAACATGGTGGTGGCAGCATCATGGTTTGGACCTGCTTTTCTTCAGCAGGGACAGGGAAGATGGTTAAAATTGATGGGAAGATGGATGGAGCCAAATACAGGACCATTCTGGAAGAAAACCTGATGTAGTCTGCAAAAGACCTGAGACTGGGACGGAGATTTGTCTTCCAACAAGACAATGATTCAAAACATAAAGCGAAATCTACAATGGAATGGTTCAAAAATAAACATATCCAGGTGTTAGAATGGCCAAGTCAAAGTCCAGACCTGAATCCAATCGAGAATCTGTGGAAAGAACTGAAAACTGCTGTTCACAAATGCTCTCCATCCAACCTCACTGAGCTCGAGCCGTTTTGCAAGGAGGAATGGAAAAAATGTCAGTCTCTCGATGTGCAAAACTGATAGAGACATACCCCAAGCGACTTACAGCTGTAATCGCAGCAAAAGGTGGCGCTACAAAGTATTAACTTAAGGGGGCTGAATAATTTTGCACCCCCAATTTTTCAGTTTTTGATTTGTTAAAAAAGTTTGAAATATCCAATAAATGTCGTTCCACTTCATGATTGTGTCCCACTTGTTGTTGTTTCTTCACAAAAAAATACAGTTTTATATCTTTATGTTTGAAGCCTGAAATGTGGCAAAAGGTCGCAAAGTTTAAGGGGGCCGAAAACTTTTGCAAGGCACTGTACTATGGCTTGGCTGAATACTTGACGGTTATTATTTTCTGAGAGATGTGCATCCGTATTCCAGGCTAATCAACATTTTTAATGCAATATATAAATCAATAGTCATTGGCAATCCATTTCTTTCCACCTTGAATTAATCCAGAGTTGTAACTAAATTGTGACTGAGAGACTAGATAATCATTGTCTTGTTTTAAAATGATGTGCGCCTATGAGGAGTGCCATCACGCCCATATATTGTCTGGACTGGTCCCCACAGAGTTTGATGCTGGAAAGCACGAGTTTCACCAGTAGCACAAATAGAATGCAAAGGGCAAGTTTATTAGGGATTTTCATACACTGGGATTTTCATACACTCCATCTTCAGAGTGGCCTCCTCTCAACTCGTCACCTCCTGCTCCCTCAGAGCAGCCTCCAGGCTTTGCTGTAGCGCTGCAGCTCTCTGCTGATCGAGGGTCACCTCCCCTCTCATCTCATCTACCGCCTCCTACTGGCGGGCTGCAGCCTGGGCCTCCTGCACGACCTTCTGTAGGGAGCTGTTCTCCTGCTGCTGGACAAGCTGCTCCTTCAGCTCTATAAGGGTCTCCTGCTTCTCCTCCTTCTGCTTGGCTAAATCCTCCCTCATAGCAACCTTCTGCTCTTCCAGGCTCTGCTGGAGCTCTGCAGACCTCTGCTGATGGAGGTGACACCTCACCTCAGTGCCTCCTTGGCCTCCCTCTCCTGGAGGACTGTGGCCTGTACCTCCTGTAGCAGTCCCTTCTGTAGGTAGTTGTCAGCCTCTGTCAGCTTCAGAAAAACCTACTGGGTTTGGGGCGAGAGACTGTTGCACCTGCCGCTATACTGGCCTGGGCGGCTGTCAGCTGGCTGAGTTCAGCTCGCATGAGAGCGTTCTGCTGACGCCGTTCTTCCAGCAGCTCCCGCTGCATAGCCTGCTGTGCTATGTTTGCCTCCACCATTTGTCTCACCAATGCTTCCATTGTGCTCTGTGTTTGTTTAGTTATTGAACTTGGTTTGGTTTGCCTGCTTTCTCCACCATATGTAGCAGGATCAAGGGTGTGGGGTTTCCACGTCACCAAGTTCAATAGCAAAACAGGCACCAGTAGCACAAATAGAATGCACATGGGAAGTTTATTAGGGATTTTCATACACTGGGGAAGAGGGGGAAATGCACCAATCACCCCACAGTCCACAAGCTGTTCTCGTTGTCCGTTCCGTTTCCCAGGGGTAATCCTCACACTCAGGTCCTCACCCAATCCGGTCCGGTACACAAGGGGGGGTAGCTCTGGCTCTCGCAGCTCTGGCTCTCGCAGCTCTGACTCTCGCAGCTCTGACTCTCGCAGCTCTGACTCCTCATACCTTGCTTGGTTCGCTCCTTCTCTGCCCTGTTGTGCAGGCTGCTTCCTCCTTTATCCCCAAGCAATCCCTGGCTTAACGAATCCTAGTCTTGCCTCGTTGGGGCAGGAAGTCCATATAAAGCTCGGGGCTGGAGCCAGCTACCTGCAAGATATCTCTCCTCAATTACCACCCCCCCTCACCTCTCCCTGCCATCTGCCACAACATGGTCACGCGCGATGCGGTTATCTTTTCAGAGCTGCAGTTTATAAACACCGTTGCCCGTTGCCGTTTATCAAACGTAATAAATAGTTGTATTTCACTCTCACTTTTGACAGGCACAAAGTCACAGAACACAGCCCCGGAAGTGTGTTGCAAGCAAGCAAGACACAGACAGACCAAGAGATGCACTGCCCAGTTAGGTTAGCAAGAAAGATAGACTAGAGAGAGATGAACTGCAAGCTAGCACATCAACTTAACGTTACTGTTATTTTCTGATATCAAACTTGGAGAGGAGAGAACACAAGTTTACCTGATTGCTGTTCCCGCAATTCACTCACATGGTGTTTTTTTTCCTCTTTTCGTGACCAGAAGGACAGTTCCGCTTCATCCTCTCATCCAAGTTGTAAACATTGACACCCGCTTTGACACGAGGCGGAGGCAGGGCCCTTGCGTAGTGAGCGTATAGGCTCGCCCAGCTCTGCTACAGCCTATTGCATGGAGCATAGCCAGATAACACGCAGTAGGCTAACTCATATTCTGTTAATTGGAAATATATTTTCTTCATATCATAATGTTTCTTTAGACCTGATTAAAATAAATCACGTATTTATTGTGATGGTGTGTATTCAATTTATTAGACTATTTTATTAGACTTTTAAATGTAGATGTTCCAAAGGCCCCCATCAGCGACTTGTGTGTGTGGAACCCTGAAGATGCTAAACATGTTTATGTTAATTAACGGTCAATTACCATGAGACCGGTAGTCTTTTGCATGACAATAACTGTGACAAAATGTCATGAGCGCCACAGCCCTACATCAAAAAGATGGAGGTGGAGTAAAATGTGGTGGAGTAAAATGTGGTGTTTTACAGGGTCAGCCTTGTAGTACGGTGCCCCTGGAGCAAGTTAGGGTTAAGTGCCTTGCTCAAGGACACATCAACAGATTATTCCCCTTGTCAGCTCAGTTATTTGAACCAGCAACCTTTTGGTTACTGGCCCAATGCTCTAACCACTAAGCTTTCTGATCCATTGAGCAGCCATCACCCCTTTTTCCTAATCGCTCTCTGTGTGTGTGTTCTCCTCCTCGGCAGGTTCAACATGCCCCATGATGACAACCCCAAATGCAGGGAGGCAGGCATAAAGCACCAGTATCACGTCATGGCGCCCACCCTCAACTATGACACTAGTCCCTGGTCCTGGTCAAAGTGCAGCCGCAAGTACATCACTGAGTTTCTGGAGTAGGTACCTCGTCCCTTTTTCTGTAATGTAAGAATACTCTTCCAGACACTGTAATTGTCCTAATGTACACATTTTCACAAACATACAGATTGTAAATAAATTACAAATTACAAATAAATATATCATGTTTTTTAGAGATACATTAATCACTGTAATAAAACATTCTAATATCTTCCTTTTTATAGAAAATGCAAGACAAATAAATAACACAAGCAAAAAGTGTTTGTATTCTTGGGACATAATCTGGTAAGCAAACTCTGCTACCTTCTCCAAAGGGGAGAATGTAGAGCAGGCCAGTGTAAACTGTCTCCACTGTGTTTTTCCCTGGTGTGAGACAGTATTTCCTGTTTGAAGCAGGGGTCTTCCTAGAGTGACCTGAGCGATTGATCCTCCCCTGCTCCTCTGTCTCTGCACTCAGGCAGAACCAGCTCTTGAGATGCTGGACAAACAGTCATTTAGTCAGTGGCGTGCTTTCTCCGCAAAAACGGTAACGCGGGGCAGCGGCTCATTCAGCGGGCTCCACAGCCAAGCGGTGGCCACCAACCTCTTCTGAAGGGCTTCCATTTAAGATGGGAAATGTCAGTTATAATTAGATTTTCTCTGGACATGACCCTTTGATCTCTCCTCCCGCTTTGTTGATTGTGAGCAGCCACAAAAGGCCTCCTTGTTGATGAGTTGCATCTTGAGAAGTAAGCGGTCTCTCCCGGGCGAATGCCTCCTATCGAGGCTGTAAGGTTACAGGCCTGTCCCGCTGCTGTACTACACAGTTTCCTACCAGCGGATGAATCCATGCATCCAGCTTTGAGTGGTTGGGTTGGAAAATTAGAAACACAAGAAAAATAATACTCCTATTCATTTTTTACTGCAGAATATTTCTGCTTATATGTCAGCTGTGTTAGAAAAGCTGAGTGTTCAGTTACTTGATGTGTGAGTGGAAGGTAAATGTCAATGGCTGTGAGCGAGACGTTCCATGCTGCATGAAGAGGATGGCTGATTTGTTTAACAGTGGGAATATTTATAAACAGTTCTGTGTGGCTGTGGACAGGAGCGTAGGGTTCAGTGTGAAGGAGTCTCAGAGGTGGGAAAGGCAGGCCGCTGAGAGCGAGGCCCACTGCTTTCGAAGTCTGCATGACTTCAACAAACGGCACCTCCACTGTCCACTTAGCTTACCTGGTCAAGTACATCACTGTTTTGATTACCAATTGTTCTTTCAAAGCACTCTAATGCACAACACTCTCATGTCAACTTAAATATAGAGGGACCCACTAACTCTCAACCCCTCTCCTGGAGCCAACCTCCCTCGTTCTCATTTCTGTGTCTGTGTAATATGGTGAACTCCCATTGGCTGCACACCTGAGAGCTGAGTGAAAAATGTCTTTGGTGTTCTTGGTGTTTTTATGTGTAGGCCGTGATATAGACACCATTCAGTCTCCTCTTGGCAGTCCTCCAACCGGTTTAAGCCATTAAACCTATATAAAGATAAAATGCAAATCTCTCTGTGTTGCCACCCACTAATTGATGTGTATACTTGTGTTGATACTACGTAATCATTAGTACCGGCAAAGCCTATAATTTTACATTCCGATGCCAGGTGCCCACGTTGGGAATTATCCTAACCACACAAACATCAGATGTCTTGCTATCCTGAACAGTTCCATTTAAAAACGTTTTTCTTACGTTTTGGTAAAAAAATATATCTTTATGTCCTCAATTAATTCAAGATGCATTATCTGTGAAAATAAACTTTTTATAACTACTTATTTTCTAGTTATTTGCTGTGTTAGAATGGTAATGGTTGCAGTATATCTTCCTATGAAAAGGGTCATCACTACAGTGCTGTTTGCATTTAGTTTATTACAACTGTGCAACAGGCATGTGAAACTATTCTCTTCTTACAATATTATTTTTAATGGTTAGTTGAGCTCATCAGTCTTGGCCCAGCCCACCATTTTGTTAAAATGTCGTTTTAAAATGTTATAAGACTGTATCATTCAATACCCTGCGTCGGTCATAAAATCTGATAAATGAGCAACCTCATAGCAGCTACCATCTCACGGGAAACACAGTCTGCCTTTATGGAACTCATTATGGAGTAGCTTCTTATGACAAACACTGAGAGATAACTATAAGTTATTTGCTAAATAAACTCACTTTAAAGAAGCCTCCCAATGGTTGCCAGGTGTAGAACCCCTGTTGGTGCCATAGGGGAGTCGCATCGCCTGTCTCGGGCTCCTCTGTTTTGCCAAAAAAAACTGCATGCCTAATAAAAAATTGCTGCTCTTTTCCCCCATATCCATCCTGTTTTTAATCATAGGCCCATAGGGTTTCTCATTAGACGATGACAACCTGGTGAAAGATGCTTCAATATGGGGCATCATCTCATCTCCTCCTTCTGGACTCTGACAGACAAACAGACCACTATCTTATAGCTTCAATATGAGGCATCTCTCCCTCTCTCTTCTTCTCATTTCCCCGAAGAACTGACTGACCTCATCGTAGCTTTCATCATTTGTCTCTTCCCAATGTTAGACAAACTCATTCCACCAAGCACGTGTAGACTTTTTGGGATACAAAACAAAGGGTTTCCTTTCAGTCGGTCACTCGGTGTAACATTTTATGGGGAGTCAACGACCAATCATATTCACCTGAAAACTGAAATCACGCCCAACGGACCAATAGATACCGATGCGACCTCGGAAGCCCTGCTTTCCTGGCTATAATTCCCGGGCTCTTCAGCTCGCCTGAAGGAAGAACATGTCACACAATTTAGCTTTTCAAGTGCACGAAGACTATGAAATTTGGCTCTGACTTAGGTGTCAGTAGGGAGAGATTAATCGTCCCCCTAGATGTTGTGAGTTTTGGGACTTGGTATCGGTTTTTGTGTTTTCTAAAAGCTACCACTTTCTGCTCTGCTTGTGTAGCTAATGCTTCCTTCCTTGGGAAGGATTTGTGTTTGCTAAAAAAAACAAAAACTTTCTGCTCTGCTTGTGTAGCTGTCACGCCCTGGCCTTAGTATTTTAAATTCAAATGTATTTATATAGCCCTTCGTACATCAGCTGATATCTCAAAGTGCTGTACAGAAACCCAGCCTAAAACCCCAAACAGCAAGCAATGCAAGTGTAGAAGCACGGTGGCTAGGAAAAACTCCCTAGAAAGGCCAAAACCTAGGAAGAAACCTAGAGAGGAACCAGGCTATGTGGGGTGGCCAGTCCTCTTCTGGCTGTGCCGGGTGGAGATTATAACAGAACATGGCCAAGATGTTCAAATGTTCATAAATGACCAGCATGGTCCAATAATAATAAGGCAGAACAGTTGAAACTGGAGCAGCAGCACGGTCAGGTGGACTGGGGACAGCAAGGAGTCATCATGTCAGGTAGTCCTGAGGCATGGACCTAGGGCTCAGGTCCTCAGAGAGAGAGAAAGAAAGAGAGAAAGAGAGAATTAGAGAGAGCACACTTAAATTCACACAGGACACCAAATAGGACAGGAGAAGTACTCCAGATATAACAAACTGACCCTAGCCCCCCGACACATAAACTACATAAACTACTGCAGCATAAATACTGGAGGCTGAGACAGGAGGGGTCAGGAGACACTGTGGCCCCATCCGATGACACCCCTGGACAGGGTCAGGCCAGGGTGTGACATGGGTGATTTATGTGTCTTGTCTTGTCTAGGGGTTTATTAGATTTATGGGGTTGTGTGTAGTATAGTAGTCTAGGAAAGTCTATGGTTGCCTGGAGTGGTTCTCAATCAGAGGCAGGTGTTTATCGTTGTCTTTGATTCGGAACCATATTTAGGCAGCCATATTCTTTAGGTATTTCGTGGGTGATTGTTCCTGTCTCTGTGTTTGTTGCACCAGATAGGGCTGTTTCGGTTTTTCACGTTACATTTATTGTTTTTGAAATTGTTCGTTATCATCTTTATTAAAGCTGTATAAAGATAACCACGCTGCATTTTGGTCCTCCTCTCTTTCGACAGAGGAAAACCGTAACAGTAGCCAGTGCTTCTTTGAGTAAGATGGCCAGTGGAGTAAGTTCAAAAAGGAACATTCAACCCTGCCCTAAGGCATGTGGTTTCACAATGAAAGTTAAAGATACTCACCAGTGCTGTCCTGTTTTCCTGGGGTGGAAACACGCTCAGGAGACTTTGGCTCGGACCACTAGTAGTGTTGGTCAGAGTTGATAGGGGTGTCATCCCAGCTGAGTGAGGCTCTTTCCGTTTTTTCTGGCATTGTTCAGGGTTCGGATTGCAGGGTTGATATACTATCCCTGGTTGGCTCTGGAGGGTTTTCAGAGTGTGAATCGGATGGCATCATTCCGGGAAAGCCTAAATCCCAGGCTTTGGATTTGGCGTGTGAAGTGAACCATTGGTGGTAAATGCGCTTTTGATGGAGCTGTGTCGTAGGGCGGCAGATCACCTGGGGTGTATTGCCATCTTTAGCAGAGTTCCTCCAACTTTGGGGGAAGGTATTTACCTCCTGTCCCTGCAGCGGTGGGACAGGAGGTAAAATATTTAAAGAGTTCGCCAAAGAGCTAAAGGCGACCTGTGGTTCCCCTCATTCAGTCCGGTTATGGCGAGTTCATGAGTGTAGAGAGTATGGAGGAGGCGGGGCTCGTTTGCACACTGCTGATGGATGGAAAGCTGGCGAGTTAACTCAAGAGGCTAACAAGGGGGCTAATCCGAGCACAGTGTTTCTGAATTAAGTGACGGTTCTTGGTTCATGTCCATAGATCTGAAGGATGCATGTATTCATGTGGCTACAAATCCTCCCCACAGAAAGCTTCTGAGGTTTCATTTCGAGGGTGTGTTCTATGAGTTTCTAGTCCTGCCTTTTGGGCTCTCCCTATCGCTCCACACCTTTTCTATGTTGGTGGAGGTGGCTTTGGCACTGGTGCCGTGCCAGGGGATCAGAGTATTGGCGTATCTGGATTATTGGCTGGTCGTAACAAGAGAGTCGAGAGAACAGGTGGATCTCCACACTGCCACGCTGGTTTCCCATATTCAGACTCTGGGGTTCATAGGGAATCACAAGAAAAGGTGTTTGATTCCACAGGGTGATCACAACAGACGCATCCTTACTGAGAAAACACTAATTGTCATCTGTTATTTTCAATGAGGGATGCATGCTCTCTGTTGGGAATGGATGCTTTGGCATCTCAGTGGCCTCGGACCGTGGTCTATGCATTTTCTCCGGTGGACCTGATTCAGGCCATCGTTGAGAGTCCGTCAGGAGTGTCTGTTGATTCTGGTGGCTCCCCGTTGGCCCAGACAACCCTGGTTCACAGAGATCATCTGCCTGTTGGGCGAGGACCTGTGGAGGGTTCTGTGTAGTCGGGATATATTGTCCTGGTCGCACAGAGTTGGCACCCATGAATGTGATTACGACTATACAGTTGTTGCATGCACCCTCTTCGAGAGAGTTGTATACAAAAAAGTGGCGCAAGTTTGAGGGTTTGTGTCAGGTTAAAGGAGTTTCTCTTGTTCCGAGCTCTTTGGTGGACATTTTGATCTTCTTTTATGAGCTTTTTGAGCAGGGCCTTTCTTTTTCTGCATTGAAAGTTTGTGGCAGCCATCTCTGCGCCTCATGTAGGAATTGATGGCTCTACCCCGGGGCCTCATCCTCTGGTGGTGCAGTTCCTGAAAGGTGTGCGTCAGCAGACCAATGTCAAAGCCTATGGCACCGAAACAGAACCTGTCTTTGGTCCTGGATGCTCTGTGAGAATCTGTTTGAACCACTGGAGTCTGTGGACCTGAAGGTCCTTTCCTATAAGACTGCCCTGGTCATGGCCTTGGTGTTGGCTAAGTGCGTTGGGGAGCTCTACGCGTCATCAACACATCCTTTCTGTTTGGAGTTCGCACCTGGCGACTCCAAAGTGATGTTACCTTCTAATGCAGTTTTGCTCCCAAGGTTATGCCTATGTCAAATCCAATTGTATTTGTCACATGCTTCACATGTCACATGCTTCCAGTGAAATGCTTACTTACAAGCCCATAACCAACAATGCAGTTTTAAGAAAATACTTTAAAAAAGTAAGAGATAAGAAAAACAAATGATAAAAGAGCAGCAGTAAATAACAATAGCGGGGCTATATACAGGGGGTACCAGTACAGAGTCAATGTGTAGGTGTACCTGTGTCGAGGTAATTGAGGTAATATGTACATGTAGGTAGAGTTATTAAAGTGACTATGCATAGATAATAACAGAGAGTAGCATCATGGTTCCAGAGGGGGAGCAATGCAAATAGTCTGGGTAGCCATTTGATTAGCTGTTCAGGAGTTTTATGGCTTGGGGGTAGAAGCTATTTAGGAGCCTCTTGGATCTGGACTTGGCGCTCCGGTACCGCTTGCCGTGCGGTAGCAGAGAGAGCAGTCTATGACTAGGGTGGCTGAATTCTTTTACCATTTTTATGGTCTTCCTCTGACACCGCCTGGTATAGAGGTCCTGGATGGCAGGAAGCTTGGCCCCGGTGATGTACTGGGCCGTATGCACTACCCTCTGTAGTGCCTTGCGGTCGGAGGCCGAGCAGTTGCCATACCAGGCAGTGATGCAACCCGTCAGGATGCTCTCTATGGTGCAGCTGTAGAATCTTTTCAGTCTCCTGAGGGGGAATAGGTTTTGTCGTGCCCTCTTCATGACTGCCTTGGTGTGCTTGGACCATGTTAGTCTGTTGGTGATGTGGACGCCAAGGAACTTGACGCTCTCAACCTGTTCCACTGCAGCGCCGTCGATGAGAATGGGGGCGTGCTCGATCCTCCTTTTCCTGTAGTCCACAACCATCTTCTTTGTCTTGATCACGTTGAGGGAGATGTTGTTGTTCTTGCACCACACGGCAGGTCTCTTACCTCATTGTTGTCGGTGATTAGGCCTACCACTGTTGTGTCATCAGCAAACTTAATGATGGTGTTGGAGTCGTTGCCTGGCCGTGCAGTGTACAGGGAGTACAGGAGGGGACTGAGCACGCACCTTGGGGGGGCCCGTGTTGAGGATGGATGGTGGATGTGTTGTTACCTACCCTTACCATTGGGGGCGGCCCGTCAGGAAGTCCAGGATCTAGTTGTAGAGGGAGGTGTTTAGTCCCATGGTCCTTAGCTTAGTGATGAGCTTTGAGGGCGCTATGGTGTTGGACACTGAGCAATAGTAAATGAATAGCATTTTCACACAGGTGTTCCTTTTGTCCATGTGTGAAAGGGCAGTGTGGAGTGCAATCGAGATTGCATCTTCTGTGGATCTGTTGGGGCAGTATGCAAATTGGAGTGGGTCTGGGGTTTCTGGGATAATGGTGTTGATGTGAGCCATGACCAGCCTTTCAAAGCATTTCATGGCTACAGATGTGAGCGCTACGGGTTGGTAGTCATTTAGGCAGGTTACCTTAGTGTTCTTGGGCACCGGGACTATGGTGGTCTGCTTGAAACATGTTGGAATTACAGATTCAGACAGGGAGAGGTTAGAAAAAATGTCAGTTAAGACACTTGCCAGTTGGTCAGTGCACGCTCGGAGTGCACATCCTGGTAATCCGTCTGACCCTGCGACTGTGAATGTTGACCTGTTTAAAGGTCTTACTCAAATCAGCTGCGGAGAGCGTTATCACAAAATCATCCGGAACAGCTGATGCTCTCATGCGTGTTCCAGTGTTACTTGCCTCGAAGCGGGCATGAAGTTAATTAGCCCATCTGGTGGGCTCATATCACTGGGCAGCTCTTGGCTGTGCTTCCCTTTGTAGTCTGTAATAGTTTGCATGCCCTGCCACATCCGACGAGCGTCGGAGCCGGTGTAGTATGATTTGATTTTAGTCCTGTATTGACGCTTTGCTTGTTTGATGGTTCGTCGTAGAGCATAGCGGGATTTCTTATAAGCATCCGGGTTAGAGTCCTGCTCCTTGAAAGTGGCAGCTCTACCCTTTAGCTCAGTGCAAATGTTGCCTGTAATCCATGGCTTCTGGTTGGGGTATGTACGTACAGTCACTGTGGGTACGACGTCATCGATGCACTTATTGATGAAGCCAGTGACTGATGTGGTGTACTCCTCAATACCATCAGAAGAATCCCAGAACATATCCAGTCTGTGCTAGCAAAACAGTCCCGTGGCATAGCATCTGTGTCATCTGAACACTACCTTATTGAGCGAGTCACTGGTACTTCCTGCTTTAGTTTTTGCTTGTAAGCAGGAATCAGGTGGATAGAGTTATGGTCAGATTTGCCAAATGGAGGGCGAGGAAGAGCTTTGTATGCGTCTCTGTGTGTGGAGTAAAGGTGGTCCAGAGTTTTTTTTCTTCTAGTTGCACATTTAGCATGAGGTAAAACGGATGTAAGTTTCCCTGCATTAATGTCCCTGGCCACTAGGAGCGCCGCCTCTGGATGAGCATTTTCTTGTTTGTTTATGCAGCTCGTTGAGTGCCGTCTTAGTGCCAACATCGGTTTGTGAGGGTAAATAGACAGCTATGAAAAATATAGACAAACTCTCTTGTTAAATAGTGTGGTCTACAGCTTATCTTGAGATACTCTACCTCAGGCGAGCAAAACCTGTTATTTTCAAATAGACACAAACCGCCACCTCTTGTTTTATCGAAGGCAGCTGTTCTATTTTGCCGATGGACCGAAAACTCCACCAGTTGTATGTTATCCACGTCGTCGTTCAGCCACGACTCGGTGAAACATAAGATATTACAGTTTATAATGTCCCATTGGTAGTATAGTCTTCAAATCAAATCAAATGTATTTATATAGCCCTTCGTACATCAGCTGATATCTCAAAGTGTTGTACAGAAACCCAGCCTAAAACCCCAAACAGCAAGCAATGCAGGTGTAGAAGCATGGTGGCTAGGAAAAACTCCCTAGAAAGGCCAAAACCTAGGAAGAAACCTAGAGAGGAACCAGGCTATGTGGGGTGACCAGTCCTCTTCTGGCTGTGCCGGGTGGATATTATAACAGAACATGGCCAAGATGTTCAAATGTTCATAAATGACCAGCATGGTCAAATAATAATAATCACAGGCAGAACAGTTGAAACTGGAGCAGCAGCACAGCCAGGTGGACTGGGGACAACAAGGAGTCATCATGTCAGGTAGTCCTGAGGCATGGACCTAGGGCTCAGGTCCTCAGAGAGAGAGAAAGAAAGAGAGAAAGAGAGAATTAAATTCACACAGGACACCGGATAGGACAGGAGAAGTACTCCAGATATAACAAACTGACCCTAGCCCCCCGGCACATAAACTACTGCAGCATAAATACTGGAGGCTGAGACAGGAGGGGTCAGGAGACACTGTGGCCCCATCCGATGACACCCCCGGACAGGGCCAAACAGGAAGGATATAACCCCACCCACTTTGCCAAAGCACAGCCCCCACACCACTAGAGGGATATCTTCAACCACCAACTTACTATCCTGAGACAAGGCTGAGTATTGCCCACCAAGATCTCTGCCACGGCACAACCCAAGGGGGGGCGCCAACCCAGACAGGAAGATCACATCAGTGACTCAACCCACTCAAGTGACGCACCCCTCCTAGGTACGGTATGAAAGTGCCCTAGTAAGCCAGTGAATCAGCCCCTGTAATAGGGTTAGAGGCAGAGAATCCCAGTGGAAAGAGGGGAACCGGCCAGGCAGAGACAGCAAGGGCGGTTCGTTGCTCCAGAGCCTTTCCGTTCACCTTCACACTCCTGGGCCAGACTACACTCAATCATATGACCCACTGAAGAGATGAGTCTTCAGTAAAGACTTAAAGGTTGAGACCGAGTTTGCGTCTCTCACATGGGTAGGCAGACCATTCCATAAAAATTGAGCTCTATAGGAGAAAGCCCTGCCTCCAGCTGTTTGCTTAGAAATTCTAGGGACAATTAGGAGGCCTGCGTCTTGTGACCGTAGCGTACGTGTAGGTATGTACGGCAGGACCAAATCAGAGAGACAGGTAGGAGCAAGCCCATGTAATGCTTTGTAGGTTAGCAGTAAAACCTTGAAATCAGCCCTTGCCTTGACAGGAAGCCAGTGTAGGGAGGCTAGCACTGGAGTAATATGATCAATTTTTTTGGTTCTAGTCAGGATTCAAGCAGCCGTATTTAGCACTAACTGAAGTTTATTTAGTGCTTTATCCGGGTAGCCGGAAAGTAGAGCATTGCAGTAGTCTAACCTAGAAGTGACAAAAACAAAAGTTTCTGATTTTTGCAATACTACGTAGATGGAAAAAAGCTGTCCTTGAAACAGTCTTGATATGTTCTTCAAAAGAGAGATCAGGGTCCAGAGTAACGCCGAGGTCCTTCACAGTTTTATTTGAGACGACTGTACAACCATCAGGATTAATTATCAGATTCAACAGAAGATCTCTTTGTTTCTTGGGACCTAGAACAAGCATCTCTGTTTTGTCCGAGTTTAAAAGTAGAAAATACAGTCTTGAGGTGCAATCATTGGATGACAAAATGTATGAGCTCTGTTTTTATTTTAAAAAATGATAACTTTATTTAACCTACCTGGTTAAATAAAGGTGAAAAAAAAGCGAATCCGTTTTGTTATCTAATGATTGCACGTTGGCTAAAAGGACTGATGGTAGAGGGGGATTACTCACTCGCCGTCGGATCCTTTCAAGGCACCCAGACCTACGTTGCAGATTTCTCTGTTTTTTCTTCATGCGAATAACAGAGATTTGGGCCTTGTCGGATGTCTGAAGTAAATCCTATACATCCGACTCGTTAAAGAAAAAAAATCTTTGTCCAGTACGAGGTGAGTAATCACTGTCCTGATATCCAGAAGCTCTTTTCGGTCATAAGAGACGGTGGCAGAAACATTGTGTACAAAATAAGTTACAAATAACACAAAAAAACACACACAATAGCACAATTGGTTAGGAGCCCGCAAAACAGCAGCCATCTCAATCCTGCACCATCTTCAAAATCCTCTGCTTTGTGCACAGAGAAATGTCTTTTGAATTAACATGTGGTTGGGATAGCTTTGTGTCTGCATGTAAATGCAGCTTTATTCCGTCTGTATGATGCCTGGCTCCAGTTTCATAGTGACAGCATTAACTAATATTAGGTCTCAGTGAGGGGAAGTGGTGTCAATCTCACTGTTACGTAACATCAGACCAGACCACCCACATGGGACAAAAAATGTTTACATTTGACTATCATCAGTCCTGGATGGTGACACGGAGATGTTTATTTTGTGATTATGAATAACAAAGATGACATTATCCTGACTACTCTGTTGTACTGTATGAATCTTGACTGATGAAGCACTTTGCGTTATGCAGCTTTTATGTGTGCTTATTTACTGGTTGTGTGTGTGTGTTTGTGTGTGCATACATGCAAATTTATGTGTGTATGTGTTACCTTTCAGCACAGGGTACGGAGAGTGCCTGTTGGACGAGCCAGTGAGCAGGACGTACGAGCTACCCAACCACCTCCCTGGTCAGATCTACAATGCCAACCGACAGTGTGAGCTCATGTTTGGTCCCGGATCCATGGTCTGCCCTTACATGGTGAGCCAGGTTTCATTCCTCACAACCAGGTGTCTCGTAAGGGATGTCCCGATTGGCACCCTATTCCCTATATAGTGCACTACATAAGGAATAGGGTGTCATTTGGGACGTAAACTCAGTCTCTATCTCCAAAAAAGTGTCCTCAACCAAACCCCCTATGGATAATGATGTCATATGCTTCTGAGGTTCTAATGTGTCTTGTCTATGATAAGGCACTTGTGTTGAGATGATGAAGTCCTACGTTTATACAGTATAGACAACACTGTACTATACCCCCCTTCCCCAGTCATTGTTTTTAATGAGCTGTCTGTATGACACACAGCTTTTGTGGTTTTATGAGACAATTAGCTTTGTTCAGGGTTTAATAGGCTGCTGTGAGGGAAGCTGCTTTCCCTTCGAACAGAGCATAAGTCCTCATGTTGAACATGCTTTAAGACTTTATGCCCTCTCTGGTCTGGTTGGAGACTTCTGGAATACTGTGTGGCTAATCTATAGTGATAGTAACAGCTGCCCAAGGAGCTGTAAAAGTTACTGTCTGGTGTTCTAGAGGCAGAACTGTACATAAAGCCTGTTATACATCTCACAGTACTTACTACTGAGCAGCACAATAGAGCCTCCTGTCTGCCTTTCAATATTAGGGATATGTAGTTTGGGGTGAAACAGTTCAATTATTCTCCCGCAGTGGGATTTTTGTAAAAGTTGTATTGTAACAGAGTTTAACGCTCCCTTCCTCTCTCTGTCTCTCCGTCTCTCTCCCGCATGTCTCTTTCTTCCCTCTCTCGCTGTCTCTTTCCACACAGAAACAGTGCAAGAGGCTTTGGTGTACGAGTGCTGAGGGGGGTCATAAAGGGTGTCGGACACAGCACATGCCCTTGGCTGATGGGACAGACTGTGGACATGGAATGGTAGGACAGAATGCTGTATTTCTTCCATTGAAGTGTAAATTGATGGTACAATGACAAACACAGTGTATTATCTACTGTAGTAGATGCTCTTACAATAAATCCACTGTTGATGTTTTGCCTTTCCATTATCAATGAGCACATTTCAAACCAAATGTTCAACTCTGTATGAAATGGATCATGATATTCTCCTTGTCTGGAACTGACAGTAGTTCTCATGTAGAGTAGGGACTGTTTGTCCTCTTTCTTCACTACAGATATAGGATCTTAATATGTGCCAGCTTGCTACAGCAAGAAAACAATCCTTCATCAACAGGAAATGTGAATTATTATGTGCATTATAATTAATGAACATTTTTGCAGGGGTTGTAGGGCTGGGCTTTATGGCCTAAAAATCATATCGCAATTTTTTCAAACTAAGCTTTGTTGCAAGAATAAAGGTCAATGCACTGCATTTGCAACAGTAGCGAGTAATCAAAATGAATTCAAGGCTTGTAAAATTATACCTACAGTAGGCTAAATATAGCTTTTTTGGGGCTAAATATTGGCCATCAAGTATTTTTATGAAAATGCTATTTTTGTTACAAATTTAACCAGAACCATGCACAATGCACATCCAGGAATAACGACCAACTTCTGGTAACAGGAAATATAGACAATTAACACAGGTCTCATAAACAATCTCTCAAACACAAGCCCACCTGCTCGTGAGTAGCCAGCAATTCTTTACATATACAGTGCCTTGCGAAAGTATTCGGCCCCCTTGAACTTTGCGACCTTTTGCCACATTTCAGGCTTCAAACATAAAGATATAAAACTGTATTTTTTTGTGAAGAATCAACAACAAGTGGGACACAACCATGAAGTGGAACGACATTTATTGGATATTTCAAACTTTTTTAACAAATCAAAAACTGAAAAATTGGGCGTGCAAAATTATTCAGCCCCTTTACTTTCAGTGCAGCAAACTCTCTCCAGAAGTTCAGTGAGGATCTCTGAATGATCCAATGTTGACCTAAATGACTAATGATGATAAATACAATCCACCTGTGTGTAATCAAGTCTCCGTATAAATGCACCTGCACTGTGATAGTCTCAGAGGTCCGTTAAAAGCGCAGAGAGCATCATGAAGAACAAGGAACACACCAGGTAGGTCCGAGATACTGTTGTGAAGAAGTTTAAAGCCGGATTTGGATACAAAAAGATTTCCCAAGCTTTAAACATCCCAAGGAGCACCGTGCAAGCGATAATATTGAAATGGAAGGAGTATCAGACCACTGCAAATCTACCAAGACCTGGCCGTCCCTCTAAACTTTCAGCTCATACAAGGAGAAGACTGATCAGAGATGCAGCCAAGAGGCCCATGATCACTCTGGATGAACTGCAGAGATCTACAGCTGAGGTGGGAGACTCTGTCCATAGGACAACAATCAGTCGTATATTGCACAAATCTGGCCTTTATGGAAGAGTGGCAAGAAGAAAGCCATTTCTTAAAGATATCCATAAAAGGTGTTGTTTAAAGTTTGCCACAAGCCACCTGGGAGACACACCAAACATGTGGAAGAAGGTGCTCTGGTCAGATTAAACCAAAATTGAACTTTTTGGCAACAATGCAAAACGTTATGTTTGGCGTAAAAGCAACACAGCTGAACACACCATCCCCACTGTCAAACATGGTGGTGGCAGCATCATGGTTTGGGCCTGCTTTTCTTCAGCAGGGACAGGGAAGATTAAAATTGATGGGAAGATGGATGGAGCCAAATACAGGACCATTCTGGAAGAAAACCTGATGGAGTCTGCAAAAGACCTGAGACTGGGACGGAGATTTGTCTTCCAACAAGACAATGATCCAAAACATAAAGCAAAATCTACAATGGAATGGTTCAAAAATAAACATATCCAGGTGTTAGAATGGCCAAGTCAAAGTCCAGACCTGAATCCAATCGAGAATCTGTGGAAAGAACTGAAAACTGCTGTTCACAAATGCGCTCCATCCAACCTCACTGAGATCGAGCTGTTTTGCAAGGAGGAATGGGAAAAAATGTCAGTCTCTCGATGTGCAAAACTGATAGAGACATACCCCAAGCGACTTACAGCTGTAATCGCAGCAAAAGGTGGCGCTACAAAGTATTAACTTAAGGGGGCTGAATAATTTTGCACGCCCAATTTTTCAGTTTTTGATTTGTTAAAAAAGTTTGAAATATCCAATAAATGTCGTTCCACTTCATGATTGTGTCCCACTTGTTGTTGATTCTTCACAAAAAATACAGTTTTATATCTTTATGTTTGAAGCCTGAAATGTGGCAAAAGGTCGCAAAGTTCAAGGGGGCCAAATACTTTCGCAAGGCACTGTAAAGTCTAGAAAACTTGGATCTATTTTCTACAAGGTAGAACAGTTGAATTGTTATGAATACAGCCTTCTGTCCGTCTCCAACTGTTTGAACAACATGGCCTTTTCCCTTTGTGTAGGTTTTGAAATCAAGTGGCCTACCTGGATAAGAATATGCTTATTTCTCAGAATGAGAACGAGTTGCCAATTCCTTATTTAAAGGCATAGTTGTATGCTCATTGCACATTTATAAACCACAGACTAGACAGCTAGCACATAACAGTCTCGCTAAAATGCAGCAATGATTATTGATGCAGTCTGAATCCCTCTGTGAATTATTGGATGTCTATGCAGTCAGTATAAATTACTTTTATTGGCCACAGTTAGTCCTATTGTAGCTGCTCATGGAAATGTGGTCAGGTTTTATCCCCAGTGAGTAATCTGAAGCATGAGCATTAGCGTTAGCCATGTTCTGAGGCCCAAACCATCATCAAACCTCATGTTCTCACCTCCTTGGGATGCTATGCTGATTAGCACTGTTGTGGCGGGGTAGGTGTTGGGTGCATAGTGACAGGCACTGAGTATGTGGCTGAGGGAAAGAGGTGTGAGATGGGGCTGGGGGAGAGAGAGGAGTTAGACAGGGCTGGAGGAATGAGTGGTGAAATGGGGCTGGGGAGAAGAGAGGGGTTAGATGGGGTTAGTGGAAAGAGGGATAAGATGGGGCTGGGGGATAGAGGGAGAGAGGGGGAGAAGTAGATGTGAAGGCCGGGACTTTGAAAGGAGATGCCGTCCGTCGTTCACAGTTGAGTCACCTTATTGTGAACCTGTGACCCTAAAACCTCTTTACAAGGCGGGTGAGTGGGTCAGTTGTCAGGCCGAAACAGAGTCCAAGGCTGAGACACGCAGGGCCACGCTTCCTCTCCCTCCACTCTGCTCAGCTCACACAATAGACCTCACATCAATGATTCCAAAAAGGAGGAGTTGGGGGAGGAGGAGGAAAAGGAGGGAGAGGTGGGCTACGAGTATTTGTTTGCATGTGGTGGTGGTGATGGGGTGAGGAGTAGGGGACCCTCCCCCAGGAGTCTTTCCAGAACAAAAAAAAACCCAGTGTGTGCCCATGTAAGCCCAATATGTTCCATAATGTCTCTGCATTTGTTCCCTGTTCCATCCTGCTTGGATTAGGCTTGGATTACTAGACATCAATAAAGATAATTTAACTAGGGATGACTAACATCTTAATCCAACGAAAACAGCTTCATTATAATGTACCTGTCGTGGGATAGCAACTCTAAATACCTCTGTCTCATTAACTGTGTTGGATTGTGGGAGACCATCTTGAGAGGACACTGTAGTTTGGTCATGCCTGATTGTTTGCCATGACAACCACTATTCAGTATTCAGACCCCTTGACTTTTTCCACATTGTGTTATATTACAGCCTTATTCTAAAATGTATTAAATCGTTTTTTTCCCCTCATCAAATGACACACAATACCCCATAATGACAAAGCAAAAACAGGTTATTAGACATTTTTGCAAATGTATAAAAACATGTTTTTTTTTTAAATATCACATTTACATAAGTTTTCTGACCCTTAATTCAGTACTTTCTTGAAGCACCTTTGGCAGTGATCACAGCCTCGAGTCTTCTTGGGTATGACGCTACAAGCTTGGCACACCTGTATTTAGAGAGTTTCTCCCATTCCTCTCTGCAGATATTCTCAAGGTCTGTCAGGTTGGATAGGGAGCTGCTGCCACCACCATGCTTCACCGTATGGATGGTACCAGGTTTTCTCCAGACGTGATGCTTGGCATTCAGGCCAAATAGGACAAATACTTAAATCTTAAATGTTGTTTCCAGGTGACTACCTCATGAAGCTGGTTGAGAGAATGCCAAGAGTGTGCAAAGCTGTCATCAAGACAAAGGGTGGCTTCTTTGAAAAATCTCAAATATAAAATATATTTTGATTTGTTTAACACTTTTTTGGTCACCACATGATTCCATATGTGTTATTTCATCGTTTTATGTCTTCACTATTATTCTACAATGTAGAAAATAGAGAAAAACCCCTGGATGAGTAGGTGTGTCCTAAGGCCTCTCTCTCTCTGTCTCTCTTTTACTGACTCATCCTTCTCACCTTACCCTCTCCTGGTTTTTCATACCATACATCCTGTACTCTCTTTCTGTACTCTCCCTCTCTATCTCTCTCCTCCCTCTCTCTTTCTTTCCAAACACTGTCTCTTTTTCTCCCTCTTCCTCTCTTGCTCCCTCTCTCTCTCACTATGCTCTTTATCGCTACCTCCCCTCTCTCTCTCTCTCTCTCTCACTATGATCTTTATCGCTACCTCCCCTCTCTCTCTCTCTCTCTCTCTCACTATGCTCTTTATAGCTACCTCCCCTTCCTCCCCTCCCTCTCTCTCTCACTATGTTCTTTATAGCTACCTCCCCTCCCTCTCTCTCTCACTCTGCTCTCTGTGTGCGGCAGACCCTCTCTTCTTGCGGGGAGCTGCAGTAATACGGTCATGTGACCCTCAGCGGTGCCTCTGTCATCTGGCCCAGTGGGTCATGTGCTAACGAGGGCATCCCATCACTTGTTGTCTATAAATACTGCCACCGCCCTCCTCCTCCTCGCATCTTCTTTGAAAGGGCCCTGCCTGTGTAGCTCTGGGGCCAACTAACATGGTCAATCAGGGCCTGTCAGCCCAAAGGCAGCCCTGCCTCCAGCCTGGCCCTGCCTGAATCTACAGGCTCTCTTTTTGATGAAAACAGCCTGTCCTCCCTCTCTGCTTCTCTTATCACCAGGGCAGGCAGCTTCACAACAGCTTGGTGGGTGGCCCAACTTGAATGAAGCAAATGTGCTGTTGTTGTTGCCCACCAATTATTAAGCACCCTGCCCAGTGTTTAGGTCTGAGTGTGTGGTTGAAGGAAAGCTCTGTTGAAATGTATTTTGTGTGATTTGTTCTGTGTGGTGTGATGGATGGAACTATCAATTGCATTCATTTTCAAGACCATCAATTCTTCAGAGTTCTCCAATTTAGTTGAACTATAAAGTTTCCTGACTTATTTTCGTAAGGTTGTTTTGAATGACTTGTGTCAGTGAAAAGCTAGAGAGGAAGTCCTGGTTTTATTATTCCAGTCAGAACATTCCTCATAACTACATTCTGCTCTCCTCTTGTTTCAGCCAATTAGAGAGAGATAGTGAAGTCTTGAAAAGCAGAGCCAGGCTGAGGCAGAATAGAATGTGTTGGCTGAGACGGTGAACGTTGGCTGAGGTGGCGAGTGTTGGCTTGGGCCCCTTGCAGCAATACAGACTGGTGTCGTACGATGCTGACTGTGAGCTGAGGCTCTGGAATCTCTGACTCGTATCAATGTCACTCTCTGCTAATCTCTGGGATGTTTCCACTTTCCATCACCACAGACCTGTTGCTTTGGCTGAACAAGTGGATTATTGTTTTGCTAGCTCTCGCTGACATATCATTTCTCTGTGTAATATTGTACAATAGTGATGGTAGCTTTCGGCGACTCAGGATGGATTTAATTTTGATTAGGTAGCAGGAGGTTGCTACGTGACAAATTGGGACGATAAAATACTAAGCCCTTCACAATGGGAGGTTTTTTAAGCACGCTCTATAATACATCATAACATTTCTTCCTAGCTAACTTTCTGATTTGAATCAACATATTAAGACAATTTAATACCTGAACATCACTATCTGCAATGAACATTATAAAGCAAATATAAGTAATAATCCGGAGAGGCAGATATCTACCTAAAGAGGAGGAGGTAGCCTAGTTTGACTCAAGGTTGAAGATACCCAGGTTAGGATCTCAATAATTCCATGAGGAAGCTTTTGAAAATAAACCAATTAGAATCCTGTTGTCTTAACCTGAATCTGTCTATGTGAAATGAGAGAGGAATAAACACCAAAGGTAAATGTCATGTGTTGTCATTATGTCTTGTTCCTGTTCTTTCTCTTCACTCCGTCTCCCTCTGCTGGTCGTATTAGGTTACCTTCTCTTCCTCTCCTTCCCCCAGCTGTTCCTCATCTTCTCTAACTACCCTTTTCCCACCTGTTCCCTTTTTTCCCTCTGATTAGGTCTCTATTTCTCTCTCTGTTCCTGCTTCTGTCTTTGTCAGATTCTCGTTTGAGTTTCTCATGCCAGAACCAAACTATCGTCTCGTTTGCTTCACCCTTGTCCTGTCCTGTCGGTATCTGCCTGTTCATCTGATGCTACGTGTGATCAGGTACCTCTGTCCTCTATGACCCGCGCCTACCCAGAGAGACCAGCAGTCTGTCGCCGCTAACCCAGCTATTCTCCTCTGCTGCTAAGAAGGGGACTCTAACCCAGCTATTCTCCTCTGCTGCTAAGAAGGGGGACTCTTCTGTGAATATCAGAAGGACTTTATGATTCATTTGTCGCCCTCTCTGCGGGTTGTCTATTTTGCCATTATATACATCTGAAGAGGATCTATGTCTTCCCTGTGTTTTGACATTAAAGGACTCTGTTTTTGTTAAACCGCTTTTGGGTCCTCACTCACGTGCATAACAGAAGAATCTGACCAAGAATGGACCCAGCGACTTCGGATCCTCTCCACTCAGCCGTCGAGATCCAGGGAGCGATGCTAGGCAGACACAAGCAGGAATTGTCTGCTGCTCGACATGCCGTTGAGACCCTGGCCGCCCAAGTCTCCGACCTCACAGAACAGATTCACCATCTCCGCCTCGATCCACCGGCCACTTCCAGGGCTTTCGAATCTCCGGAGCCCAGAATCAATAACCCGCCGTGTTACTCTGGGGAGCCCACTGAATGCCGCTCGTTCCTCACCCAGTGTGATATTGTGTTTTCTCTCCAGCCCAACACTTACTCCAGGAGCACAGCTCGTATCGCCTACGTCATATCTCTCCTTACTGGACGGGCTCGTGAGTGGGGCACGGCAATCTGGGAGGCGAGGGCTGAGTGTACTAACCAGTATCAGGACTTTAAGGAGGAGATGATACGGGTTTTTGATCGTTCTGTTTTTGGGGAGGAAGCTTCCAGGGTCCTGTCTTCCCTATGTCAAGGTAATCGATCCATAACAGATTACTCTATTGAGTTTTGCACTCTTGCTGCCTCCAGTGACTGGAACGAGCCGGCTTTGCTCGCTCGTTTTCTGGAGGATGAGATTCTCTCCCAGGAGGTTCCTTCCAGCGTGGATTCCTTGATTGAACTCGCTATTCGCATAGAGCGACGGGTTGATCTTCGTCACCGAGCTCGTGGAAAGGAGCTTGCGTTCTCCGTTGCCCCCCTCTCCGCATCACTACCATCTTCCTCCGCCGGCTCGGGTGCTGAGCCTATGCAGCTGGGGGATATCCGCATCTCGACTAAGGAGAGGGAACGGAGAATCACCAACCGCCTCTGTCTCTATTGCGGTTCCGCTGGTCATTTTGTCACTTCATGTCCAGTAAAAGCCAGAGCTCATCAGTAAGCGGAGGGCTACTGGTGAGCGCTACTACTCTGGTCTCTCCTTCAAGATCCTGCACTACCTTGTCGGTCCATCTACGCTGGACCGGTTCGTCAGCTTCCTGCAGTGCCTTGATAGACTCTGGGGCGGAGGGCTGTTTTATGGACGAGACCTGGGCTCGGGAACATGACATTCCTCTCAGACAGTTAAGGGAGCCCACGGCCTTGTTCGCTTTGGATGGTAGTTCTCTCCCCAGGATTCAGCGTGAGACGCTACCTTTAACCCTCACTGTCTCTGGTAATCATAGCGAAACCCTTTCTTTTTAAATTTTTCGTTCACCTTTTACACCTGTTGTTTTGGGCCATCCCGGGCTAGTTTGTCATAATCCTTCTATTAATTGGTCTAGTAATTCTATCCTCTCCTGGAACGTCTCTTGTCATGTGAAATGTTTAATGTCTGCTATCCCTCCTGTTTCCTCTGTCTCTTCTTCACAGGAGGAGCCTGGTGATTTGACGGGGGTGCCGGAGGAATATCACGATCTGCGCATGGTGTTCAGTCGGTCCAGGGCCACCTCTCTTCCTCCGCACCGGTCGTATGATTGTAGTATTGATCTCCTTCCGGGAACCACTCCCCCCCGGGGTAGACTATACTCTCTGTCGGCTCCCGAACGTAAGGCTCTCGAAGATTATTTGTCTGTAGCTCTTGACGCCGGTACCATAGTCCCCTCCTCCTCTCCCGCCGGTGCAGGGTTTTTTTTTGTTAAGAAGAAGGACGGGTCCCTGCGCCCCTGCATAGATTATCGAGGGCTGAATGACATAACAGTGAAGAATCGTTATCCACTCCCTCTTATGTCTTCAGCCTTCGAGATCCTGCAGGGAGCCAGGTTTTTCACTAAGTTGGACCTTCGTAACGCTTACCATCTCGTGCGCATCAGGGAGGGGGAAGAGTGGAAAACGGCGTTTAACACTCCGTTAGGGCACTTTGAATACCGGGTTCTTCCTTTCGGCCTCGCTAACGCTCCAGCTGTCTTTCAGGCATTAGTCAATGACGTCCTGAGAGACATGCTGAACATCTTTGTTTTCGTTTACCTTGACGATATCCTGATTTTTTCACCGTCACTGCAGATTCATGTTCAGCACGTTCGACGTGTCCTCCAGCGCCTTTTAGAGAATTGTCTTTTTGTGAAGGCTGAGAAGTGCACTTTTCATGCCTCCTCCGTCACATTTCTCGGTTCTGTTATTTCCGCTGAAGGCATTAAGATGGATCCCGCTAAGGTCCAAGCTGTCATTGATTGGCCCGTTCCTAAGTCACGCGTCGAGCTGCAGCGCTTTCTCGGCTTCGCGAATTTCTATCGTCGTTTCATCCGTAATTTCGGTCAGGTGGCAGCTCCTCTCACAGCCCTTACTTCTATCAAGACGTGCTTTAAGTGGTCCGTTTCCGCCGAGGGAGCTTTTGATCTCCTCAAGAATCATTTTACATCCGCACTTATCCTTGTTACACCTGACGTCTCTAGACAGTTCGTATTTTTCTCATCGCCTGTCGCCGTCGGAACGTAACTATGATGTGGGAAACCGCAAACTGCTCGCCATCCGCTTAGCCCTAGGCGAATGGCGACAATGGTTGGAGGGGGCGACCGTTCCTTTTGTCGTTTGGACTGACCATAGGAACCTTGAGTACATCCGTTCTGCCAAACGACTTAATGCGCGTCAGGCTTGTTGGGCGCTGTTTTTCGCTCGTTTCGAGTTCGTAATTTCTTATCGTCCGGGCTCTAAGAACACCAAGCCTGATGCTTTATCTTGTCTCTTCAGTTCTTCAGTAGCCTCCACTGACCCCGAGGGGATTCTCCCTGAGGGGCGTGTTGTCGGGTTGACTGTCTGGGGAATTGAGAGGCAGGTAAAGCAAGCACTCACTCACACTCCGTCGCCGCGCGCTTGTCCTAGGAACCTTCTTTTCGTTCCCGTTCCTACTCGTCTGGCCGTTCTTCAGTGGGCTCACTCTGCCAAGTTAGCCGGCCACCAGACTAAGTCCGGTAACTCCCCTCCTGCCGGCCATCTCAGACCGCTTCCCATTCCCTCTCGACCGTGGTCTCACATCGCCTTAGATTTTATCACCGGACTGCCTTCGTCAGCGGGGAAGACTGTTATTCTTACGGTTGTCGATAGGTTCTCTAAGGCGGCTCATTTTATTCCCCTCGCTAAGCTCCCTTCTGCTAAAGAAACGGCACAAATCATCATCGAGAATGTTTTCAGAATTCATGGCCTTCCGTCAGACGTCGTTTCGGACAGGGGTCCGCAATTCACATCTCAATTTTGGAGGGAGTTTTGCCGTTTGATTGGGGCTTCCGTCAGTCTCTCTTCCGGCTTTCACCCCCAGTCTAACGGTCAAGCAGAACGGGCCAATCAGACTATTGGTCGCATCTTACGCAGTCTTTATTTTCGTAACCCTGCGTCTTGGTCAGAACAGCTCCCCTGGGCAGAATACGCCCACAACTCGCTTCCTTCATCTGCGACCGGGCTATCTCTTTTTCAGAGTAGCCTCGGGTACCAGCCTCCGCTGTTCTCTTCTCAGTTCGCCGAGTCCAGCGTTCCCTCCGCTCAGGCTTTTGTCCAACGTTGCGAGCGCACCTGGAAGAGGGTCAGGTCTGCACTTTGCCGTTATAGGGCGCAGACTGTGAGAGCCGCTAATAAGCGTAGAACTAAGAGTCCTAGATATTGTCGCGGTCAGAGAGTTTGGCTCTCCACTCAGAACCTTCCCCTTAAGACAACTTCTCGCAAGTTGACCCCGCGGTTCATTGGTCCGTTCCGTATTTCTCAGATCATTAATCCTGTCGCAGTGCGACTTCTTCTTCCACGATATCTTCGTCGCGTCCACCCGGTCTTCCATGTCTCCTGTGTTAAGCCCGTTCTTCGCGCCCCCGCTCGTCTCCCCCCCCCCCCATCCTTGTCGAGGGCGCACCTATCTACAGGGTTCGTAAGATTTTGGACATGCGTCCTCGGGGCCGTGGTCATCAGTACCTAGTGGATTGGGAGGGGTACGGTCCTGAGGAAAGGAGTTGGGTTCCCTCTCGGGACGTGCTGGACCCTTCGCTGATCGATGATTTCCTCCGTTGCCGCCAGGTTTCCTCCTCGAGTGCGCCAGGAGGCGCTCGGTGAGTGGGGGGGTACTGTCATGTATTGTCATTATGTCTTGTTCCTGTTCTTTCTCTTCACTCCGTCTCCCTCTGCTGGTCGTATTAGGTTACCTTCTCTTCCTCTCCTTCCCCCAGCTGTTCCTCATCTTCTCTAACTACCTCGTTCACCCTTTTCCCACCTGTTCCCTTTTTTCCCTCTGATTAGGTCTCTATTTCTCTCTCTGTTCCTGCTTCTGTCTTTGTCAGATTCTCGTTTGAGTTTCTCATGCCAGAACCAAACTATCGTCTCGTTTGCTTCACCCTTGTCCTGTCCTGTCGGTATCTGCCTGTTCATCTGATGCTACGTGTGATCAGGTACCTCTGTCCTCTACGACCCGGCATACCCAGAGAGACCAGCAGTCTGTCGCCGCTAACCCAGCTATTCTCCTCTGCTGCTAAGAAGGGGACTCTAACCCAGCTATTCTCCTCTGCTGCTAAGAAGGGGGACTCTTCTGTGAATATCAGAAGGACTTTATGATTAATTTGTCGCCCTCTCTGCGGGTTGTCTATTTTGCCATTATATACATCTGAAGAGGATCTATGTCTTCCCTGTGTTTTGACATTAAAGGACATAACAGTAAAAGTATCTGAAGTACAGGTGAATGGAACAGCTTACGGGCCAAACCACTAATTCAAACTAATGATAACCTTCCACTGCTGAGTAGAGAGGATCGTGTGAGGGGTTGGGGGGGTGGCTCTCAGCTTGTGGTTTCATCACCCCTGTAAGCCCCTCTCTCACCTCTTAGAACACGAGGAAGAACACCGTGTCCCATGATGTTTCACAATTCACTGAAAATAAGTTGATTTTTAAACCATATGCTTACCCCAAATATAAAACCACTATAGCATACACTATCTAACTCAACCTTTGCTCCTAACCTTAAAGATGGGGTGAAACAGTGCCACTGTCTGCCCCGCGGCCTTGTAATTGTTTTTGTTTTGTTGAAGAAGCAGAGCTGGAGAGCGTTGCGCATCGTGATTATAATTTTTTTCATTCCGTACAAGTATGCTGCTGTTCCATCGCTCATAAAATTATGTCACAAATTCTACAGCACAAAGTCAGTCATGTCTGAGGTCTAAAAATAATAATGACTTGATAATCCATGCCTTCTGGGAATGTTATAAAGTCCAAAAGTTATGGGCGGAGTAAGAAAAATGTCTGTCAGAAGTATTACAATGTAAATTAACTTTTAATCCGTCTGTCTGCATATTTCAAGACATGGCATATGAGGGTGCAGTGCGATACCCGATGGGTTGGGTGATACTTCTCGTCAATCATCAAAAAAAAGTATACTTAAAAAATGGAAATCAACCTATCCTCCATCGTTGACTCAATGGAAAGATCAAATGCTTTATCTAAAAATTGAAAGTGCGTGGCCTACAGAGAGAAACAAAATAGTGCAGTTTGAGGCCATGTGGCGGAAAGTGATGTGGTGCTGGAGATGGGTGTGTGTGCTAGTGAGTCTAGGCAGGTGTGATGTAGTTGATGTTTGTAGGATGTTGTTATTTGATTGTGTATGTTTTGTATTGTTTATATACAGTGCCTTGCGAAAGTATTCGGCCCCCTGGAACTTTGCGACCTTTTGCCACATTTCAGGCTTCAAACATAAAGATATAAAACTGTATTTTTTTGTGAAGAATCAACAACAAGTGGGACACAATCATGAAGTGGAACGACATTTATTGGATATTTCAAACTTTTTTAACAAATCAAAAACTGAAAAATTGGGCGTGCAAAATTATTCAGCCCCTTTACTTTCAGTGCAGCAAACTCTCTCCAGAAGTTCAGTGAGGATCTCTGAATGATCCAATGTTGACCTAAATGACTAATGATGATAAATACAATCCACCTGTGTGTAATCAAGTCTCCGTATAAATGCACCTGCACTGTGATAGTCTCAGAGGTCCGTTAAAAGCGCAGAGAGCATCATGAAGAACAAGGAACACACCAGGCAGGTCCGAGATACTGTTGTGAAGAAGTTTAAAGCCGGATTTGGATACAAAAAGATTTCCCAAGCTTTAAACATCCCAAGGAGCACTGTGCAAGCGATAATATTGAAATGGAAGGAGTATCAGACCACTGCAAATCTACCAAGACCTGGCCGTCCCTCTAAACTTTCAGCTCATACAAGGAGAAGACTGATCAGAGATGCAGCCAAGAGGCCCATGATCACTCTGGATGAACTGCAGAGATCTACAGCTGAGGTGGGAGACTCTGTCCATAGGACAACAATCAGTCGTATATTGCACAAATCTGGCCTTTATGGAAGAGTGGCAAGAAGAAAGCCATTTCTTAAAGATATCCATAAAAAGTGTTGTTTAAAGTTTGCCACAAGCCACCTGGGAGACACACCAAACATGTGGAAGAAGGTGCTCTGGTCAGATGAAACCAAAATTGAACTTTTTGGCAACAATGCAAAACGTTATGTTTGGCGTAAAAGCAACACCCTGAACACACCATCCCCACTGTCAAACATAGTGGTGGCAGCATCATGGTTTGGTCCTGCTTTTCTTCAGCAGGGACAGGGAAGATGGTTAAAATTGATGGGAAGATGGATGGAGCCAAATACAGGACCATTCTGGAAGAAAACCTGATGGAGTCTGCAAAAGACCTGAGACTGGGACGGAGATTTGTCTTCCAACAAGACAATGATCCAAAACATAAAGCAAAATCTACAATGGAATGGTTCAAAAATAAACATATCCAGGTGTTAGAATGGCCAAGTCAAAGTCCAGACCTGAATCCAATCGAATCTGTGGAAAGAACTGAAAACTGCTGTTCACAAATGCTCTCCATCCAACCTCACTGAGCTCGAGCTGTTTTGCAAGGAGGAATGGGAAAAAATTTCAGTCTCTCGATGTGCAAAACTGATAGAGACATACCCCAAGCGACTTACAGCTGTAATCGCAGCAAAAGGTGGCGCTACAAAGTATTAACTTAAGGGGGCTGAATAATTTTGCACGCCCAATTTTTCAGTTTTTGATTTGTTAAAAAAGTTTGAAATATCCAATAAATGTCGTTCCACTTCATGATTGTGTCCCTCTTGTTGTTGATTCTTCACAAAAAATACAGTTTTATATCTTTATGTTTGAAGCCTGAAATGTGGCAAAAGGTCGCAAAGTTCAAGGGGGCCAAATACTTTCGCAAGGCACTGTATATATACAATACTGTGCAAAAGTTTTAAGCAGATGTGAAAACTTACTTTGCATTTTGTTAATTTATAAATATCATCTATTAACATGTCTATTTTTGAAAGCATTCTTACTTTACAGAATTTTTTCACACCTGCCTAAAACTTTTGCACAGCACTGTATATACAATGAATAACATTTCGGGAAATCGGGTCGAGACTTTGTTTTCCATTATTATTATTATTATTATTATTATTATTATTATTATTAAATAGCCTAACTAAAATATGTATTGTCTTGTTAAACTACATAGAATTGCAGGAAATGAGTTTCAAAACAACATTTTCCTAAGTCCTCAAATGAAACAAAATCAATCTGGGGGTGTATTTAATATAGGCTATCTCAATAAACAATAATACAAAATAAAAAGGGGGCATGACATTTTACAAATTTGAAAAAGAGGGCCTGGGAACCCCTGTCTAATCAGCCAGCTGAACTTAGAGCAGAGCAGATGCTTGTTTGGTTTGCTGCTAGCTAACCGTGCTCGCTCCCTCAACAACTTGATGGCTCCCTAAATGTTCTTAAAACCTCTTAAGGATCTGACCCTTTTTTTTCAATTTTCGCCTAAAATGACATACCCAAATCTAACTGCCTGTAGCTCGAGCCCTGAAGCAAGGATATGCATTTTCTTCCAATCAAATCAAATTGTATTGGTCACATACACATGGTTAGCAGATGTTAATGCAAGTGTAGCAAAATGCTTGTGCTTCTAGTTCCGACCATGCAGTAATATCTAACAAGTAATCTAACAATTTCACAACAACTACCTTATACACACAAGTGTAAAGTAATGAATAAGAATATGTACATATAAATATATGGATCAGTGATGGCCGAACGGCATAGGCAAGATGCAGTAGATGGTATAGAGTACAGTATATAGATATGAGATGAGTAATGTAGGGTATGTAAACATTATATAAAGTGGCATTGTTTAAAGTGACTAGTGATACATTTATTACATCCCATTTGTAATTATTAAAGTAGCTAGAGATTTGATTCAGAATGTTGGCAACAGCCACTCAATGTCAGTGATGGCTGTTTAACAGTCTGATGGCCTTGAGATAGAAGCTGTTTTTCAGTCTCTCGGTCCCAGCTTTGATGCACCTGCTGCTGTAGTGGGCCATGACCTCACCTTCTGGATGATAGCGTGGTAAACATGCAGTGGCTCGGGTGGTTGTTGTCCTTTATGATCTTTATGGCCTTCCTGTGACATCGGGTGGTGTAGGTGTCCTGGAGGGCAGGGAGTTTGCCCCCGGTGATGCGTTGTGCAGACTTCACTACCCTCTGGAGAGCCTTGCGGTTGTGGGAGGAGCAGTTGCCGTACCAGGCGGTGATATAGCTCTGAGGGCCCTCACCTCCTCCCTGTAGGCCGTCTCGTTGTTGTTGGTAATCAAGCCTACCACTGTAGTGTCATCTGCAAACTTGATGATTGAGTTGGAGGCATGCATGGCCACGCAGTCATGGGTGAACAGGGAGTACAGGAGAGGGCTGAGAACACACCCTTGTGGGGCCCCAATGTTGAGGATCAGCGGGGTGGAGATGTTGTTTCCTACCCTCACAGGGCGGGGTCGAGACCCAGGGTCTCAAGTTTAATGACGAGTTTGGAGGGTACTATGGGGTTAAATGCTGAGCTGTAGTCGATGAACAGCATTCTTAAATAGGTATTCCTCTTGTCGGGATGAGTTAGGGCAGTGTGATTGCGATTGCGTCGTCTGTGGACCTATTGGGGCGGTAGGCAAATTGGAGTGGGTCTAGGGTATCAGGTAGGGTGGAGGTGATATGATCCTTGACTAGTCTCTCAAAGGACTTCATGATGACAGAAGCGAGTGCTACGGGATGATAGTCGTTTAGCTCAGTTACCTTAGCTTTCTTGGGAACAGGAACAATGGTGACCCTCTTGAAGCATGTGGGAACAGCAGACTGGGATAGGGATTACGCGGCTAGGGATGCCGCCTGGGCCGACAGTCTTGCGAGGGTTAAGACGTTAAATGTTTTATTCATGTTGGCTGCAGTGAAGGAGAGGCCACAGGTTTTGGTAGCGGGCCATGTCGGTGGCACTGTATTGTCCTCAAAGCGAGCAAAGAAGTTGTTTAGTTTGTCAGCAAGCAAGACATCGGGGTCCGTGACGGGGCTTATTTTCTTTTTGTAGTCCGTGATTGACTTTAGACCCTGCCACATACCTCTCGTGTCTGAGCTGTTGAATTGCAACTCTACTTTGTGTCTATGCTGACGCTTAGCTTGTTTGATTGCCTTGCGGAGGGAATAGCTACACTGTTTGTATTCGGTCATGTTTCCAGTCGCCTTGCCCTGATTAAAAGCAGGTGTTTGTGCTTTCAGTTTTGCGCGAATGCTGCCATCAATCCACAGTTTCTGGTTGTGGAAGGTCTTAATTGTCGCCGTGGGTACAACATCACCGATGCACTTGCTAATAAACTCTCTCACCGAATCAGAGTATACATCATTGTTGTTGTTCGACGCTATCCGGAACATATCCCAGTCCATGTGATTGCTTCAATCTTGAAGCGTGGAATCAGTTTGGTCGGACCAGCGTTGAACAGACCTGAGCATGGGCGTTTTCTGTTTTAGTTTCTGTCTATAGGCTGGGAGCAACAAAATGGAGCCGTGGTCAGATTTGCCGAAAGGAGGGCGAGGGAGGGCTTTGTATGCGTCGCGGAAGTTAGAGTAACAATGATCCAGAATTTTCGCACATTCGATATGCTGATCAAATTTAGGGAGCCTTGTAAATGCTGCCTCAGGATATGTGGTTTCCAGTTTACATATTGTACAATGAAGTTCTTTCAGGGCCGTCGAGGTGTCTGCTTGGGGGGGGGGGGGATGTACACGACTGTGATTATAATCGAAGAGGATTCTCTTGGTAGATAATGCAGTCGGCATTTGATTGAAAGGAATTCTAGGTCTGGTGAACAAAAGGACTTGTATGTTCCTGTATGTTGTTATGATCACACCACGACTCGTTAATCATAAGGCATACACCCCCGCCATTCTTCTTACCAGAGAGATGTTTGTTTCGGTCGGCGCGATGCGGGAAGATACCAGTTGACTGTATCGACTCGGATAACGTATCCCGAGTGAGCCATGTTTCCGTGAAACAGAGAATGTTACAATCTCTGATGTCTTTCTGGAAGGCAACCCTTGCTCGGATTTCGTCTACCTTTGTTGTCAAGAGACTGGACATTGGCTAGTAGTATACTCGGGAACGTTGTGCGATTTGCCTGTCTACGGAGCCTGACCAGAAGACCCCACCGACCCTTCTGCGGCGCCGTTGTTTTGGGTCGCCTGCTGGGATCCGATCCATTGTCCTGGGTGGTGGACCAAACAGAGGATCCGCTTCGGGAAAGTCGTATTCCTGGTCGCAATGTTGGTAAGCTGACGTTGCTCTTATATCCAATAGTTCCTCCCGGCTGTATGTAATAAGACTTAAGATTGCCTAGGATAACAGTGTAAGAAATAATATATTTAAAAAAAATACTGCATAGTTTCCTAAGAACGCGATGTGAGGTGGCCATCTCTGTCGGCTCCTGACTGTACATTGGTACCATTTGAAAGGAAAAACTTTTAAGTTTGTGAATATGTGAAAAGAATGGAGGAGAATATAATTCATTAGATCTGGTAAAAGATAATACAAAGAAAAAAGCAACTGTTTTTTTGTATTTTTTTGTACCATCATCTCTAAAATGCAAGAGAAAGGTCATAATGTATTATTCCAGCTGTTTAGATATTGGCTACTAGATGGCAGCAGTGTTTGTGCAAAAAAATTGACTGATCCAATGAACCTTTGCATTTCTGTTATTTTTTTTTATCAAGACTGCCCAAATGTGCCTAATTTGTTTATTAATAACTTTTCATGTTCAAAATTGTGCACGCTCCTCAAACAATAGCTTGGTATTATTTCACTATAATAGCTACTGTAAATTGGACAGTACAGTTTGATTAACAAGAATTTAAGCTTTCTGCCAATATCAGATATGTCTATGTCCTGGGAATTGTTCTTACTACATTAGCCTACATTAGCTCAACCGTCCACCAATCCTGAAGAAGTTTTAAGCAACAACGTGTGTGTGTGGTGTGAAAATGACAAATTGAAGCAACAGTTGGGCAATTTTATCTCACAAAGCCTTCAAATGCCTTAGGCATGGCCCCAGATGCTGCAGAGAACCCCCCCCCCCTACATACACACACTCACCACACACCCCACACACATGGCTGATTTAATCTTTCTGGGTTTTTTAAACCCACATAATCTTTTCAAGTAAAAACAAAAACATATTAAACATCAAGTGCCTGCAGTGAGGGGAATGCCTTAAAGGCTTACAGGGGCTTTGGTCCTATCTGACAGCCAACCCCTTGTGTTTGACATTTGCTCAGGTCTCACCGCCCAGCAGCACCGCAGCAGTCGTCCCCTGTCCCATACAATCCTCTAACAGGGGGGTGGTGGAGGGCACCAGGGGGATATTCTATGTGTGTGTGTGAGGGGGGGGGGGGTGTATTTGGTGTTCAGTATTTTCTCAACCCAAAGGCCTGACTCAACACCGTGTGTTCATGGCCCCGGGCTGTTTACACCTTCCTGACATCATGTACAGGCCTTATACTCCATCATTGCTCTTTAGAGTATATTATACTAGCCCTGGACAGGGAAACCATGCCAGATTAGAGATGTGTGTGTCTGTGTGCGCGCGCGTGTGTCTGCGGTATGGAAGGGATATCCACAGGTATTCACCCCAGGTCATGGCTTAGCTCAGGGCACATTAATGCTTAGGCATACACGGGGACACCTCAATCTCATGGTAGCATCTCATGATGCTACCATGATATCCAAAACCAAAGAAGGTGGGAGTAACAGAGAGGATCATTTTTCTCAGTCACAGGTGAAGGATATTTTAAACAAACAAAAAGGGTTCTATAAGCAGTTGTTACAACATCAAGAAAATAGCTTCAAGAGCTTTGTCCAAATAATGATGGACTCAGCTAACAAAAAAATGGACGATCTGACCAGAGGTCCAGGACCTTAAGAACAGTTTCCAGTTCTCCCAAGGAGAGGTGGATGTCTTGAGACATGCAGCAATATGATAACAAACTGTCCACGCGTGATGACATCAGCACTGTCTGTGAATCATTATTAACAATGACTGGGAAAGCTGACTAGAGGGACAAAATCCAGGAGGAATAACATCGTTATGGATGGCATAGAGTTTTCACAGGCCGAGTCTGAGGAGAACGTTTAAATAAAATATCACTGAAAAGCTGCTGATGGATCATACAAAGATTTAGGTGGAACACTTCCAAAGGTCTGGAAAACCTGGAACCAGCCTAGATGACAGACCCAGGCCGATAGTGGTTAACTTCCTATGGTTTAGGGACAAGATAGCTGTTTGAGATAGAGCAAAGAACTTGAGATGAACCAACATCTTCCTTAACAAGGACTACTCGGAAGCTATGCGCCAGAGGCGGAAATAACTTATCCCAGCCATGAAAGCTGCCATAGAGCATGGGGACATTGCTTACATCTGCTACGATAGGCTCATTCTCCACCCTCCACCCTCCTGCCCAGACTGGGAGGAGTGAGAGAGCCTAGCTTCTGGGTCAGTAGCTTTAGCCCCACATTACACACATAAACCAACTGACACTCACAAGTGCCTGATTGACTGACTATTAGCCAAACAATGTTCTTGTCATGCTTTTATATTATTTTTTATATTATGTCTATCTCTGATAAGCTACCAAAGCTAAAAAATAACTCATATTAATATACAGTGCATTCAGAAAGTGTTCAGACCTGTTCTCTTGTTATGTTACAGCCTTATTCAAAAATATATTACATTTTAAAAAATCCTCTATCTGGAAAAAAGGTTGTTAGAAATTTTCGCAAATGTAAAAAAAAAAAAAGCAGAAATACCTAATTTACATAAGTATTCAGACCATTTGCTATAAGACTTGAAATTGAGCTCAGGTGCATCCTGTTTCCATTGATCATCATTGAGCTGTTTCTACAACTTGATTGGAGTCCATGACCACCTGTAGTAAATTCAGTTGATTGGACATGATATGGAAAGGCATACACCTGTCTATGTAAGTTCCCACAGTTGACAGTGCATGTCAGAGCAAAAACCAAGTCATGAGGTCGAAGGAACTGTCCGTAGAGCTCCGAGACAGGATTGTGCCGAGGCAGAGATCTGGGGAAGGGTACCAAAACATTTCTGCAACATTGAAAGTCCCCAAGAACACAGTGGCCTCCATCAGTCTTAGATGCAAGAAGTTTGGAACAACCAAGACTCTTCCTATAGCTGGCCGCCCGGCCAAACTGAGCAATCAGGGGAGAAGGACTTTGGTCAGTCAGGGAGGTGACCAAGAAAATGCTGGTCACTCTGACAGAGGTCTAGAGTTCCTCTGTGGAGATGTGAGAACCTTCCCGAAGGACAACCATCTCTGCAACACTCCACCAATCAGGCCTTTATGGTAGAGTGGCCAGACGTAAGTCACTCCTCAGTAAAAGACACATAAAGAACTCTCAGACCATGAGAATCAAGTTTTTGGCCTGAATGCCAAGTGTCACGTCTGGAGGAAACCTGCCACCATCCTTGGGGATGTTTTTCAGTGGCAGTGACTGGGAGACTAGTCAGGATCAAGGGAAAGATGAACGGAGCAAAGTACAAAGACATCCTTGATGAAAACCTGCTCCAGAGCGCTCAGACTGTGGCGAAGGTTCACCTTAAAACAGGATAACGACCCTAAGCACACAGCCAAGACAACACTGGAGTGGCTTCGGGACAAGTCTCTGAATGCCTTGAGTGGCCCAGCCAGAGCCTGGACTTGAACCCGATCTAACATCTCTGGAGAGACCTGAAAATTGCTGTTCAGCAATGCTCCCCATCCAACCTGACAGAGCTTGAGAGGATCTGCAGAGAAGAATGGGAGAAACTCCCAAAATACAGGTGTGCCAAGCTTGTAACGTCAAACCCAAGAAGACTTGAGGCTGTAATCTCTGCCAACAGTGCATCAACAAAGTACTAAGTAAGGGGTCTGAATACTTATGTAAATGTGATATTTCAGTTTTTTACGTTTTATAAATCAGCAAAAATGTCTAAAAACCCGTTTTTTCTTTGTCATTATCTGGTATTGTGTGTAGATTAATAAAATCAAATGTTTTAATACATTTTAGAGTAAGGTAGTAACGTAACAAAATGTTGAAAAAGTCAAGGGGCCTGAACACTCTCCGAATGCACTGTATGTAGCCTTATAAGGTTTATGAAATCAATAACTTGCTAAAATTATATTGGCCATCTCTGAGACTCACTTTATTATTTTGATGATACAGCAGTAGGAATACAGGGATATAACATTCACAAAAGAGACAGGAATGCCTATGGGAGAGGTGTTGCTGTTTCCAGTATGTTCAGAGCCATATTCCTGTAAAGCTTAGAGAGGATCTCATGTCTAATGCTGTTGAAGTGTTGTGATTGCACGTTCCCCTGCCCCATCTAAAGCCTCCTTTTTGGGGGGTGATTATAGGCCACTAAGTGCTAACATTCATTATGTGGATAATAGACATGCATCATGGAAATAACACACATAAAACAGATCTACCGCTTCTTAGACTTGCTTTCAAAGAGAATGACAGATCTATCAGATCTCCCATTTCTATTTGAATTTGGTCGGGTCGCCCCAAACAGTTACCTATTGCAGCTTTAACAGAGAGGTCAGTTTTCTGGGTGACCTGAATATTAACTGGTTTTCATCAAGCTGTCCGCTCAAAAGGAAGATGCTCATTGTAACCAGTGCCTGTAATCTGGTTCAGGTTATTAATCAACCTACCAGGGAGTTTACAAACAGTACAGGAACTATATCATCCATGTGTGTTGATCTCATTTTTACCAGTCCTGCAGAACTCTGCTTTAAATCTGTATCCATACCCATTGGATGCACTGACCATAATATAGTGGCCATTCTAGAAAAGCCTGTTCTAAAGGCTGGTCCTGAAAATGTTTTGTACTGATTCCTACACTGGGTGTACAAAACATTTGGAACACCTGCTCTTATCATGACATAAACTGACCAGGTGAATCTATGATCCCTTATTGATGACACTTGTTAAATCAGTGTAGATGAAGAGGAGAAGACAGGTTAAATAATGATTTTTAAGCCTTGAGACAATTGAGATGTGTTCCATTCAGAGGGTGAATGAGCAAGACAAAATATTTAATTGCCTTTGAACAGGGTATGGTAGAAGATGCTAGGCGCACCGGTTTGTGTCAAGAACTGCAACGTTGCTGCGTTTTTCATGCTCAACAGTTTCCGATGTGTATTAACAATGGTCCATCATCCAAAGGACATCCAACCAACTTGACACTACTGTAGGAAGCATTGGAGTCACCATGGGCCAGCAACCCTGTGGAACGCTTTCGACACCTTGTAGAGTACATGCCCCGGCGAATTGAGGCTGTTCTGAGGGCAAAAGGGGTGCAACTCAATATTAGGAAGCTGTTCCTAATGGTTTGTACACTAAGTGTATGTTGAAGATACCAAACATATTTGTTGGTCTAATGTGTAATGAGGAGCATCCAGATGCTGGACTTGATACATTTATGAAATTGTTTTATTTCAGTTATTGATAAGCATGAATGTATTAAGACACGGACTGTTAGAACTGTTAAATCCCCGTGGATTGATAGCTGTATGGTTGAGAGGGACTGTATGGTTGAGATGGACTGTATGGTTGAGAGGGACTGTATGGTTGAGAGGGACGAGGCAAAAGGTGTGGTGAATAAGTCTGGCTGCAAACTTACTGTCAATTTAGAAATGATGTGACTAATCTGAACAACAAAAATAAGAAATAATATTATGAAACCAAGATAAATGACAAAGTATGATGGAAAAAAAGCTTTGGAATGCTTTGATTGAAATGATGGGCAGAAAGACTAATTCAACTTCTTTCATTGAATCAGATGGCTCATTTATCACAATCTTTAGATTTTGCCGATCACTATTTAATTGGCAACATAGGCAAATTTAGGCATGAAATACCAACAACAAACTGTGAGCCATCATATTATTTCATAAAATACCTAATTATGTCAATGTCTTTTTGAATTCTGTAAAGTTGGTGTGGGTGAGGTGTTGTCAATACCACCTTTTATTGACAATTTAGATGGAAAGCTACTGAGAATGGTAGTGACTATATTGTCACTCCAATTTGTCATATTTTTAATCTGAGTCTGGAGAACAATGTTTGTTCTCAGACCTGGAGGGAAGCTAGAGTCATTCCGTTACCCAAGAATAGTAAAACACCATTTGGTCGGCTGTTAGAACCAGTAATCAGCTTGTTGTCGACTCTTAGCAGACTTTTGAAAAAAGTTGTGTTTGACCAGATACAATGCTATTTCTTTGTAAACAAATGAACAACAGACTTTCAGCATGCTTATAGAGAAGGGCACTCAACATTTACTGCACTGACACAAATGACTGATGATTGGTTGAAAGACATTGATAATAAGAAAATTGTGGGAGCTGTTCTGTGCATGATTTGATATTATTGACCATAACCTGTTGTTGAAAAAAAATACGTGTTATGGCTTTTCAACTTCTGCCATATTGTGGATTCAGAGCTCTCTATATAATAGAACACATAGGGTTTTCTTTAATGGAAGCTTCTCTAATGTTAAACATGTAAAGTGTGGTGTACTGCAGGGCAGCTTTCTTGGCCCTCTACTCTTTTCTATCTGTACTAATGATCTGCCACTGGCATTAAACAAAGCCTGTGTGTCTATGCATTATGATCATTCAACCCTATACGCATCTGCAACCACAGCTAGTGAAATAACTGCAACCCTAAACAAAGAGTTGCGGTCAGTTTTAGAATGGGTGGCCAGTAATAAGAGAGCATTGTATTTTGTACAATCATTCCCTAAGTTCTAGACCTCAGCTGAATCTCATAATGAATAATGTGGCTATTGAGCAAGTTGAGGAGACTAAATTACTTGGTGTTACCTTGGATTGTAAACTGTCATGGTCAAAACCTATTGATTCAATGGTTGTAAATATGGGCTGAGGTCTGTCCATTATAAAGAGATTGTTAGGTGCCTCCTAAGAAGCGTTAGGTTCAGGAGTCAGGAGCAGGAGAGCAAGGAAGTCCCAGTAGCACAATCATTTATTGAAAGTCCCAACACAACAACAACAGGTGGGGAAACACACCCAACGAAGTCGCCACACACAGGGAAATAACGTAACACATGGAGGAGAAACCTCTGCTCCTAATTACAGTCCAAACGGTACAACGACCACGAGAAAAAAAACCTGTGGCGCAAACATGCACCCCTAACAGAGCAACAACAGCAAATAACCCCTCACAAACACGCACCCCTAACAGAGCAACAACAGCAAATAACCCCTCACAAACACGCACCCCTAACAAAGCAACAACAGCAAATAACCCCTCACAAACACGCACCCCTAACAGAGCAACAACAGCAAATAACCCCTCACAAACACGCACCCCTAACAGAGCAACAACAGCAAATAACCCCTCACAAACATGCACCCCTAACAGAGCAACAACAGCAAATAACCCCTCACAAACACGCACCCCTAATAGAGCAACAACAGCAAATAACCCCTCACAAACACGCACCCCTAACAGAGCAACAACAGCAAATAACCCCTCACAAACACGCACCCCTAACAGAGCAACAACAGCAAATAACCCCTCACAAACACGCACCACTAACAGAGCAACAACAGCAAATAACCCCTCACAAACACGCACCCCTAACAGAGCAACAACAGCAAATAACCCCTCACAAACACGCACCCCTAACAGAGCAACAACAGCAAATAACCCCTCACAAACACGCACCCCTAACAGAGCAACAACAGCAAATAACCCCTCACAAACACGCACCACTAACAGAGCAACAACAGCAAATAACCCCTCACAAACACGCACCCCTAACAGAGCAACAACAGCAAATAACCCCTCACAAACACGCACCCCTAACAGAGCAACAACAGCAAATAACCCCTCACAAACACGCACCCCTAACAGAGCAACAACAGCAAATAACCCCTCACAAAGAATAGGCAGGCAGCAGAGGTTAATAAACCCACCGAAATGAACTAATAGGACACAGGTGTAAAAAAAAAAACAGACAGACACAAACGAAAAGGAAAAATGGATCGGTAGCAGCTAATAGGCCGGCGACGACGACGACCGCCGAGCGCCGCCCGAACAGGGAGAGGAGCCACCTTCGGTGGAAGTCGTGACAGAGATGCTCTGTTTTTTGACACCACACTACACAAAGTCCTCCAGGCTCTAGTTTTATCTTATCTTGATTATTGCCCAGTCATATTGTCAAGTGCTGCAAAGAAAGACCTAGAAAAACTGCAGCTGGCCCAGAACAGAGCGGCACGTCTTACTCTTCACGATAATCAGGGGGCTAATATCAATACTATGCATGCCAGTCTCTCTTGGTTAAAAGTTGAGGAGAAACTGAGTGCATTACTTCTTCTTTTTATAAGAAATATTGTGTTCAATTCCAAATTGTTTGCATAGTCAACCTACTCTAGTAAAGGGATTCAGATGTTCTCTACTAAAGGGATTCAGATGTTCTCTAGTAAAGGGATCCCCAAATTCAAGAAAGCAATTCAATTCAAGAAAATGTTTGATTGCTCAGGTGAACAGCAAACCTGGTTTATAAAAACAGATAAAGCAACACCTCACGGCGCAACGCCTCTCCCCTATTTGACGTAGATATTTTGTGTGTACTGTATGTGCTGATATGTAGGCTATGTGTGACATTTTAAATGTATGTAGTTCTGACCTTGAGCTGTTCTTGTCGTTAATGTTCTGTATTATGTCTTGTTTAATGTTTTGTGTGGAACACAGGAACAGCTAATGGAGATGGAACTGTATTCATACATATTACATACCACTGAAGATAGTTAAGACATGTACAATAAAAGCAGCGTAACAGCCTCCTTACTGAGTGTGCCCAGTGTGCTGCGGTTTGGTCACATGGTTTCTGTCTGAATGGGGAGAAAGTTCTGCTGATTTCAAGCCAGTAATGAGCTGTGTTATCCTGTTATCACAACTCTAGGGTTTCTTTTATCACCACCGTGCCACCGCTTCCCGTGTCTGTGTGCCCGGACGACGGGCTGCCTGCCTGCCGCTGGGCACCCAGACAGACGCCGTCTTGTCCCGCATTCTTTCTCTGAAAAGGACCCTCCTGCTATCTTCTCCATGGAGGCAGAGATTTGGTTACACAGACAGAACTAAATAGTCTGCCATGCCTGCTTTATGAAAGCATTGTTAGGTCTACCTCTTCTTGGCAGGGGTTGGTTGGTAAGTCCTATACCTAGGCAGTAACATGCAGAGTGTCTTCCGTTCATACCACACTGTCTTCATGCACACTTAGCTCATTTGAAAAAGGTTATGAATCAGCGTGAATGAATAACATATATATGGCAATGTAGTGTGATAAACCCGATGACTGTTTCTTCCTCCCCTATGCTTTTCATTAAGCAGCTCTTTCCTCTGAGATTGGTCCATAGGGTCAATTTCGAGATCCAGCTCTGCTGATGAAAGAATTCCCTAGTCATCACAGACTCAGGCTGCATCTTAAATGACACCCTATTCCCTACATAGTGCACTACTATTGACCAGAGCCCTATGTGAACTCTTAGGGAATAGGGTGCCATTTGGAGTGCCCACTTACATAGTTTGGTGGAATAACTAGCTGTCCACACAAGAGGGGGACGTGTGACACCAGCAGAGCAGGAATTCAACAGGAGAGGATCTAGCTTAGCTCATTGAGAGGAAACAGCCAAATGCATTTGAAGATGTATTGGCTCTGGTTCCTCTAACTGGCACTGTCATCCTATTCTCCTCCTCTTCCTTCACCCCTCTCCATGCAGTAGGCTAGTCGTTGGTCCGCGGCTGGGGCCCAACAGACCCTATCCCTACAGCTGCATGGGGAACTTGGAAGCATTCCTCGGGGGTAAATAATAGTAGGATTAGCATCCTCTCGTTTACTTTTAGGAGATAGTCTTACATTTAAAAAGAGGATTAGGGAAGGAGGGACAAAACTCCCAGCTGTGATCACTGCTTGCGCTAAATCGGGAACTCCGCCAACCGGAGCTGAGTTGACACTCTTGAACTGGGGTGTGTTGGTTGGGATTGTGATGAGTGAAGATGTCACACTCTTTAAGAGGATCTCCTGTGTGTGTATGTGTTTTCAAGTTTGAAATTCAAGTTTCAGTTTTATTTTCCATCGTGAATACGTTAGAATACATTGGAAATATTACCACTTAAACTGTCTCTCTGTGCAGTACTGCAGACATGGGAAGTGTGTGAACAAGGAGCTGGACCTGCGGCCGGTCCATGGGGAGTGGGGCCCCTGGGGGCACTACAGTGTCTGTTCCAGGACCTGTGGAGGAGGCACCAGGAGTACCTCCAGAGACTGCAACAACCCTGAGTAAGACTCTGATTCTGACTAGTGCAAAACACCAGGAGACTTCAACAAACCTAACTAATCAGCCAAAACACACCAAATTAAGCCAAATTAAGTCAAAACACACCAGGAGTAGCCAGTCAAAGCAATAACACACACCTTGAGTAAGAACTCTGATTAGTCAAAACAAACCAGGAGTAACAGTCAAAACAATGCTACACCTGAGTAACAGTCAAAACAATACAACACCTGAGTAACAGTCAGAACAATACAACACCTGAGTAACAGTCAAAACAATACAACACCTGAGTAACAGTCAGAACAATACAACACCTGAGTAACAGTCAAAACAATACAACACCTGAGTAACAGTCAAAACAATACAACACCTGGGTAACAGTCAGAACAATACAACACCTGAGTAACAGTCAAAACAATACAACACCTGAGTAACAGTCAGAACAATAAAACACCTGAGTAACAGTCACAACAATACAACACCTGAGTAACAGTCAGAACAATACAACACCTGAGTAACAGTCAAAACAATACAACACCTGAGTAACAGTCAAAACAATACAACACCTGGGTAACAGTCAGAACAATACAACACCTGAGTAACAGTCAGAACAATACAACACCTGAGTAACAGTCAGAACAATACAACACCTGAGTAACAGTCAAAACAATACAACACCTGGGTAACAGTCAAAACAATACAACACCTGAGTAACAGTCAAAACAATACAACACCTGAGTAACAGTCAGAACAATACAACACCTGAGTAACAGTCAAAACAATACAACACCTGAGTAACAGTCAGAACAATACAACACCTGAGTAACAGTCAAAACAATACAACACCCGAGTAACAGTCAGAACAATACAACACCTGGGTAACAGTCAGAACAATACAACACCTGGGTAACAGTCAAAACAATACAACACCTGAGTAACAGTCAAAACAATACAACACCTGAGTAACAGTCAAAACAATACAACACCTGAGTAACAGTCAAAACAATACAACACCTGGGTAACAGTCAGAACAATACAACACCTGGGTAACAGTCAAAACAATACAACACCTGAGTAACAGTCAAAACAATACAACACCTGAGTAACAGTCAAAACAATACAACACCTGGGTAACAGTCAAAACAATACAACACCTGAGTAACAGTCAAAACAATACAACACCTGAGTAACAGTCAAAACCATACAACACCTGAGTAACAGTCAAAACCATACAACACCTGAGTAACAGTCAAAACAATACAACACCTGAGTAACAGTCAGAACAATACAACACCTGAGTAACAGTCAAAACAATACAACACCTGAGTAACAGTCAAAACAATACAACACCTGAGTAACAGTCAAAACCATACAACACCTGAGTAACAGTCAAAACCATACAACACCTGAGTAACAGTCAAAACAATACAACGCCTGAGTAACAGTCAGAACAATACAACACCTGAGTAACAGTCAAAACCATACAACACCTGAGTAACAGTCAAAACAATACAACGCCTGAGTAACAGTCAGAACAATACAACACCTGAGTAACAGTCAAAACAATACAACACCTGGGTAACAGTCAAAACAATACAACACCTGAGTAACAGTCAAAACAATACAACACCTGAGTAACAGTCAAAACAATACAACACCTGAGTAACAGTCAAAACAATACAACACCTGAGTAACAGTCAAAACAATACAACACCTGAGTAACAGTCAGAACAATACAACACCTGAGTAACAGTCAAAACAATACAACACCTGAGTAACAGTCAAAACAATACAACACCTGAGTAACAGTCAAAACAATACAACACCTGAGTAACAGTCAAAACAATACAACACCTGAGTAACAGTCAGAACAATACAACACCTGAGTAACAGTCAAAACAATACAACACCTGGGTAACAGTCAAAACAATACAACACCTGGGTAACAGTCAAAACAATACAACACCTGGGTAACAGTCAAAACAATACAACACCTGAGTAACAGTCAAAACAATACAACACCTGAGTAACAGTCAAAACAATACAACACCTGAGTAACAGTCAAAACAATACAACACCTGAGTAACAGTCAAAACAATACAACACCTGAGTAACAGTCAAAACAATACAACACCTGAGTAACAGTCAAAACAATACAACACCTGAGTAACAGTCAGAACAATACAACACCTGAGTAACAGTCAAAACAATACAACACCTGAGTAACAGTCAAAACAATACAACACCTGAGTAACAGTCAGAACAATACAACACCTGAGTAACAGTCAAAACAATACAACACCTGAGTAACAGTCAGAACAATACAACACCTGAGTAACAGTCAGAACAATACAACACCTGAGTAACAGTCAAAACAATACAACACCTGAGTAACAGTCAAAACAATACAACACCTGAGTAACAGTCAGAACAATACAACACCTGAGTAACAGTCAAAACAATACAACACCTGAGTAACAGTCAAAACAATACAACACCTGGGTAACAGTCAAAACAATACAACACCTGAGTAACAGTCAAAACAATACAACACCTGGGTAACAGTCAAAACAATACAACACCTGAGTAACAGTCAAAACAATACAACACCTGAGTAACAGTCAAAACAATACAACACCTGAGTAACAGTCAAAACAATACAACACCTGGGTAACAGTCAAAACAATACAACACCGGAGTAACAGTCAAAACAATACAACACCTGGGTAACAGTCAGAACAATACAACACCTGGGTAACAGTCAAAACAATACAACACCGGAGTAACAGTCAGAACAATACAACACCTGAGTAACAGTCAAAACAATACAACACCTGGGTAACAGTCAAAACAATACAACACCTGAGTAACAGTCAAAACAATACAACACCTGAGTAACAGTCAAAACAATACAACACCTGAGTAACAGTCAGAACAATACAACACCTGGGTAACAGTCAGAACAATACAACACCTGAGTAACAGTCAGAACAATACAACGCCTGAGTAACAGTCAGAACATTACAACACCTGAGTAACAGTCAAAACAATACAACACCTGAGTAACAGTCAAAACAATACAACACCTGGGTGACAGTCAGAACAATACAACACCTGAGTAACAGTCAGAACAATACAACACCTGAGTAACAGTCAAAACAATACAACACCTGAGTAACAGTCAGAACAATACAACACCTGAGTAACAGTCAAAACAATACAACACCTGAGTAACAGTCAAAACAATACAACACCTGGGTAACAGTCAGAACAATACAACACCTGAGTAACAGTCAGAACAATACAACACCTGAGTAACAGTCAAAACAATACAACACCTGAGTAACAGTCAAAACAATACAACACCTGAGTAACAGTCAAAACAATACAACACCTGAGTAACAGTCAAAACAATGCAACACCTGGGTAACAGTCAAAACAATACAACACCTGAGTAACAGTCAAAACAATACAACACCTGGGTAACAGTCAAAACAATACAACACCTGAGTAACAGCCAAAACAATACAACACCTGAGTAACAGTCAAAACAATACAACACCTGGGTAACAGTCAGAACAATACAACACCTGGGTAACAGTCAAAACAATACAACACCTGAGTAACAGTCAGAACAATACAACACCTGAGTAAGAAATAATTACAAACAAAGCCTGAGGACATACTTGGCAAAACACATTTCAATCAAAGAGTCAAAGCCTCTGTGAATGTCAGTCATGTTTTAATCAAGTTATTTTGCCGTAATGTTTCTTCAGGCCCCGGAATGGAGGAAAGTTCTGCGTGGGTCGAAGGATGAAGTTCCGGTCCTGCAACACTGAGCCGTGCCCCCGAGGACGGAGAGACTTCCGCGAGGAGCAGTGCTCTCAGTTCGACGGCAAGCACTTCAACATCAACGGTCTACCTCCCACCGTCCGCTGGGTGCCCAAGTACAGCGGTAGTGAGTACCCTCTATTGGAAAGTGTCTAAGTGTCTGTAAAAGCACTACCATGTATAAAACTCCATGTATTATTAGTGGGAGTACTCACTGTACTAGCAGTTAAACCATGATAACACCAAGCCTCTATGATAACAGTTGATAACATTACATTATAGCATTCTACTACCCTATACCCTACACTACACCTATGCTCCCTCACAGAGCTCAAAGAACCGGACTTCAACCCACAGAAGGTCCACCATGCCTAATTGAGGGCTAGGTGGGGTTAAGGTGTCAATATTTTTTTGAATTACATAAAACATGGCTCTGGTTCTTCTGTCTCCTTACCCCACTCCCCATTGTGTCCTGGTAGGTAGACTAACTGTACTGTTGGCTTTTGGCTCAGTACAGGCAAATTCTGTCAGTGTGTTTTCCCTCAATGCTCTGCATAGTCATGATAGGAACAGACATGAAAAATGTACAGAGTAATCAACACTTGAGAAGCATACAGTACTAAAATATATGCTCCTGGATAGCTTCCCTCTTCTATACCTCACGCATTGTAATAATTATAGTGATGGCTTGCACAGCTGAACGAGTTGCCATTTGGCAAAGGAGACAGGGCTTTAGTGCAGGGTTTAAGATTTGGGAGAAGTAACCGCGAGCTATCACAATACAATGTTATGCAAGCACACTGACCAAGCACAGAGTCCAAAATGGTGTCAAACAGAATGGGGATTTTTCTAAACAACTGATACAAATGCAGTTATTTCAGCAAAGCTAACTGCTGACCCTTGCAAAAATGTTACTATTATACTAATGTACTATTGTAGAGAATTACATATTTTTGAGTTTGTAGACCTATTTTGTGAGGGCTTTGCTAACTGTAGATTGTTGTTGTTGTTGTTGCCATTATTGTTTTTGTTGTTATTTGACATTCATGATATCAAGTCATGTAAAATGATTCATCCATAGTTTTGTCAGTATATATATGTCACAGGAGGTTGGTGGCACCTTAATTGGGGAGGACGGGCTCGTGGTAATGGCTGGAGCGGAATAGGTGGAATGGTATCAAATACATCGAACACATGGTTTCCATGTGTTTAATACCATTCCATTTACTTCATTCCAGCCATTATTATGAGGTATCCTTCCCCCAGCAGCCTCCACTGATGTATATCTCACCATACAGTCATCTTCCAATGGGTGTTTTTTTCCTCTGTAGTTCTAATGAAGGATCGGTGCAAGCTCTTCTGTCGGGTTGCCGGGACGATGGCCTACTATCAGCTGAAGGACCGCGTCATCGACGGCACGCCGTGTGGCCCAGACACCTACGATATCTGTGTTCAAGGCCTCTGTCGGGTAACTGTGTTCCCTAACATCATACTGTGTATCAAACACAGCTAACTTGCAAACTGATATATGTTCTCTCAGATGTCTGTCTATATCAGCATATCACTAACAATGTTGTGACATACTGTATCAGAGTATGTACACACACACACACATGCACACACCACACACACACACACACACACACACACACACACACACACACACACACACACACACACACACACACACACACAGAAACAGAAAGCTTTAGTTTTGCGGTGTTGGATTGAGTATATAAACGTCTATTTTTAGTGCAGGATTGTGACCACTGATGGTTGACATAGCCCTTGGTGTGACCCCCTGTCTGATTGCTGTGTCTCTGTGTGACCCCTTGTCTGATTGGTGTGTCTCTGTCTGTTTCAACAGCAAGCAGGCTGTGATCATGTGTTGAACTCCAAGGCGAAAAATGACAAATGTGGAGTGTGTGGAGGGGACAACTCCTCCTGCAAAACCCTTGCTGGGACCTTCAACGATGCTGAGTATGGTAAGCCTGGCTGCCTTTCTCTTGTTTCCCTGTATTCCAAAGTACGTTAGCAGGTATTGCACACTGTTTACAACAACAACTGTCTATGAACAGTTGAAATGCAATATACAAATGACAAAAAGATGTTTGCTATGCTAAACTTGCTAATCTAATTGACACTTGGACAATGCACAAATGACAACAGAATTATGACACAACTTTTGGATGCTAGTGAAGGGAGTGAACATTTTCCTTTCGCTTTGGGACAATGCTTTGCATAATGGATATTCTGAATAAGTCTCCAAAACCTGCTGAAGACGTCAGTAAACTCTAGAAGTTCTCAAACTTAACTCCGACCCAGCGTGACCCCCTTGAACTCATGATTAGTATGATGTCTCTTCCCGGGCCAAGCACTGATTACTTCAAATCCCCTTCAAGTCTGAGCTGCAAAATAACATTATTTTGCTATTAGCTTCTCTTCATCTCATCCTCTATCTGTCCATTCCTCTGCTTGTGTTTCTGCTGAGGAGTCCCAGGCCAAGCATGTGCAGCCAAACCAAGTTTAGACCAGGATGACATGAATGAGAACTCAGCCCAGCCAGGATATCCCTGGTCCAGCATGGTCCACTCCTCTCCCTCCTCTCCCTCTCTTCATCTTCTCCCTCTCTCTCTCTTCTCTCTCCTTCTCCCTCACTTGTCCCTCTCTCTTTCTTCCTCCCTCCCTCATCTCTCCCTCTCTCTTTCTCCCTTTCCCTCGACTCCTTCCTCTCCCTCTCCATCCTCCTCTCCCTGTCCATCTCCCTCTTTAGCCAGTTAACAGTGTAAACAACTAAATGAGGAGAGGAGAGCCACCAACCCAGGGGTTTGAGGACCTCACCCAGAGCTGAGGAGACTCTTGACCCTGATAAAAGCACACTTCCTTTTTATAACAATAATGATTTGTTTTATTCATTTAGCTCCTTTACCCAGATCCCAAGCTGTAACGCTTGGACACATTGAAAGTTGAAGTAACCTATGGCTTACCCTTTGCAACTAACTAAATTAGCGTATGTACAGTAAAAACCATTTAGAATAGTGGTCTCCTAGTCTTCTTCTCCCTCGGTAGAGTGCTGTGTGTCTGTCTGCCCGTCATGAGGTAGACCTCAGCTTTCCCAGGGTGCACCAGGGGTGTCTCTCCTGGAGAACTGTGTTTGCATTCCGCGGTCGCCCTGTGGTTGCGTTTAGATTATGTGTGTGGTGAACGGTTGCATTGGGGGCTTCGAGGGTCTGTGGATGAGCTGTGGCTTTCTCTAAGGGGGACCTGGTCTGCGGTCTATACAGTTCACCCACTCCTTGTACTTATGTGCTTATTCTGTCTTGACTGGTTAGAGAGGGAATTTAACATGCTACTTAAAACCTAACAGCACAGAAGAGACATTTATGCTGTTGTTTTTTAGCACTGGGGTTTTCTTATGGACATTCTTAAGCAATTGTTGTTTATCTTTTAGAATTTAGAGCAAAAAGTCTATTTTTGTTGTTGTTGATGCTGTAAGACTGGAAGCTGCAGCCTTTTCTTGTGGTACCAGAGTGACTGTAGCATATAAGGGTTATGGGCTTATTCCTTTGACTTCAAAGAAAATGCACTTCAATCAACAATAGTGACCACCGAACGTAGATTGAGTGATAAAGTGTGTGGCTGGCCGGTCGGTGTGACAAGACATAACCTTTACTAGTGCTGCCCCCGAGTGGCCCAAGCACTTCTCTCTCCCTTCACCCCCTTCTCTTTCCCCCTCTCACCCTTCTTTTCGTCCCCTATTTTCTCCTCCTCTCTCCCATCTCTTTAATCCAGTTCTCTCCAGCCACTTTCTCCCCTCACTCCAATATCTCTGTTCTAACCCTAACCCTCTCCCCCCACTCCAATTACTCTGTTCTAACCCTCTCCCCCCTCTCCAATATCTCTGTTCTAACCCTAACCCTCTCCCCTCACTCCAATATCTCTGTTTTAACCCTCTCCTCTCCCCCCACTCCAATATCTCTGTTCTAACCCTAACCCTCTCCCCTCACTCCAATATCTCTGTTCTAACCCTAACCCTCTCCCCTCACTCCAATATCTCTGTTCTAACCCTAACCCTCTCCCCTCACTCCAATATCTCTGTTCTAACCCTAACCCTCTCCCCCCACTCCAATATCTCTGTTCTAACCCTAACCCTCTCCCCTCACTCCAATATCTCTGTTCTAACCCTCTCCCCCGACTCCAATATCTCTGTTCTAACCGTAACCCTCTCCCCCCACTCCAATATCTCTGTTCTAACCCTAACCCTTTCCCCTTACTCCAATATCTCTGTTCTAACCCTCTCCCCCCACTCCAATATCTCTGTTCTAACCCTAACCCTCTCCCCTCACTCCAATATCTCTGTTCTAACCCTCTCCCCTCACTCAATATCTCTGTTCTAACCCTAACCCTCTCCCCCACTCCAATATCTCTGTTCTAACCCTAACCCTCTCCCCCCACTCCAATATCTCTGTTCTAACCCTCTCCCCTCACTCCAATATCTCTGTTCTAACCCTAACGCTCTCCCCCCACTCCAATATCTCTGTTCTAACCCTAACCCTCTCCCCTCACTCCAATATCTCTGTTCTAACCCTAACCCTCTCCCCTCACTCCAATATCTATTTTTTATATTTTTATAATGTAACCTTTATTTAACAATGATGGCCTACCCTGGCCAAACCCGGATGACGCTGGGCCAATTGTGTGCCGCCCTATGGGACTCCCAATCACAGCCGGATGTGATACAGCCTGGAATCAAACCAGGGACTGTAGTGACGCCTCTAACACTGAGGGGCGGTGCCTTAGACCGCTGCGCCACTCGGGAATCCATCTCTGTTCTAACCCTCTCATTTATCCTCAATCCCATATCTCTTTTCTAACCCTCTCCTCACCCCTCACTCCAATATCTCTGTTCTAACCATCTCTTCTCCCCTCACTCCAATATCTCTGTTTTAACCCTATCCTCTCCCCTCACTCCAATATCTCTGTTCTAACCATCTCTTCTCCCCTCACTCCAATATCTGTTTTAACCCTCTCCTCTCCCATCACTGCAATATCTCTGTTTTAACCCTCTCCTCACCCCTCATGCCAATATCTCTGTTTTAACCCTCTCCTCTCCCCTCAGTCCAATATATCTGTTTTAACCCTCTCCCCTCACTCCAATATCTCTGTTTTAACCCTCTCCTCTCCCCTCACTCCAAAGCTCTGTTTTAACCCTCTCCCCTCACTCCAATATCTCTGTTTTAACCATCTCTTCTCCCCTCACTCCAATATCTCTGTTTTAACCCTCTCCTCTCCCCTCACTCCAATATCTCTGTTTTAACCCTCTCCTCTCCCCTCATTCTAATATCTCTGTTCTAACCATCTCTTCTCCCCTCACTCCAATATCTCTGTTTTAACCCTCTCCTCTCCCCTCACTCCAATATCTCTGTTCTATCCCTCTCCTCTCCCCTCATTCTAATATCTCTGTTTTAACCCTCTCCTCTCCCCTCATTCTAATATCTCTGTTTTAACCCATTCCTCTCATTCTAATATCTCTGTTTTAACCCTCTCCTCTCCACTCATTCTAATATCTCTGTTTTAACCTTCTCCTCTCCCCTCACTCTAATATCTCTGTTTTACCCTCTCCTATCACCTCTTTCCACCTCTCACCTCTTCTCTTTCATCTCCTGTTTTGTTTCTACTCTCTTCCTCCGTCTTCTCTCTCACCATTTCCCTCGCTCCCGCTCAGTCTCTCCTCTCCTCTTTCCTCTACCCATGTCGGCCTGTCATGGAACACAGACCCAGGGAAATTACAAGGCAAGCGCCGGGCCGGGGAGTAATTATATACTATTTTATGGGTGGGTCTCTCTCTCTCTCTCTCTCCATCCAGGTTACAACACAGTGGTGAGCATCCCTGCAGGAGCCACCAACATTGATATTAAACAGGTCAGCTACTCTGGGAAGTCGGAGGATGACAACTACCTCGGTGAGTGTGTGTGTGTGTGTGTGTGTGTGTGTGTGTGTGTGTGAGCATGAGTGATGCTATCACTGCTTAGCCATGGTGCTTCACAGCAGGCCAATTCACTCACAGCCAGTTTATGGCAAATTCTTTCTAGCTATAGAGGCTTTAAATATGTTTATTGGTGCTTTAAATGGTGGACATCATACCATAGGTCAATGTGTTTTCCCCCGCTCCTCTATCAAAGGGCAGCCATTGGTCAGGACATGGTTACCCACCCAGTGACCCCAGCTGTAGGGACAGGATGTTTAGGATGTGGGGTTAAAGGGGGTGAGGAAGTATGGACTAATACCAAACCACTAGTCATTTATACCAGTCAGAATGTACAGTTGAAGTCGGAAGTTTACATACACTTAGGTTGGAGTCATTAAAACTCGTTTTTCAACCACTTCACACATTTCTTGTTAACAAACTATAGTTTTGGCAAGTCGGTTAGGACATCTACTTTGTGCATGACACAAGTAATTTTTCCAACAATTGTTTACAGACAGATTATTTCACCTAGAATTCTCTGTATCACAATTCCAGTGGGTCAGAAGTTTATATAGGCTAAGTTGACTGTGCCTTTAAACAGCTTGGAAAATTCCAGAAAAAGATGTCATGTTTTTAGAAGCTTCTGACAGGCTAATTGACATAATTTGAGTCCATTGGAGGTGTACCTGTGGATGTACTTCAAGGCCTACCTTCAAATTCAGTGCCTCTTTGCTTGACATCATGGGAAAATCAAAAGAAAACAGCCAAGGCTTCAGACAAAAAATTGTCGACCTCCACAAGTCTGGTTCATCCTTGGGAGCAATTTCCAAACGCCTGAAGGTACCACGTTCATCTGTACTCTGGTATGATGGAACAAAAATAGAACTGTTTGGCCATAATGACCATCGTTATGTTTGGAGGAAAAAGGGGGAGGCTTGCAAGACGAACACTATCCCAACCGTGAAGCATGGGGGTGGCAGCATCATGTTGTCGGGGTCGTTTGCTGCAGGAGGGACTGGTGCACTTCTCAAAATAGATGGCATCAAGAGGGAGGAAAATGATGTAGATATATTGAAGCAACATCTCAAGACATCAGTCAGGAAGTTAAAACTTGGTCGCAAATGGGTCTTCCTAATGGACAATGACCCCAAGCATACTTCCAAAGTTCTGGCACGATGGCTTAAGGACAACAAAGTCAAGGTATTGGAGTGGCCATTACAAAGCCTTGACCTCAATCCTATAGAACATGTATGGAGAGAACTGAAAAAGCATGTGTGAGCAAGGAGGCCTACAAACCTGGCTCAGTTACACCAGCTCTGTCAGGAGGAATGGGACAAAATTCACCTAACTTATTGCGGGAAGCTTGTGGAAGGCTACCCGAAATGTTTGACCCAAGTTGAGCAATTTAAAGGCAATGCTACCAAATACTAATTCAGTGTATGTAAACTTCTGACCCACTGGGAATGTAATTAAATAAATAAAAGCTGAAATAAATCATTTTATTCTATTATTCTGACATTTTTACATTCTTACTAGGATTAAATGTCAGGAATTGTGAAAACTGAGTTTTTATGTATTTGGCTAAGGTGTATGTAAACTTCCCACTTCAACTGTATGTGGAGGAAGCATGGCGGGGCCCGGAGCCAAATGGGCCAGAGGATAAGGGATAGCTGGGAAAGCAAACAGTGTGTCAGAACGAGAGGAAGCTGAATGTGTGTAGAAAAGGTGTTAATTAGAGCCATGTGTAGCCAGGCCAGATGAAAGTGGATAGGGGCTGGGTGAGATGGGCAATGGCTGTGTTTGTGTGTGTGTGTGTGTGTGTGTTAGCCAATGCATTTTTCTCACTGCTGGAGGGTGCAGGTGATGACTGCCAGAAGAGGTGTTTTTGTCATTGGCCATCACACACCATACACACAGGCAGTCAGGGGTTAACAAGGACTAGCTGGGGTCCTCAGCTGGTAGTGTGCAGACTTGAATGTAAACAAAGTTGTGCCTAGAGACCTAATCACACACATGGGCTCTCTCTCTCACATTATAATTACTACATATTTCACAGAACCATACTTCGTGTGTGTGTGTGTGTGTGTGTGTGTGTGTGTGTGTGTGTGTGTGTGTGTGTGTGTGTGTGTGTGTGTGTGTGTGTGTGTGTGTGTGTGTGTGTGTGTGTGTGTGTGTGTGTTGAAGGGGTAGTTGGTGTTTGCTTGGTAGTGTATAAACAAGGGTTTGTTCAGCATGTGTGAGCTTGTCGTTTGTGTGTTTTTATGCACTGGTTTGTATTTCAAGACAGTGGAGCTACTTTGTTAGCATTGTAATGCCAATCGTAAAGAGAGTCACGCAGTCTAACTCCAAATGACTGCAATTTGGTGCCACCAATGTTTCAACATACCCCCTTGCAACAACGGCATTGCAGAACATTTTTGGTTTGAAGTCATTGAATGTTTACATACAGCTTGGAATGACAAAGCTACTTTCCCCCTCAAACGATTTTCCAAACCTGAAACCCACAACTCAAAAAGTATTTAGCAAAGAAAGCAGTTTTTATCCAATGTCTTGAGGCAATATTTTCTTTTTATTATTTATTTTTCCACTTTTTCATTTGTTTCCTTTCAGCTTTATCTGACAGCCATGCTAACTTTCTCCTGAATGGAAACTTTGTGGTGGCCATGTTCAAAAGGGAAATCCCCTTCAAGGGAACTGTCATTGAGTACAGCGGCTCAGACACCATTGAGGAGCGCATCAACTGCACTGAACGCATCGAGGAGGAACTCATCCTACAGGCAAGGCTGATGTCTCTGTCTCTTTCTCTCACTCGCTCTTCTGTTTGTTCGCCTTTCTCTCTCTCTATCGTTCTCTGTCCCCTCTCCACCTTTCCCCCAACTCTCCTTCTATATTGTTACAAGTATTTCCCATATCATTGTTGCCCTAGGTCCTGTGTGTGGGGAACCTGTACAACCCAGATGTGCGCTATTCCTTCAACATCCCCATTGAGGGGCACAGGGAACAGTTTGTGTGGGACCCCTCAGGCTCCTGGCTGGATTGTAGCCGCATGTGTCAGGGTAAGGTCATAGTCGTCCATCCAGTTACCCATGTGTCAAGGTAAAGTCATAGTCGTCCACCCAGTTACCCATGTGTCAGGAGGGTAAAGTCATAGTCATCCACCCAGTTACCCATGTATCAGAGTAAAGTCATAGTCATCCACCCAGTTACCCATGTGTCAGGGTAAAGTCATAGTCGTCCACCCAGTTACCCATGTGTCAGGGTAAAGTCATAGTCATCCACCCAGTTACCCATGTGTCAGGAGGGTAAAGTCATAGTCATCCACCCAGTTACCCATGTGTCAGTGTAAGGTCATGGTCATCCACCCAGTTACCCATGTGTCAGGGTAAAATCATTAACCGTCTACCCAGTTACCCATGTCTCAGGGTAAAGTCATAGTCATCCACCCAGTTACCCATGTGTCAGGTCATGGTCATCCACCCAGTTACCCATGTGTCAGGGTAAGGTCACAGTTGTCCACCCTGTTACTCATAGGTTTCAGGCTTCAGCCCCCAATGCTATTTTTACCCCCACACAGCATGAGTACTGAGTACCAACCCACCTCTCCTATAAATCAACCTACCTCCTCTCCTGTCAGCCCCTCTGCTCTGACCTGGTTGATCACATCCCAGTACACCTTCCTCCACTTAGCCCTGAGCCTGCCCTCTAACCTTACTGAGCCAATTAATTAACTAGGCAAGTCATTTAAAGAACAAATTCTTATTTTCAATGACGGCCTAGGTACAGTGGGTTACTCAATGAGAGGGGGCAGCACTGAGCTAGACTGCAACGTTACATCCTGGAGTAGTTCAAACTGCAACAAGTTATGTCTTATGAGACGCCATCTTAACTGACTTAATTTGGCTTCAATGCGCTATTGGATCTTCACATAGGAATGAATGGTGCGGCAGGTAGCCTAGTGGTTCGAGCGTTGGACTAGTAACCAAAAGGTTCCAAGGTCAAATCCCGAGCTGACCAGGTAAAAATCTGCAGTTGTTCAGGGGTAGAATGATAGATTTTTACCTGGTCAGCTCGGGATTTGATCTTGCAACCTTTTGGTTACTAGTCCAACGCTCGTTACTAGTCCAACGCGTCTCATAAGACATAACTTGTGCAGTTTGAGCTACTCCAGGAAGTAACTTTGCAAGCTAGCTCAGTGCTGCCCCCTCTCATTGAGTAACTCAAGTTGAAGACCGATCAAGTTATTGCAGGCTGCCATTAGCAACTAAATTATTCTTGTAACTTTTCCTGTGTGCAATTTTTAAATAATCTGTTCAAGGACATACATCTGGTATATTAAAAGCAATTATTTGTACCATGATTGTCTTTGTTTTTTTTGGGGGGGGGGGGGGGGGTTTACACAAAGACTGACCACAAAGATTGCCATTTTTTCATTCATTATAATGGGGATCCTGTTTTCTGCAAACAATACCTGCAGTACCACGGTCGGCTTTGAACTTCTACGACTTCTATGAGAGGCAGGTTAGCGTTTCTCTTCATGAATCTTGTTCTGGAGGCAGCTCTGTAGTGTGGTCACTAGCTGGCACAGCCACAAAGTAATACAATTTGATTTGAAACATAACCCTAACCTTAAATTAAGACCAAAAAGCTATTTTCTGGTTCATGAAGTTTTACATTATAGCCAATTTTGACTTTGCAGCTGGCGTATCTAAGGGCAAATCGATCAGAGTTACCACCAGGACAAGACTCAGACTAAAAGTCAACCTGCCAATGAGAGGGGGCAGTTGTTCTCCCCTGTTCTGAGCACACAAAATCTCTCCTGGAAGTTTCTCATAGGACCAGGGGCTGAGACTTCCTGTATCTCGCAGCACTCAGCATCATTAGCAGGATCCAGTTGAAGCAGTTTCATCCCAGAACCCCTAATCCCATTTGGACTGGGACCCAATCGCAGAGAGTTAATTAAACAATTTAAAGGAGGGGGAAATGTGAACTTTGGCAATCGATCCTAGCCAGATCGGATCTAATTCAAACATTCAAAACTTGCATGTGTGCGTGTGTGTTTGTGTGTCCGTGTAGGTGAACGACGGCGCAGGGCAGTATGTGTGAGGAAGAGTGACCACCTGGGGGTTTCTGACCAGCGCTGTGAGCCTCTACCCCGTCCCAACGCTGCCACTGAGCCATGTAACACTGACTGTGAACTCAGGTAGATACACACACAACTTAACACACACACACTGTCACTATATATATGTTAAACAGACACTAGCCCATATAGCCTGTTTGCAGGTGGAATGTGGCAGGGAGGAGTGAGTGTTCTGCTAAGTGTGGCCCTGGTTACCGGACCATGGACGTGCAGTGTATGAGGTACAGCTTGCTGAAGAGGCAGAGTGAGAGGGTGGAAGGGAGGGCCTGTTCTGAACTACCTAAACCACAGGCCAGGGAGTCCTGCCATGGGGACTGTCTGCTCAAGAGCTGGCAGTACAGCGCCTGGTCCCAGGTCAGTAGAAACTATAGTCAAAGACACACATCATTACAATACCTGTTTCATGATGTGATGCTATTGCACATTGTCTTGAAAAGCAGCCCATTTTTTATTTAGTCTTCTCATGCATGACAGGTGTTATTATAAGTGGACATGTGATTTAGATTACAAGTAGTAGAGAGTATTTTGTACATGTTTGGTGCAGTGTTTTTGTTAGGCTTTTGTGCAGTACATGTTGAATGGTGAATCTAATGCTGAGTGTTGTGTGCATCATTCAGTGTTCTAAGACGTGTGGTCGTGGGGCCCGTACCAGGGACTCTTACTGTATGAACAATCTGGGGAGGAGACTGGTGGACAGGGAGTGCAGTGACTACCAGAGGATGATCGCGGAGAGCTGCAACGACCAGGCCTGCCCTGACTGGTCAGCCAACGACTGGAGTGAGGTACGGGTCACACTTCACACACACAAACACGCACACACACAGTACACACACACAAATACACACACACACAGTGCAAACACACACATGCACACACATGACACAAATTCACACTGTTACATTCACATCAATAAACACACATAAATATACACACTTTATAAAGTATATGCGTATTAATGTACACACATAATCAAACACACATAAATATACACACTTTATAAAGTATATGCGTATTAATGTACACACATAATAAAACACACATAAATATACACACTTTATAAAGTATATGCGTATTGATGTAAACACATAAAAAAGCACACACATACACACAACAGGACACACACACACACAGTGCAAACACACACATGCACACGCATGACACAAATTCACACACTGTTACATTCACATCAATAAACGCTTCTATAAACACACATAAATATATACACACTTTATAAAGTATATGTGTATTGATGTAAACGCATCACATTTGCTCTAACATGCACACACACTTTGAGGATAACATTTTACACACACAATCACACAATGTTCCTCCCCCCACACACACCCTTCATAACACATATACTTTATTAGTCTTCCTCCCTCACCCTGACCCTATCTCTCCCTCTGTCCCCTCCCAGTGCTTGGTGACGTGTGGGAAGGGGATGAGGCACAGGCAGGTATCCTGTAGTGTGGGGGTAGGAGAGGAGAATCTGAGTGAACACTTCTGTGACCCCAACACCAAGCCTCTAGCCGTGGGGAGCTGTGAGCTGCCAGATTGTGCCTCCTGGCAGGTCGGAGTCTGGGGACCGGTGAGTCCAGATGGATGGATCTGCACGTGCCTGTGTCTGACAGATTCAGGTTCTCGTGTGGTTTATTCTTTGTGATTGAATAGGAATGAATGTGCAGGAATGAATGTTTAAGTGTGTAACATTGTAGTGTGTGTTATTTATGTGTCTGGCTGCATGTGTGCTCTGCACATACATCCCCTTCCTTCCCAGTGTGTATCTGTGGTGTGTATCTGTGTGTGGGGTCAGATTTACTCCGACAGGATATGAGGGCAGAGTGAGAGCGCTAGGGGAGGAAATTACATCTCAAGTCAGAGCACACCACTCCACAACTCACCACACTATCAGGTCCCCCCACTGCCTTAGACGGAGCCGTACACACACAGACCCTGTAAGTCTGCTAGTCCAATACTTCCTCAGCCTATATACACGCACCTTGTCTGGTGTGCACCATCCAGTATGGCAGGAATGAATGGATGAATTAATGTCTTTGACCATTCATTGACTCAACATGATAGTTCCATTGACAGAGCTGGTATATAGTATATATGGCTGTTCGTTCCTGTGTAATCACAATCTACTGCCCAAATCCTGTAGCACTTCCTCCACCAAATGTGTGTACATTACAATTGGCTCAGAACAGGGCAGCACGGCTGGCCCTTGAATGTACACAGAGAGCTAATATTAATAATATGCACGTCAATCTCTCCTGGCTCAAAATGGAGGAGAGATTGAGGCATTGACATGTTGAATGCACCGAGCTGTCTGTTTGAACGACTGGCACACATGCATACCCCACAAGACATGCCACAAGAGGTCTCTTCACAGTACAGAACAGACTATGGGAGGCACACAGTACTAAATAGAGCCATGACTACATGGACTCTATTACACATCAAGTAACTCATGAAAGCAGTAAAATTAGATACACATACACCTTATTGAACAGCGGGGACAGTGAAGCAACACAAACATAGGCACAGACACATGCATACAAACACACGATAACATACGCACTACACACACACGTACACATGTAGATATGTGGTAGTAGAGTTGGGGCCTGAGGGCACACCACTTAATGTGTTGTAAAATCTGTTGTGAATGAATTATATTTTTTATAACTGCCTTAATTTTTCCGGACCCCAGAATGAGTAGCTGCTGCCGTGGGGATCCATAATAAAGACACATACATTAATTTAGCAGATGTTCTTATCCAGAACGATGTAAAGGAGAAATGAGGGTTTAAGTGCCTTGCTCAAGGGCACATCAACAGATGTTTCACCTAGTCGGCTCGGGATTTGTACCAGCAACCTTTCAGTTACAGGCCCGATGCTCTGAACCACTAGGCTACCTGCCGCCCCACTAGGGGCTACCTGCCGCCCCACTAAGCTACCTGCCGCCCCACTAGGCTACCTGCCGCCCCACCAGGCTACCTGCCGCCCCACCAGGCTACCTGCCGCCCCACCAGGCTACCTGCCGCCCCACCAGGCTACCTGCCGCCCCACCAGGCTACTTGCCGCCCCACTAGGCTACTTGCCGCCCCACCAGGCTACCTGCCGCCCCACTAGGCTACCTGCCGCCCCACTAGGCTACCTGCCGCCCCACCAGGCTACCTGCCACTCCGTTAGCAGAGATCTGGGGGAGAGGGTGGGTGTCTGGGAAGTAGTAGGGTTCAACTACATTAAGTTAGACTGCGCTTGGCTGGGCTAGACTATGTGAGCTGAGTTAAAATTGCATCCTTCCTTGAAGTAGAACACTGATCTGCCAACGTTTTACTGTCAATCCTTTTGGAGCATCTGGCCATCATCTGACCCTGTGTGTGTCTCTCCTGTGTGTGTTGTTGCAGTGTGCAGTGACGTGTGGCAATGGTTACCAGATGCGGGCTGTGAGGTGTGTGTCAGGGTTGTATGGGGACACGGTAGATGACAGGAAGTGTAACGCAGCATCCAGACCCAGGGACAGCCAGGACTGTGAGATGGCACCGTGTCCCTGGGCCTCTCCTCAACATAGCACCGTCCGCCCTGACACCTCTGGTCAGCTCCTCACACAGTGGAGATATGGCTCCTGGACCACAGTGAGCACTGCAACCGCGCACATGCACTAATAGGCTTATGAACACTCACGTACAGTAGCTCTCTCTGCATCGCCATTACTACCCCTCTGACTGTACATGTCTGATTCACTGGTCTGTAGAATGCAGCACTGCTCAGCCTCACACACACACACTCCCTCACCCTGGTGTTTTGCATTGTTTCCCAGTGCAAATGAAAAAACAGATCTCTGTCTAAACATGAGGCTTTGGTTTCAAACATGAATCTCAGTTTGTCTGTATGTCTGTCAGAGAGGCTGTGAGCTCGCATGTCAAAGAGGAGGCTAGCGCAAGTGTGGTCCCTCTGAAAAAACACACATACATTCCACTCAGGAGCGATACTGCCATCCTCTCGTGTAAAGTCATGGGCAATTTGGTGTAATTGATATGATTGTGATATTTACATGTGTATTTCAGATGGTGTCTTTAGATCTCAGTAGGTATTCACCCCTTGGTAAAGTTTACTCTGTCCTCCTGTTGAGTTTGCCCGGGTGCAGCTAGAATATCACCATATCATCCTCATGGAGGAGTCTGGTTAGAACATATAGAGACAGAGAGTTTATCAGTTCATTGAAAATAGACTGTTGTTATGCACACATCTTCAATGAAACACATCAGCCAGTAAGAGTTCATGTAAAGTGTGTAAGTGTGACACACTGTAACTCTAATCTTGAATGTTTGTGGGTTCCTCTGTGTGTCTGTCTCAGTGCTCTGTCTCCTGTGGGAAGGGGAAGCGTGCCCGCTATGTCAGCTGTCGGGACGCCCAGGGTGGAGTGGCAGACGAGTCCTACTGTGCCCATCTGCCCCGGCCCCCAGAATCCTCAGCCTGCTTCAGCTCGTGTGGCCAGTGGAGCTCCTGGGAGTGGTCTCCTGTATGTTACAGTTGTTGTCGTTTTTTTAACCCCATTACTTTTATTAAGTATAAACATGTATGAGTAGCTATTATGCCTTTACTACTAGAATAATGCATGCCTTATTAAAGTTTTTTTGCTATGCTCTCTGCCCAGTGTTCAGTGATATGACCTTGTGTCTATTGTTTCCCCAGTGTTCAGTGATATGACCTTGTGTCTTGTTTCCTCAGTGTTCAGTGATATGACCTTGTGTCTAATGTTTCCCCAGTGTTCAGTGATATGACCTTGTGTCTATTGTTTCCCCAGTGTTCAGTGATATGACCTTTTGTCTATTGTTTCACCAGTGTTCAGTGATATGACCTTGTGTCTATTGTTTCCCCAATGTTCAGTGATATGACCTTGTGTCTTGTTTCCCCAGTGTTCAGTGATATGGCCTTGTGTCTATTGTTTCCCCAGTGTTCAGTGATATGGCCTTGTGTCTATTGTCTATTGTTTCCCCAGTGTTCAGTGATATGGCCTTGTGTCTATTGTTTCCCCAGTGTTCAGTGATATGACCTTGTGTCTATTGTTTCCCCAGTGTTTTTATTTTTTTGTTTTACCTTTATTTAACCAGGCAAGTCAGTTAAGAACAAATTCTTATTTTCAATGACGGCCTAGGTTAACTGCCTGTTCAGGGGCAGAACGTCATATTTGTACCTTGTCAGCTCGGGGGTTTGAACTTGCAACCTTCCGGTTACTAGTCCAACGCTCTAACCACTAGGCTACCCTGCCGCCCCACTAGGTTACCCCGCCGTGTTCAGTGATATGACCTTGTGTCTATTCTTTCCCCAGTGTTCAGTGACGTGTGGTGTGGGCCGGGCCACCAGGCAGGTGGAATGCAGTAACTACCACCACCAGGTGGATGAGTCATTCTGCGACCAGTACGAGAGGCCCAGCACAGAGCACGAGTGTACGGCCACTCCCTGCCCCTCCGAGTACCGACAGAGGCCCAATGACCAGCCCTACAGCCCCCACAACCCCGCCAGCCACCCGGGCCATGGCAGTTGGAACGTCCCCTCGGCAGACAACCAGTGGAGGACGGGACCCTGGGGAGGAGTATGTACAGAACCATGGGACCAGAGATTGTACACTCACCTGAGTGACCACTAGTTGTAGGCAATATGGCCGGGGGTTCGGGGGGGTCATGATGTTCCACGTGGTCAAGAAAAACTTCTGGGACTATGATACCATCTCCATGCACTGCTCTCTCCCTCACCTAATTGTCTGACTGCATATCTACTGTTCCTCACATAGTGATCTCTCACTGTATTCACTCAGACAGATAGTAAGGATATGACTAGATTGCAGCTGGTAAGGTAGTGTACAGGCTGTGTATAGAGTTGTGTGTGTGTGTTTCCCTCTGTAACACACTCTGTGCCCCTCCGTAGTGCTCCAGTACGTGTGCAGGGGGCTTCCAGAGGAGGGTGGTAGTGTGTCAGGATGCGGAGGGTCGCAGCACCAGCCACTGTGACCAGAGGGTCAAACCTGCAGAGTCCAAGAGCTGCGACTCAGGACCCTGCCCTCTGTGGAACTACGGCATCTGGGGAGAGGTGAGGGAGAGGCTATACAGACACGCCTGGTGCTCAAATTGATGACGTATGTCGCGCATCTGAGACAGATACCCATTTCAGACTCCTGGGCATGTGTCAATAGTCTAAAGTGGCTTCCTTTCCTCTGCACCTCTTGTTCATCTACTCCCGCACTGAAAGAAGAACTATTGAGATACTGTACCAAGTAGCCTGCCTTTAACTCAAAAGTCTTGCTAAATACTAAGTTGACGCCCTCTTCTCTTTTCCACTCTCAGTGCACCCAGACGTGTGGCGGAGGCAGGAGGACCCGCCAGGTGGTGTGCCAGCGGCCCAACGGACAGAGACTCAACGACCACAACTGTGACGTCCTGGACAAGCCTCCTGACATGGAGCAGTGCAGCCTGCACCTGTGTCCGGGCAGCACATCCTGGCACCGCCGACCATGGAAGCCGGTACGATAGTACTTCCTCTTCCCATAACTTCTCCTCCTCCTTAACTTCCTCCTTCACTGGGGCGTGTCACCATGAGCCGTGAGTAGACATGGGGGTTTGCTTAAATTACAGGGACTGTACTTCTGGCCCATCCACTAGCAGCTAGAGGCTAGCGGCTAGCTAACTGTTTTAGTCTATCTGTAGGAGCGTCAATGGAGCACTAGTGTCAGCGCTAGGTTAGGATAGCCCCAGCCCACCGACACTGGGACATGGAGTGGCATGGTGCTGATTAGAAACAAGGGGGAAAAGAGCACACACAGAATGCTGCTCCACATTGGGAATTGTCAGAAACACATGGTTCTCATTTGGAACTTAGGCTCCAAATGAAAACTATAAATTAGAAGGACAATGTTGTCCAACAATGCCATATATTTGTAGAGGCGAGTGAGTAACTCGAAATATATTTATTTCATATGTGAAGCGTGAAGTAAACGTTTTTTCTGATTTCTGTCTCACCCTGTAACCGAAAGTACACAAGTGTAAATTTGTGTATAAGAGTTACCTTTATCAAACAGCAACAATTACTGTTACTGTATTTTGTGTATCTATCGATGTACAGTATGATTTTATTTTTAGTGGCTAGGTTTCATAACTGAATATGATATTTAATATTTTACTGGTGCTTTTGGTTGGATCTCTTGCGTCTCATGAATAATGACAGTTTGTACAGAGGAAAGTACTTTCAACACGACAGTATGTTTTGTTACTATTTTTAAAATTATGAAAATATATTTTTTAAGACTCATAAATGAAACGTTAAATGCAGTTTTCAAAATGTGCCATCCCTCTTAGAATGTTATATTCTAGATCTTTTCACAGTTCTACCATCCCCTCATGTAACAAGGTGTGCTTCTAAAGTTTGAAATAACTGACAATGAATTATAAGTACAAAATAATAAAAACCAGTAACTATAGAATACTATAGATAGTCTAGATATAACACTGTATTTTAGGGTTCAATTTGAAATGCTTAGAGACATACAGTTACTGTAGGAAAAAAGCTATAATGCCTATGCAAGGAAAATATCGGGCGCAGAAAGTAATGTACAGTAGAAGCTACAAAGACCAGGCCTTCTACACTTCTGGTATCACAGAACTGAAGATTGTACAGGGATCAATGTTCGGCAAAACACTCAACCTCACAATATACTCTCACCCTCACCAGTACATGTGTTATAATTTTTCTGTCTTGTCGTTAGTGTGTTAGTTGGTCATAGTGGCACAAGTGATTTCAGTATTTGTCTTGTATGGTGGGCCCTTTGTCTCTACTGTAAAACTGCACTATAGTACAGGAGAAGTTTACATCAAAATGATGTTTACAGTGGGGTTTCTATAGAAACACAGTCAATCTGTTAAGTACAAGAGGCACTATAAAGTTGTATTATTGAACTTATTCACATCATGACCTGATGTATTTGTATAACTTATGTTACATGCCGTATATCAAGATAAATCCGTCTAATATGGTGTACAAATGTGAAACTATGCAATCCAGCTTTTAAAGCTCTACCATTTCACAGTAGATTTACTTCCAATGTGCTTTTCATCTGAAAGTCTGCTCAGAAGATAAAACCAACTGAATTGGCATCCGCTAATCTCGTACCAACTGAAGCACACAAATACCTCTCTTTTATGATACTGTAGTCATTTGTTGCTTTTTTCTTGGGCGAGTTTCTACATTTCTGAAGGATTTTTTCATATAAAAGCTATTTATTTGTTTACAATAGTTTATTCATTGTTGCAGCTTTAATGTTGTATTTGTTTCAATTTAGATACATGTAACACTTGGGCTGAACTATCATCTGTCATAACCTTCGTAATGCTGTCATCAACCTGACCTGCCATCCGATAACTGCTCCATACATTTCAAAACATTTCATTACTAACTACTTGCTTGATGGATAGCCAGCCAGTCAACATATATAATATTATACCCTTCGACAGCATGAAAAACACTAGTACGTGAAACATGGTTTTCCAAAGTGTCATGACATGTGTGACATCAAGGTGCAGTCTTCCTGACACATAGTTCAGGTGAAGTGTTACCAAAATGGCTCTTTGTTTGTGTTGACCGTAAGCACTCCTGTGAGGTCCTCTCTGGGCTCTCTCTCTTTCTTGTCTTCTTCCTCCTCCACATTCCTTTGTCTCCGACTGTCCCAAGACATTCACTTCATCCAAGACTCCTCCTTAGCCTCGCCAGCCCAGTCGCTCTTCGTGTCTCCAACTTTCTTTACCCAAGGTGCTCAGTGCATTGCTTAGTTTTTTTGTTCAAATGTTTGTTAATCTTTTTCTATTTATTTAGTTCACATTCAAAAATACATAAACATGTTGAAATATCTTTTCCCACTGTAAAAAATATTAAAGAAACAAAGGTTGTGAAATGTGTGTTGTTTTTCAATGTGGCATCATGCTGTAATACTTGGAAAGTATTGTATTCTTTGGCAATGACATTTGCCCCATAACTTCAAAGTCATATTGTTGAGCATTTACTTTTATGCTCATCACAGTACAGGAAATAACATCATATGTGCTCTGTATTTTTGGAGGTTTAAACCAAATACTGTCTAAAATATATACTACACGGAGCAAAAGTTATTGAGATATAAATGCCCACATCCTAAATGCTGAAGCGTCGCCCAAAAGTTATTGAGATATAAATGCCCACATCCTAAATGCTGAAGCGTCGCCCAAAAGTTATTGAGATATAAATGCCCACATCCTAAATGCTGAAGCGTCGCCCAAAAGTTATTGAGATATAAATGCCCACATCCTAAATGCTGAAGCGTCGCCCAAAAGTTATTGAGATATAAATGCCCACATCCTAAATGCTGAAGCGTCGCCCAAAAGTTATTGAGATATAAATGCCCACATCCTAAATGCTGAAGCGTCGCCCAAAAGTTATTGAGATATAAATGCCCACATCCTAAATGCTGAAGCGTCGCCCAAAAGTTGTACACAAGTCAAACAAACTTCAGAAACAAACTTCACGATAACTGTTTCGGTTTAATTATATCCCAATAGCATTTGTTACACAATATATGATACCTGCAATATTTGTTGACACAGAAAAATATATACCTTTGCAGTTCCTCCTCATGTCTCTATCCAGCTAATCTAAAGCCAGCTATCTGAGTTTTTTAGAATAGCATAAAAGTGTGCTTTATAAAATAGCATAAACAGCATAAATTAAAACCACACAAAATCTAATGTAAAACAGACTGCAGGCTTTCTTCATACTGTTATGATGTTTTTTTTAGCATTTCATTTTGCAAACACTCAAGAGAAAACATACTCCAATTTTGGCACAGGCTGGCACATATATCTGTTTACAATTGTAGTAATAGGGCTATCTCCGTAATGCCTTTGGCTGTAAACCAACAGAGTATTGTGTTTTATTACAAGAATAATTGGAAATTAATCAATGTTGGCAAGTTTGTTATATTTTAAGAGGTCCCAAATCAAAACCCCAAAAAATGATGTTCATGCAATACTGTTGATGAATTCATTTGAGCCTCTTTTCTGTTGTATTATATCATGCTTTCAAATAGAGACGATCATTTCAACAGGACAAGTCAAATAAGCAGAGCCAATACCAAAAATAAAAAACTGAAATATAACATTTAAATAAGTATTCAGACCCTTTACTCAGTACTTTGTTGAAGCAACAAGCTTGGCACACCTTTATTTGGGGAGTTTCTCCCATTCTTCTCTGCAGATCCTCTCAAGGTCTGTCAGGTTGGATGGGGAGCGTCGCTGCACAGCTATTCAGCTATTCAGGTCTCTCCAGAGATGTTTGATCATTTTCAAGTCTGGTTCAAGCTCTGGCTGGGCCACTCAAGGACATTCAGAGACTTGTCCTGAAGCCACTCCTGCGTTTGGCTGTGTGCTTATGGTTGTTGTCCTGTTGGAAGGTGAACCTTCGCCCCAGTCTGAGGTCCTGAGTGCTCTGGAGCAGGTTTTCATCAAGGATCTCTCTTTACTTTGCTCCGTTCATCTTTCCCTCGATCCTGACAAGTCTCCCAGTCCCTGCCGCTGAAAAACATCCCCTGCTTCACTGTAGGGATGGTGCCAGGTTTCTGACATAAATTACGCTTGGCCAAAGAGTTCAATCTTGGTTTCATCAGACCAGACAATCTTCTTTCTCATGGTCTGAGAGTCCTTTAGGTGACTCTTGGCAAACTACAAGCAGGCTGTCATGTGACTTTTACTAAGGAGTGGCTTCCGTCTGGCCACTCTACCATAAAGGCCTGATTGGTGGAGTGCTGCAGAGATGGTTGTCCTTCTGGAAGGTTCTCCTATCTCCACAGAGGCACTCTGGAGCTCTGTCAGAGTGACCATCGTGTTCTTGGCCACCTCCCTGACCAAGGCCCTTCTCCCCTGGTTGCTCAGTTTGGCCGGGTGGCCAGCTCTAGGAAAAGTCTTGGTGGTTCCAAACGTATTCCATTTAAGAATGATGGAAGCCACTGTTCTTGGGGACCTTCAATGATGCAGAAATGTGTTGGTACTCTTCCCCAGATCTGTGCCTCAAAACAATCCTGTCTCGGAGCTCTACCGACAGTTCCTTCAACTTCATGGCTTGGTTTTTGCTGTGGGACCTTATATAGACAGGTGTGTGCTTTTCCCAAATCATGTCCAATGAATTGAATTTAACACAGGTGGACTCCAATCAAGTTGTAGAAACATCTCAAAGATGATCAATGTAAACAAATGCACCTGAGCTCAATTTCGAGTCTCATAGCAAAGGGTCTGAATAGGAAAGGAAAGGAAAGGGAAGGATACCTAGTCAGTGAATACTTATGTAAATAAGGTATTTCTGTTTCTTTAATAAATTTGCTAAAATTTCTAAAAACCTTATTTCGCTTTGTCATTATGGGGTATTGTGTGTAGATTGATGAAGATTTTTTTTAAATCAATTTTAGAATAAGGCTGTAATGTAACAAAATGTGCAAAACGTCAAGGGGTCTGAATACTTTCCTAATGCGTTGTACTGTATGTTGGCATGTTTCATAAAGTGATTTGCTTTCTCAAGTGGCAGTTATGTGGGTTGAATCTTGGACTTACCTGGTCATGGACTTACCTGGTGAGATGATTAGGGTATCTTGTGGCATTCTTCAGTCAGGGTTTGTCCAATAGAACAATCAAGCAACGTAAGCATTAACTGATTCCAAAGAGAATAACTCACCAAAGACAGAAAATAATTGAAATTTATTGCACAGATTTTGTTATTCAAACACAGTTTGGGAGCAGTAAAGTTCCACACAAAATAGATATAGCAACAATGGTAACATCATTAAGTAATGATGATTGCTTTAAAAACAGCTGCAACCCTTTTTGGGGTGAAGCAGCACTAACCAACAATAATGTGATGAATTGAACACTCCAACATTTTAGTAATTTATGCCTATTTGTTGCTTATAAACACAATTTCCTGCAGTTAGTGGAGGAGTCCCAATGAGAGCGATCTTTGTTGACGTGACCCTGAACGAAAGACATTTGTTAAAATGACAACAACATAAACATATTTGTTTAAAATGACAACAACATAAACATATTTGACTTTGGCCTGAGGCAAATCCCCTAAACCTGTCACCCTGGGGTCAGATGGTAGTAACATCATTGAGCTTGTGTTTTCTGATCCAGTCCATATGCTGGTGTAGCACTGATCAACTGGACTAGCTAGGACTTGGAGACTTGGAGGTTCCCTCAGTCTCAGTTCTTCAAGCATGGTTCTTGTCATAGGTTGGAAACCAGAGCAGGATGCTAATGTTACATTTGGTCCCTGTTAGTGGTGGTTTATTCATTAAGCCAAACCAAATTATGGTAATTGATGAGTTGTATTGGTCAGTATACTTGTAGGATTTGGCATGTTCGGAGGGTTAAGCCTTTGGAGGCACCAAACCAGATTCTGCTTCGAGATGTTATCTGAGGCATCAACATCTTTGGACAGAAGTATAGCTTTGACAGCAGCAACAAAGTCTGTATTGAAAGGCCAAACAGTTGGAAAACATGGAGGACAGACAAAACATATATCAAAATAAGTCTCATTTTTTTCATTCTTACATTTCCTGTCTGTTTTAAATCAGTCATTTGTTTTTGTCCCAGGATTTGATTAAAAAACAACTGTAATATTAGTATGCTCTCCATCAACATTGATGTGTCCAATATTTATTTCTTGCAATTTAGAGAGCAATGAAATAATGCTGCCATGCCTCAATAGAAACAAATGACAGAGAAAAGACACGGCTTGTATACAAAGATTGATTTGTTTTTATCCCAGATTGCCCAACAAAACACACACATTTCTTAACGTTTGGCTGAGAGAGAACTATACAAGATATTTATATAGTACATATGGAACATAAATATTAAGTGTCAGCGATGGAGAGTCTTTCATCTAAACCAGTGAACCCTCTTGCCTATATAGACATCTGCGATCAAGCACGGTTGATGTCAAACTTCAAAGTTTGATATATATTTGGCTCTATGTGGCCTAGTCCTGTACATTAAAGCCTCGTTTAGACATAGCCACTAATGCAGTCTCAGTGACGGAGGGTGATGACATAAAATAGGAGGAGTTGACTCGGGACCACAAAGAAACTGGATACAGAGCAGAGCAAGTGGAGAGAGAGTGGGGAAAAGATTGAGAGACTAGTTTAGGCAGATTTTTGTTTCGCTGGCGCTACAGCTGGGGATGGATGCAGGGGGATAAAATAAGTAGAGATCTGGAAGCGTTTAAACTAGGCTTTCCCTGGCTCGTCCAATGATCGGGAACAGGTCCTCAACTGGCATTGCAACGCATCTGAGAGAAAGATCTCTAAAGCTTATGGGGTGAATCCTCTCTGAAATGGGACTTCAATGCATGTTTCTCTCACCTCGTCTCTACTGGAGATTATTCATGTTGGGGCCTGTTGGTGGCTGTCATGTTGATGTACCTTGGTAGTTGGACTGTACAAACTCTTCATATTTGTCTACATTTTTTTCTCTCCAAACTTGGTTCAGTGGGAAAGTGTTTGAGGTTGCCCTAGAAGAACGTGGTAACCCACTCAAAATACGATATCTCCCTAGAAAGTAGAGCTTATTACTTTTTACCTCACATCTTACCAAGACACCCTACACCGTTGCTTTCTTGTGTGGCGTCAGTTAGCAGTGCAATAGACGTCAGTGTATTACTCTTTATATGAAGACTTCCAGGCTCTACCTTTACTGATGTGGGTCCTGTGCTGCACGTTCCACATTAGCTACCTGGCTGGCAGGTCTGTTTCTACTTGTGCATCTGTCTCTCAGAGCTTTAGGGCCGCTGGTTCACAGATGGTGAAGACATTCCAGCAAGTCAATGTCTGAGCCTACAGTACTCATCGATGTTACATATTCAGCCCCAACGTCTCCCTCCCATCCTTTTGTGATTAAACGACGCCGCCGTTTACATCACACAATGTTCAGTCCTCTTATATCATCCGCCAGAGTAAATTCCAAGCACAAACTCATTTTGTCAATGAGGTCTGGAAGGCCGCACTGGATATTGGTTATATTTCCTCGCAATCAAATGTTTTTAATTGTAATCTATCCATTGATTTTTGAATTTTCTATGCTCCCTGACTGTCTTGTGTTTTCATTTGGGTGATTATTAGCGAGTTGGACACAGTCAAGAAACTCTATCATTTCTACACAGTTTGGATTTGCTTTTAGTCATTTTAAAGTATCAAATTTAAAAAACTATATATATATTTAACCAGGCAAGTCAGTTAAGAACACATTTTTATTTACAATGACGGCATACCCCGGCCAAACCCTCCCGAAACCCGGACGACTGTAATGCTCCGGGTGTCGTGGGTGTGGAGTCAAACGCAGGAGACAGAGAGTGCAATGATGTGCTTCTTTAATAGCACCAACGCACCACAGGGTGCTCACAATAGTCACGGCCCCAAACACAGGGAATGAAAATGTACAACTGAAAATGCACGACCAGGCACTAACACGTATCTCTACAACAGAGCCGAAGGTTACAATGAATAATCCCGCACAACAACCAGGTTGTCTAATAAAGACAAACTAATCATTCATAAACAGGTGCTACGAATAAACATACAAGGAGGGGGAGGAAAGACAATCAGTGGCAGCTAATAGGCCGGTGACGACTACCGCCGAGCGCCACCCGCCCGGGAAGGGAAACCACCCTCGGTCGGACTCGTGACAGTGACACTGGGCCAATTGTGCAACGCCCTAAGGGACTCCGAATCACGGATCGAACCTGGGTCTGTAATGACGCCTCTAGCACTGCAATGCAGGGCCTTAAACCGCTGCGCCACTCAGAATAATGACAGAATAATGATATAATCCTATTAAAAAATATAGTATATACTCAAACCACCCAGGGAACCGGCCCACGGGCTGTATGTTTGACACCCGTCTAGGATCTGAAAATGTACAGTGTGGCTACGTGAGGCAGTCATTGGTGGGCAAATATTATATCTGATGTGCTAGAAACCAAGGAATTATAGCTGCCTTTGACTTTGTAGTCAATGCTATTACCTAACTTGTTTTCCTTCTACTGTTAAGGACACAGTTATTCTCAAGGTTTAACACCATTTTTGGAGTCCACTGAGCCCAGCTGCAGATTGTACATTGTTGCACATCTTCAAAGAGTGCTATAGTGGGGGTGAAATCAAAGGTAGATAGCATATCAGGCTTGTGAAACACACCAGCAACACACAACAATTTCACCCCCATAAAAAGACAGAGGTGTAAACAGAGGGTTCAGCTTGGAGGAATGTGTTAATGAGACACACACGGGCAGGTGTTGACCATCAACCACCTCTAAATTACAAACAACCTAACAACAATGTGATCGTCCCATCATACAATATTTGGGGCAACATTTTCTTGTGTCTCTTAGAGAGAGAAAAATGTTGCCCTTTGTCCGATATCTGTACTGTAGCTTTTTGGTTGGAACACAAGGCCAAGGTCAAGGTCGTTGGTGTCTTATGATGCAATTCTGTTATGGGATCCCAGGATGAACAATGCTGTAAGACAAACATTAGCTGTACCCCATATATATAGTCAAGTTATCGTTACTCGTTGTGTATTTATTCCTTGTGTTATCATTTTTTTCTATCATTTTTCTCTGCGTTGATGGGAAGGGCCCGTAGGGAAGCATTTCACTGTTAGTCTACACTTGTTGTTTACGAAGCATGTGGCAAATAACATTTGATTTTATTTATTTATTTTAAAAGAACACTATGTCTTTGGCTTTGGTTGTGAACTCGTCACTAGGATAAATGACACTAGAGTTTGGGTCTTGACAGCTTAACAGTGAAGTGGTGTTGAGTAAGAAGAAGATGGAATAGGGACTCTTGGAAGCTCTTGGAAATCCTGGGCCAAAGGTCACTTTAGAATCTCATGCATTGTTCCGTCTTTTTAGTTCTGCTGTCCGAAATCAGGTTCACTTTCCTGGTCTGGCATAGCTTTATGAGACAACAGCATTGTACTCAATGAAGCACCAATGGAGTTTTTCTGGAGTGGGACATGGAAATGGATCTTGGTTCCTGCTGAATGTTTGGACAGGTAGAAAAACGGGTTGTTTTTGTCATTCCCAAAAGTTGACTTATGGTTGCTCAGTTCATCTTTTCTGAGTGGTGTTGACTTAAAAAGAGAATAGTTTTGGGGAAACTTAATATGCCCTTTTAGGATTGTTTATTTGAGTTTCTAGCCATGGCAGAGGCACAGTTTGGCACCAACTACACAGTTGAGTTTAGTCGACTGCTTTCATTTTCCATCACAAGCAGCCTTAAGCTCTTGTAGTGAACATTTGGTCAACTTTGTTAACACAGACCAATAATTATTTAGACTTTGCAATATCCTTTTCAATCATCATTACCCTTACAATAAACTCCATGGTGACGCCAATAAGAAATGTCCCTATTTTTTTACCTTCGGTATCTAAATATACTTATGACATTGGTTTGTGCCAACTCAACCAATTAATTTCAGTTAATACAGCCTACTTACTTGTGTAGTAATTGTCTAATGATATCTCTTTGGCCACTGATGTCTGGATGCCAGATTTGGACCACGTTGGCCAGGGTTAGACTGGACTGTATTAGTGCTAGTATGAGGTGTTGCTTAATGTTTCTTCCCATGCATGGAGATGATCAGGCCTGTGTGTGGCTATTTTGGCCTTGAGGATGAAAGATCTATGACTCTGACATTCCTCCGCCCCACGATGTTCTGCTCTTACCAGCTTTTCCCACGTCGACAGCATGTGTTGTTTTGACTTCTGTCTTTGAAACTTCCTTGCAAAACAGGACCTTGAACAGAAAAAGCATCCTGTGATAGCTCTCTGGCCATATGTCTTAGCCTCCCTCACTCTCTGAGCTCTGCAAACATCTTCTTACATTTTTTCCCCCTCATTGACACTGATAAAGGTGTAATAACATCAGTGTAATAATCAGTGTAATGAACTGAAATAATATCAGTGGAACAACATCAGAGGAATAAGCTGTAATACAATCTATCAGTGTATCTTGTTCACTAATATCACTTGGTCCTTGGAAAATGAGAACATATTGAGTTGTTAGGAGGATCATAAACCTAGATTATCTTCAATATGACTTCGATCATCTTTTTTTGAAGCTGTTGACAATTTCTATACATAGTATTTGAGTATCAGTTTGCTAGTACAGAGTGTAATATTCTGGACAACCTTCACACAATCGTGAGTTTGTTCTTGCTCCAGAAACGTCGGTACTAAAGAAATTAGACAGTGCCTTTTAAGGTTTGAAAACATCTGACAAACATTCCAAGTGAACTATCAGTTGAAAGTGAGTTGTTCTATAGGGATTTCTGTGTTTTTTTTCTGTTCAAGTTGCATATGCTGTGGCGTAGTCGCATTGGCTGAAATACAGGTAATTCCATGGTCTCAAAAGTTACCAAATAGCCTGGTCTCTCTTTGCTTAAACGCTTCCATGTGTCCATTAGCTTACCTGTCCTCTGTGATGGAATGGGCGGATGTCATCATACAATTGCAGCCTGCCATGCCTAGACAAAGACATGCTCTTATGAATAGCGTGGAAATAGAAAAAAGACATAACCTGTCAATATTCTTGATGCATCTCACATTTCAGTATAGACTACCAAAGTCCATTTAAGTATCAATCTATGCGATCATTGAAATAAAAAAAATCCAGCTCCATGTCTATTTACCTACAAGTACAACAAGCTGTTTTATAGTATGGTCTTAATAGCACAGAGAATAAACATGAATTAGCTGGATTTGGTTTGGCAATAAATGAAGTGAACTGTTCCAGAACCCTGAAACACTAGCAAAGCAGGAATGCAGTGGAAAGAAGAAGAAAATGAAGTGAACTGTTCCAGAACCCTGAAACACTAGCAAAGCAGGAATGCAGTGGAAAGAAGAAGAAAATGAAGTGAACTGTTCCAGAACCCTGAAACACTAGCAAAGCAGGAATGCAGTGGAAAGAAGAAGAAAAGGAAGTGAACTGTTCCAGAACCCTGAAACACTAGCAAAGCAGGAATGCAGTGGAAAGAAGAAGAAAAGGAAGTGAACTGTTCCAGAACCCTGAAACACTAGCAAAGCAGGAATGCAGTGGAAAGAAGAAGAAAAGGAAGTGAACTGTTCCAGAACCCTGAAACACTAGCAAAGCAGGAATGCAGTGGAAAGAAGAAGAAAATGAAGTGAACTGTTCCAGAACCATGAAACACTAGCAAAGCAGGAATGCAGTGGAAAGAAGAAGAAAATGAAGTGAACTGTTCCAGAACCCTGAAACACTAGCAAAGCAGGAATGCAGTGGAAAGAAGAAGAAAATGAAGTGAACTGTTCCAGAACCCTGAAACACTAGCAAAGCAGGAATGCAGTGGAAAGAAGAAGAAAATGAAGTGAACTGTTCCAGAACCCTGAAAGACTAGCAAAGCAGGAATGCAGTGGTAAGAAGAAGAAAAGGCACAAGCTGCTTAGCTGTTAGCACAATGCAGTAACCGGCCAAACATGGCTCGTCTCTGTCTGTGTACTGTAGGACATCTCCCGTTCTGATTGAAAAACTTTGTTAAACAAAACCGTGTTACTGGGGTGGCTTTCAGGCAACGATTTCATTCCGTCTTCTAAAGTAATCCATATTATTTCTCGATGAAATTTACTCCCTGATACTAGAATTAACCCACCTAATCATGTGAAATGAATTGCTGTTACAACTTGGGAGAGCACATCTGTCTCGAGAGAAAGTCATTTTTCATGCGGCTTGTATATTTTTCTTATTTTTCAACAAAGTTTTAATAGTAATAATACATGTATATGCAACTTAGAAGGTACGTTTATCCAGTGTGACTTACAGTACAGTAAATGGATACATTTAAGTGTTTGTAATCCCCATATACATTTTCTGTGAATGTGAATGAAGCCCCCCCCCTCCCCCCCCCCCCCCCCATTTATATTGTTAGAGATCCCACACTGTAGTATTTACTGTAGTAACATGCATTACCAGCCTTGTAACCCTTCATTAGTCATATTTATTTACTCATTTACTAAATTATCCAAATGAAAATCACTATCTTTTGCCCTCAGTATGTTAGTTAGCAGACCAGCAAGCTATTCATGGGAAAGGCAATTGAGCAGTTGAAGCGTAGTAAGAGGAGAGTTGACTTACCTGATCCAGTGTTGAGTAGAGTGAGGCAGCAGCCTAGCCTGGTAGTAGAGTTTAGAGTGGAGGGGTTGGTCGGTTCCCAGGTCCTTGCCCTCCTCCTGTACTGCTCAGCTCAGCTCTCGGAGGTTGTTCTTTGGCCCCACGCGCTGTGCCGGTTTTCTGCTCTACTTCTACGTTACCATCCTTGATTAACTAATGGCTGACAGATAAGGCTGCCTGGCTGTGGAGAGGGAGGAGCACGCCGCCTAATAATGTCTTCTCCCCACTGTTAAACAGGCAGCAGAACCAGTTCAGCTGAGTAGCACTGCCCGTAACACTGCTCGTAGCACTGCCCGTAGCACTGCCTGTATGGCTGTGGTTTCCTTTCTTCCTCCTGCTCTTTTTTATTTTCCTATTTTTTCTTCTTCAGTGACAGCATTAAGGAGGGGCTAACACCCCCTCTATCGCCCCTACTGTACATGTCTGCCTGTCTCCGTTCCTGTCTGAAGTGGAGGGAGCAGTGTTATCATTTTTGAGTGAGCGTGCAGCGGATATAAGAAACTGCCATGTTTAGGATCAGTCAGTCAACGCAGGGCAGCTTTGATGTCTCCTAGTCAGCTGGGCTGAGCCCTGTGTTTAAAATGCCTTTGTAATTACAATGTGTATAATATACTGTATCTGTGTACAGTGCCAACTCAAGCACTGCCCTCACCACAGTAAAGAAGAGAAGATAGAAGGAGGTGCCTCTCTGTTTAAATGGTTCAAATGGGTACTCTAGCAGAGTGAACTCACCAAGTGTTGCACAAACGTGTCTCTTTGAGTGCTTGAATGCTTCTCCTCCATTAGTGGAAAAAGAAGTCATTCTTCACATCCTATGCCCACAGCCCCTGTTGTCCAAACCTAAAAAGTGACCAGCTTTTGTTAGAATTCAATACAATATGTCTAAAATAAATCTTCCTTAAATAATTCCATCACAGCACAGTAAGTCCAATAGAGTGTACTATCTATGGCCACCACAAGTTTACCATTTTGATGTTATGCAACATTCTGAGATCATAATTAAGGGACAATACAATATTATGTTTATTATCTGGGCTGGAAAATATGCTAAGACAAAACAAGAGTTCTCCACGTCTTGTTGTACTTTATTCCAATACCCCATTTTAGAGAAGACGGAATATTTTTGTCCATCGACCGACCTTCGTCTCAGGCTTTCTGAAGACTCATCAGGATCGCTCTGCTTTTTATTCGTAGTGTTCTTGTTTTCTCTGTAGCTTTCCTGAAGCATTGTACAGCTTATTGAAAGCATATGATTGTCTAGCCATATGTATGCATCCAGGTCTTTTAGCTTTGTGAGTTTTCTCTCTCCTGGGCTTGTGTGTGTGTGTCTCTCTCTAGTTTGTGCCATGTACAGGGTATACACGTTAAACAGGGGAGTGCATTCAAACCTGGGTGTTCACTGGATGCTTTACAGAGATCCATGTCATGATTAGTTTATCCAAAAGTGGTTTATAGCTTGTTCACTTGGCCATGAGATGCAATAACATATCATGTGTGTTCATCTCAACTCATACACTGAAGACACTATATTGAGCAAAGCACCGTGTTGGATACTTTTATACATTTTATAACGTCTTTTCTAGTACATTTTCATTGATTCTTGTGGTGTTTATACTCTTTTAGACTATTTAATTTGGCTCACTACTCTTTCATGTGGTAGAGAGGGAACCTCCTCAGGAGTAAGTTAAGTAGTGGGCTAACCGTGACCATTGAAACCATTAACCATCAAATCATAACAAGCAGGCTCTCAATGCGCAACACAAAACAGCACATTGGATGATTAAGTACTTTGTCTCTTCATTCATATAAAGTTCTAAACTGATTGACATGTTGTACTTTCGCAGAACTTGAGCATCGGGTATAAGCATGGTTTCAAAAAGTGTTGTTGGAAAAGGCATTCACTAGAATCTCTGCACTCACTGTCTCCATTTTGTTTTATCCCCCTCTTCTGTCTCTCTAGTGTTCTGTGAGCTGTGGCCGAGGGACCAAGCAGCGGGAGATAACCTGTGTTTACCAAAACCAAACCCAAATAGAGGAAGAGCACTGCAGTCATCTGTCATGTCCCCGGACACAGAAGGCCTGCCGAGCCCAGGGATGCCCCAGCTGGAAGGCCAACAGGTGGAGCAAGGTATGTGTCATTCACCATCCCGTCCCCACACACTCTCCAAATACCCCCAGGCCCCTTGGCGGGACCACACCACCCGCCCCTCTCTAATGCTAACAGTCACCTCTAGCAGCTGGGACGCCAACGCAAACACGGTCAAGGGCTTCCCAGTGTCCCCAGATAGTAGAACATATAAAGTACTGTACACACTGAGCACCTGTCCAATCACTGAGCAGTTTATATACTCTTGTACCAAACGTCCTTCCGATGTGAGTTAAACACCACAGGCTACATTTACATAAGTGTTTATGCAATGCACCATACTTGTATACTTGTGAGAGGAAATTTTATGGGAATTCAATGAAGCTTGTGCTGTGCATTCGCTCTCTCTCCTAGGCTTGACTAGTTATCATGCTAGTTCCTTTACATTTCTTGCACTCAAAACAGCAGTGGCTAGTTGCCCAGTGCATTTTCCTGCACCAATGCAGCATGCTGGACAAAAGACACAAGAAGGTACCTACTTTCTACAGACAGACAGATCCCACTGGGCACAAACTTGTTGAATCAATGTTTCAATGTAATTTGTCAACTGTTTGTAACGTGAAATCTATATGAAAAATACATTGGATTTGCAAAAAGTCGTCAATGTAAACGTTTGTTTTGAGAGTCAAATTTCAACCACAGAATGATATCATTATGGTAACACATTTTCAACATAGACAAACCTTGTATAAAATATGTTGAATTTGTACCTTTAAATAACGTCAGATCTTCAACGTTATATCCACTATCAAAAAAAAAACAATAGACTGGGCAGCACCTCCTACTGGAGAGCGGATCTATCTACAGCTATCCATTTGGTCTCCCATCCCATTTAATGAAGTCCAGCCCAGCTTTGATATTTGTCACTGACTACTGCCAGTGTGCTATTGTGACAATGATTATTGAGAGCTCTCTTAACTAAATAGATTCACTGTAGCTATCAAAGTCATTACAAAGGGTAGGTTTTACAGAGCAAATGAAATGTAGCCATACTCTCTCTATAAATCCTATTTCATCAATGATACTATTTAGACCTATATAACATTTGCGAAGTCATCGTCAGCTATTGTTTCAATTCAAACCAGGGTTCAACTAAAAATAGACAATACATATAAGACTAGTGTTTCACGCTTTGGTTGACGTCAAATTTAGTCTTCAAGTTAATAATGAATAAGTTGGATTTACATCTCCATTTCAACCAAAAATCTAAATGAAAGAAAATGACTAAATCAAATCAAACTTTATTTAAAGTGCAGTTAAAGTTTGATTTGATTTAGTCCTTTAGCAGTGCTAGGAGACAGGAAATCCATGAGCCCAAATGTATCACAAGGCCACCAGAGAGTAAAGGAGATGTTGGTGGAGGGAGCTTTGTCATGTTCTGACAGGTTGTCCAGAGCAGAGGAAGGAGTAGTTGTCTGTCCGTGAGTGGTGACTGTTTAACAGTCTGATGGCCTGGAGATAGAAGCTGTTTATCGGTCTCTCTGTCCCAGCCTTGATGCGCCTTTACTGTCTCCGCCTTCTAGATGGTAGTGGGATGAACAGGCCTTCCTGTGACACCAGGTGCTGTAGATGTCCTGACAGGTGGGCAGTGTGCCCCCGGTGATGCGTTGGGCTGACTGCACCACCCCCAGGAGAGCCTTGCAATTTTGGACATTGCAATTGTCATACCAGGCAGTGATACAGCCCGACAGCATGCTCTCTATGGTGCATCTGTAGAAGTTTGTGAGGGTCTAGGGGCCAAGACAAATTTCTTCAGCCTCCTGAGGTTGAAGAGGAATTGTGGCTTGTTCTTCACCACCGTGTCTGTTTGAATGGACCATTTCAGTTCGTCATTGATGTGCAAGCTGAGGAACTTGAAGCTTTTCACCCTGTCCACTGCGTTCCCGTCGGAGAGTAGCAATGGTCAAGAGGGCTCGATGTGCGAGTAGCATAGGAGATGTGTTGATAGAACTTCAATAGCGTTTTCCTCAGATTTCCTTTATTAAAGGCCCCAGCTACAATAAATGCAGCCTCAGGTTATGCGGTTTCCAGTTTGCACAAAGTCCAGTGTAGTTCCTTGAGAGCCGTCCCTGTGTCTGCTTGGGTGGGAAAATGCACAACC